>NW_026526754.1:17472500-17970000 GCF_024362965.1 Panthera pardus | reverse complement strand
TTATATCCACTTTATCTCATTGAAACTCAGGACTGTCCTATGAAGTCAGTCTCCCTCTTTGTTGACAGGGACGGGAGCTAAGGTAGGTGAGGTCACCTCCAGGTTTGTCCAGGTTGCATTGTGGCAGAGTTGGTAGGCAAACCAAGGTCTGGACCTCCAAAGCAGAACTGAACTAAAACCAAGGTGCTATGTCAGTGCACTATTTCTGGACATCACTTTGGTCAAGACTGTTTCCCCGGTTACACTACTGAGCCCAGAGGAGAGACCAAGGGAGAATCTATGTTCTAATTGCTCAGATCACAATTATACATGCAAAGAGCAATAATTATTTTCAAATAAAAACTGTGAGGTCATTGGAATACATTTCTTTAGCAATGACATTAGAGAAAGTGCCAGGCTTGGTCTGTCACATATTTCTAACTTATGCATCATTAAATTCACTCATCTTAAATTATAAACCTAATTAACTCCATTCATTTTATCTTTCTGGGTCATTATTTTGTTTCTTCTGCCTAGGTGTATGCAAGAGGAAAATACTTGGAAAATCATTGGTATTCTGTATATGCTTTATGTATACAGAAGAGGGTTTCCATTAGATAGTTTGTTCCTGTTAATAAATTAAGTGCCTGCCATTACACTCTGTGGAATGCCTGGATGGATTTTCACCAGGTTTTGAGGGTATGTGGGAGATGATCTGATGGGTTGTGTATGTTAAGTAGATTTTGGGGTGTCAAGGGTAGGTTCCCCTCATAAAGATAGTGACATGTTCTCTGGAATAGCTGCCCATGAAGAGAACTCTGTGGCCAGGACAAGCCATATGTATTAGATTTATTAGGGAAGGAAACAAAGTGCTTTCAAACATGAGCCCAAACCTGAAGGCACAAGATCAGACCGTCTGAACTGTCAATGCTGTTTGGGATCCAGTTAATTCCTGTAAGGCGACCCGAGGTTGCGAGCTTGAGGGTCATTTCGAGACTTGCCTAAAGTGTTTTAGGTAGAGCTGAAAGTAGAGCTGGGTATAAAAGCTTGAGTGCAGATGGTTTATTTGGGAAGTGGTGTCAAGGCACTGGTAAGGAAGGCAGCAAATTCGAAGGGGAGGTGAGAAGGCCACGGTAGGGTGCATGAGTGGGGAGGTTACTGGTGTGGGCAGTTGGGGCTCAGTCCAACTGCAGATGTGTGTGAGACTGTAGAACTAGACACCCAGCCAGGAATCCAGGGGGTAGTTATGCTGTAAGTCCCATCTGTCATGGCTGTTCCCAGAGTGTTAACTCCCTGGCACTTCTGATGTGCCCTTGAATGTCCAGAGAAGGCCCTCAGGCAGAGAATCAGAAATATTTACAGCTCAAATCCCTCAGCTTGACTGGCCACCTGCAGAGTCTCCCGTAACTCAAAAGGCTGTGTCCTGGGGAAGTGTGAATGTGGTAATTACATTGGTGCACTGAGGATACAGCAATAGCCAGGTACTACGTGCCTGTCCCGTGGCAGTTACCAGAGCGGGTCCATCATACCCCTCATTTAACCCACTCACCTACCCCATGTCAAAGGCGTTATGGTTCATGCTTCACACCCGAGGAAAGGGGGAGTCGGAAAGCCTCAGTTACCAGCCTGCGGTCACACAGTTGGCAAAGGAAAGCCAAAATCTGAGCCCAGGCCTTTGACTGTAGAACACACTTCC
The DNA here is from genome assembly GCF_024362965.1 of Panthera pardus. Classification (NCBI taxonomy): domain Eukaryota; kingdom Metazoa; phylum Chordata; class Mammalia; order Carnivora; family Felidae; genus Panthera; species Panthera pardus. The sequence goes on along the minus strand of NW_026526754.1, from coordinate 17,968,325 downwards.
CCCACAGAGCAGGTGGTAAATACAGATTTGTCTAATAGATGAACGGAACTCACATAAAGATTTTTTTTTTTAACTCTGACACTTCAAGGTAGTATTTTGTGGGCTTATATCTGTCTGTTTTCTGAAATCCACCCCTCACTGCCTCTCTGACCTCCAGGCAAGGCTGAAGTATGTTCTGTGATAAAACGTGGATACCTTTTAGGCCTAGATAAACACATATGTACCTTCTGTGTGTATATAAAGCCTCATAAAATCAACACCAGGAATTGGGACCAGGTCAAAGGGGTTCAGACACGATCATCAACTCATGACAAGAATAAACAGACTCCCTCACTCTCTACCACAACTCCCTGCCTTCCAGTTAAAAGAAGGTGCTCAGATTAGCCTCATGTAATATCTAGTTATTCTCTGGGCTGTTTCACAACAAATATTATCAAAGTTTAAGAAAATATGTTGGGTTTCCAGCAACGTTTGAAGCGTGCAGATGTTAGTGGGATAAAAACATATGAGATAATCTATCTCCTACCACAGGAAGCTTCAGCTACTGACAGTGGGCCCATGGTTGACAGAAAAAAAAAAGTGAAAAAGGGGTCCAGCTTTTAATCTCCAAGAGTTTTGGCCACGGGCATGCAGGATTCATCTACTTGAAGCCATAAAAATTTAGAATTCGGAAGAGTTAGGATTTGCCATGTAGTACACTGTATAACAACGTCTTTGTTTATTACCCAGACACCTCACTCAAGCTCCAAGAGGGAAACCAGAGCTATTTTTCCAAATGGATTGATGTCTGAAATATTGGCTTCTGTTTCCAAAGAACTTACTTTTGATCTTGTTTGTCCAGCTCTGTAGTTCAAATTAATTTCACCCTTCAGGGATTTGTAGGCATGTTGACAGATTCGGTGACAAAAATGGAGTTTTATTGGAAAGGGTGTTAGTCAGGGAAGCAAAGGTCTCAGGGAATAATTTGGTAATGGGCTATGGAGACTTTCTTCCTAGGTCACTGGTTCAAATCTAGAACCTGCTTGGCAGTGATTGAAAATCGTTACCACTTGACAGCTGCCTGACAGGCGGCCAGTAACATGTCGGTGCCCTATTCCTGCACCTCCTTCTAGGTGAAACGGCTGCATGACAGGAGGGACACCATGGAGTAAATGAAATCACAGGAGCTGAATTACCAGGTTTCTCTCTCAACAGCTTGTTACTTTAACAGGTTAAAAGATCTTATCACTTTACCAGGTAATAGCCCACCCAAAGATCCCAATATGTACCTCCCTCTTTTTTTCTTTTGACGTCTTGGTGGGTGTGCCCACAATGGCTCTTTATTTGTACCTGAATCACGATTCTTCTAATTGAGGTATAACTGACCTAAAACATCGTATTTGTTTCGGGTGTGCCACCTGATGATTCGATATTGTATATGTTGCCCAATGATCACCACGACAAATCCAGTTAATATCCTTCACCGTATGTAGTTACAAAACTATTTTCTTATGATGAGAACTAAGATCTGTTAGCAAGTTTCAAATATGCAGATAGTATTATTAACTATAGTCCTTGCTCTGTATATTCCATCCCCGTGGCTTATCCATTTTATAACTGGAAGTTCGTACCTTTTCATCGATCCCTTCACCCATTTCACCCACCCTGCACCCCCCAATTCTGGCAACCACCAACCTGTTCTCTGCACCCATGAGCTCATTTTTAATTGTTTTTTGTTTTTCGATCCCACATGTAAGTGAAATCATACAATATTTATATTTCTTTGTCTGACTTACTTCATTTAGCACAATGTCCTCAAGTTCCATCCATGTTGTCACAAATGGCAAGATTTCATTTCTTTTTATGGCTGGATAATATTCCATTGTGTGTGTATATCACATCTTTATCCATTCTTCTGTTTGTATTCCATTGCCTACCTCTTAACAGTGGTTAAATCCGACTAAAACTAGGGAGAAAAATGGGAGACAGTGAGAAGTGAAGGATGAAAGAGTTACTCCAAAACCTCACATTGAGCAGCTGCATATAGCTTCGCTAGGAATCTATACATTTATGTAAAGAAGAACAAAAAAAATCTTACAAGGCCAGAATGGGCATCGGGAAACCACACAGGGACAAACCCCAAATAGACTGGCTACAGGAAGAAACTTGGCAGATTTCCATCTCAACGGCCCTTGAGAGACAACCAGGCCAAGGAGCCACATAGGACCCATTATGAGAAGGTTGGTGCCATATTAATTTCAGCGTGGCCATTCTCAGCTGGAACCCAGTCACCTGACCACGTCTCCACAGGGGTCCATCCTTAATGTAGGCTGGGCCAAAATAATGAGAACTTGATTCTAAGCAGGGTAATTTCCTTATTTCGATGGGCTTAAGCCAAAACCTTTAAAATTATTTTAATGTCATTTTTCTTCTTAACGGGACATGTAAGTACTAGGAAAATTATAGGCATTAAAAGGGTTTCTTTGGACTTTTTTTTTTCTTTTTGTAATTGCCTTTTAGAGGGTAAAACTTAATTCATTTTGAGTGTTTTACTCTGATATGAGAAACCTGACCAAAGCCTTATATTATGAGGTAAGTTCCTCATATTTCCCCCTAAAACAGCATTCGTGATACTCACTGGTTTGAGCTCAACATGTGTGGATGTGTAGATGATAAACCACCAGCTTTCCAGAAAGGTCCCGAGATTTAGCTACGGCTGTTGGCCAAGGTGAAGAGTTTACTACAGCCACGTTAGAAATACACGTATTCAGCCGTATGACTGATTTGTAAATAATATCACAACCCGTCCATCTAAATGAGCATTGCACCCTTCAAAATACACCTGGATGAGACTCATGATTCTAAATGGGGGTCACTGCCAGAAGTTTTAACTGCAGTGATGTCAAGAACAAACTCCCAAATCTGAGTGGCTTACAGCCATAGGCATTTTTTGTTTCTTGCTGCCAGGTCTGCTCCTGCTGTGGCTTAGCTGGCTTTGGCCAGAGGCTCCACACGCCTCTGAGTTTCAGACCCAAGCTGTAGGGACAACACCTGCGGAATGTTCTTCCCATTGTAGAAGACAGGAGATGAAGAAAGATGAGAACGAACATGCAGAACCTCTTACTGCCTTGGCTTGAACTGGTACATAGTCATGTCCGATCACATTCCGTTGGTCAAACATGACCCAGCCCTTGGCTTGAACTGGTACATAGTCAGGTCTGATCATGTTCTGTTGGCCACACATGACCCAACCCCAAGTGGGATGATGGGTCAGAGGGAGAAGGGAGGCCAGGAGCCCATGTGCTTTTGCGGTACCTGGCTCTGTGCTGAAGTCTGGGGCTGGGGTAGGAGGGTCACAGTCCCCATGAGCAAATCTGACCATCTGCTGAGATCCTCGGGCCAATGCACATGCCACTGTCATCTGAGGGACCGGATTCTGTTTTGGACATGATTCAAGGGCATTTGGCCAATTCTGGAAACCTAGGTGGTTGATTAGGCTCAGTACTCCCAGTTGAGGTGTGAAGTGAGATGTGACAGTAAATTAATGAGGCTGATCTTATGCACCTTATAACCTGGCTTAGGAGGAAATTCTGAAGTGGTATCCCCAGCACGTCATCATCGTCTGCCTGTAATGGAGGCTGGTAGTGTCTGTACCATTGAGGCTCATGCATTATTGATTATATAGGGAGGAATAGGAGGATGCTATTCCAATGTAGTAAGGACAAAGAGACATTTGTTAATATTCGATATGTGTTTGATAGTGTTTAAAGACTTAGATGTCCTACTGAGCCCAGGAGATGAAAAACCAACCAAGATAGTCTTTGCCCCCATGGACCTTATGGCCTAGAAGGAAAGACAGACTTGCATTAGGTAACCACCTTAGTGGCTATAGAATTCCAAACTGGACTAATCTGAATGAAAGGGGCACCATTCCACGAGAGACTATGACAAAAGTGACAAAGGCTTTCACAAGAAGTGACAGAGGTTTGAAGGAGAGGGCCTTACAGGGGCCAAGTATGTATGTGTGTGCACGTGTGTGGGCCTGTACATGAGGATGAATGTACTTTGTGTACACATGTGCGTGCGTGTGTGTGTGTGTGTGTGTGTGTGTGCGTGCGTGTGCATGCATGGATGTTAGTGGAGTGAAAAGTCGGGGGCATTCTAGACTGAAGAAGTTATGTGTGCCTAACTCTTGGCACACATAACTTGTGATGAAGGACAGTATCACCATCTAGGAGGAGCTTATGTGAAGGGCTGGTGCCTATAATACCCCCTCAACTACAACCAGGTTCAAAGAGAATAGATGCCACCTCCAGTGAGATCTTCTTTAGTGTCTGCTGCTGAAGGGAATTAGTCCCTCTTTCATGAAGGGAAGCTTTTTGTTGTTTTTTTTTCTGGCTATGAGAAATCAACTTCCTACTGCCCCAGAGAACCCTGGGATATAGCTAAGGAACTGGACCCTGCACCGGCTAGAAGCTGAGTGGCATAACCACACATCGCTCTCAGCTCGTGGAGTCAGTCCTTTTCTCAGGGCATTCAACACATGTGTGCCGAGTACTCACTATATTCCAGAAGTGTGGGAGACAGATAAGACAGGTACAACCCTCCCATCAAAGAATTCATGGTCTACACAAGAAAACACACCCACAAGCATGCGATTTCAGGACCAGTGTCCAGGACAAATCTCTAGAGTCTTGAACACAGAGTCCCCTCCCTCAAATTATGGACTGGGATGTCAGAGAAAGCTTTCTGGAAGAGTGGAGGGCTGAGAAAATTCGTGGATGATTACAGGGAGCTCACCAAGTAAAAAAAAAAAAAAAGAGCTCCATTAGAAGGAACAGTAGGTACAGAATCAAGGGTAGGTGCAAAATAACAAAACCAAGCAAAACAATCCACAGTGTATTCAAGTATCCAGAGAGCCTGTAAGCTGGAGGAAGTTCTCTGATTGAGCATTCTCCCTGTTTGCTTCATGCTTTTCTCCTCTGTCCCCCCAGCTTTATTGAGATATGACTGATGGGTAACATCGTGCAAGCTGAAGGGGTATGGTGATTTTGATAGAGTCACATGTTTTGAAATGCTTGCCACAGAGAGTTAGTACCATATCCTTGGTGAGCACAGATAGCTGTCAACTGTAGTGACCGTGCTGTCCATTAAATGCCCAGGATTTACTCCCCTTGTAAGTGGAAGTTTATGTTCTTTGACCAACATCTCCCCATTTCTCCCACCCCCAGCCACCTGGCAACCATATTTCTACTGTGTCTCTGAGTTTGATATTTCCTATCTAAGTGAGACCTCACAGTATTTATCTGTCTCTGTCTGACTTATTTCACTTTGCAGTGGTGCTTTCTGCTTCCAAGTGTGTCTTCCTCTGGCCTCTCTAGAGTGCCGCTAGAGCCATTGCCAAAACTCCCATCGGGATGTTGGGTGTCTTTGGCAATGGGGTCGCGTGCCTGGGTTGGTGTTGGTGTTTTGGGCACAATTGCTATTTGTTTCATGGGCGCCAGTGCTCCTGAGCCCTGGAGGTCATCCGCATAGCACATATAGATAGCATGATGAGATGTGATGAGGCAGGTGACAGAATTCCTTTCCACCAGCTCTCAACTAAGAGCCAGCTGCCCCGAGAAGACTTGAGCCGTGCAGAAGTCACCTTCTGCTCCTTTGATGTTCATGGGAGGGTTTTCTTCATTGTGCCTCTGTTTTATATACATACATAACCTCTGCTGCTGGATTGGGAAATTGTACTGGGTTCCATCTAGTTGACTTGGGACATGGTATAGGGTTGTGTTTATAGGCAGTGCTTTGAAGTTCTGCCACATTTCTGCCACCTCTCTGCAGGTACATGCTGAGCCCTATGTTCCTCCTTCAAAATGTCATCCAGTCTATTTCTGTAAGAAATGCCATTGGATTTTGATAGGGGTTGCGTTGAACCCGTAGATCACTTTCGGTAGTATAGATACTTGAATATCAGTAAGTCGAATCCATAACAAGGGTTGTCTTTTCCATTTATGTCTGTTTTAACTTCTTTCATCAACGTTTTATAGTTTTCAGTGTATAAGTCTTTCACTTCCTTAGTTGATTCCTAAGTATTATTAAGGGGGTTGTTTTCCTAATTTCCTTATCAGATAGTTTGTAATTAGTGTATGGAAACACAATTGATTTTTGCAAGTTGATTTTGTGTCCTGCAATTTTACGGAATTTATTTAATTGGTTTTTATTATTATTTGTGGAGTTTGGGGGGTTTTGAAAAAATAGCTCTAAAATCCATACGGAACAATGGAAATTCCCTCAAGTTATTCTATACATTTAATACAGTTTAAATAAAAATATCTAAAGAGCTTATCATGGAAATGGACAAAATTATTCTAAAATTTATAGGGAAAATGAAAGTGCTGAGAACCCATTTTAAATCAGGTGGAATGCATGGCACATTCAATACAAAACACTAGAATATTGGCATCCAAACAGGGAGGGAGACTAACTCAGATCTCTGTTTCACACAATGTCCAATAATGAATTTCAGTTGGATTAAATATCTTAGTTTGAGATGCAAAATTTAACACACTATTTTAAAAAGGGGAGACTAATTTTAGGTCCTTGGAGTGGAAAAATCTTTCTCAAACAAGACACAGGAAGCACAATCCTTAAATGAAATTTTTTTAATGTAAAACTTGTCAACAAGTGTTAATTTAGAAATTCACAGACTAAGAGAAATACGATTTTTATAGTACATCCAAATATATAAATAATTATGACATATTAATAAATAAAAGATATGCAGCTCAATGCATGGTGGAAGGAATAGCCAAAGGATAAAATAAAGGAAATTCAAAGAAGAGGAAAGACAAATATTTGGCAAAAAATATGTCCGTCATTTCCCTCTTCACTTAACAATACTTTCTTGGTCACATACCAAACATTGGTGTTGGCTCTAGGCTCCCTTTTCTGTTTCTTTGGCCTACTGGTCCGCCCAATAAAGTGGCCTCTCCTACTTTATCACAGTGTTTTCATGCTCTAAGTCTTTGCTGTGTGATCCTGGAGTCACTATCACATTTGGCTATTTAAATTTAAATTAACGTAAAACACACAGTCAACAGTCAATTCCTTGGTCACACTCGCCACATTTCCAGTGCTCAGTAGTCATATGTGACTGACTGGTGGTTACCATTTTGAATAGCAGAAGTTCAGAGTTTCTGTGATTATAGAAAGTTCCATCACACAGTGCTGTTTAAGCTCCTAAATAAGTTCTAATATCATTATTGTAATCAGGCATGTCTCCTTTCAGTGTTCCTCATCTTTGAGATTGCTTTGGCTCTTTACTTATTCCAAATAAATTTTAGGCTAAGGAATCAAGGAAATGTCAGTTAAAACAATGATACGCCACTCTCAGCAACCAAAATGAAGGCATCATGTGTATCAAAATGGATGTCTGAACATAATGAACGTTCGTGAGAAGAGCAAGTTGCAAAAGGAGTGTGTGTGTGTGCGTGTGTGTGTGTGTGTGTGCGTGTGTGTGTAGGTGTAATGCTATGACACCATTTAAGCAACTTTTAAAAACACGTGCATAAAACTATTCTATTTATTGTTTATGGATCATCATAATAGCTCATATTAATTAAGCATTTATTTTTTTCCAGGCTCCGTTCCAGGGACTTTAAGTATATTAACATTTGACTCTCGCACCCGCGCTTCATTCGCCACCATCTTCCCCATTTGACAGAGGCATAGAAAAGGTAAGCAACGTGCCCCAGCTCACCTGGCTCGTTCGTGCAGATTTGGAGCTCGTAGGCAGGCTGTCTGGCTTCCAAGTCTGCACTCATAACCACGGTGCTATCCTGGACCCAGACCAAATGGCACTCACTAGACAGGCATGGGAATGTGTCCAGAGAGGGAGAAAATAGAAATGGGCTGTAGGGCTTTACCTTCTGCATAATGTGTGTGTGCGTGTGGGAGAGAGAGGGGGCAGGGGGAGAATGCGAGATCGAAAGGCAAAGCTAGGGAGCCATATTGACATCAGTCACGTTAGGTCGGTGGATACCGTGTCCTGTTTAAGTGAGATGTACAATAGGTTTTAACTGATGAAGTAAGAAAAAAACCAAACAATGGGTATATTGTTGGAGGAAGTAAGGGTTCCAGGGCTTGCCGTGACCTGAGGTGTGCTAACTGGACTGGGGCATTGTGAAGGCTTATCCCTTCTGCTTTGCAAAGCCGGCTGTGAAAGCTGCAGGGTTTGTGAGGGCAGGTGGCGACGTAAAGCCGGTGATGGGAGACACCGTGGGGCAGATTCTCGGAGCAGACCGGGGAGGGGGGTGGCAAGAGTGTTCAAAGAGGGATTCGGAAAAGCTTCCGGTGCCGGATGGAGTCCCTATCCCTTTCCCCGGGGAAGGCTTCAGTAGGACCTACATTTTCCACATCTTTGGCTGTTGGATTACCGTTTCCCTTTGGCACGCGAGCAGAGGCGGGACTGGCTTCAGCGAGACCGTGGGGCTCATCATGTGCGGCCCCGCGTGGGCGACATTTCGTGGGGGCCACTTGCAGAAAGCGCCTCCTCTTGGCCCCCAGCGGCCTTTGCCAGGACGGTCAGTGTCAGTAGGAAGCCCTGCTTCCCGCGGAAGCCCCTTCTCACCTGGTGCCTTTGGTCATCTGATTGGGCCAGCGCTCGAGCCTCACACCCGTGTCACCTTGCTCCGGTGACGGACCTGCCCGTTAGCCCGCTGCCCCAGCGTCCCGGGCAAGGAGGCTCTTGGGCTGTGTCCCTCAGGCCAGCTCACGTGTGGGGCCTCTTGTTCAACTGCTGCCCTGGGAGCAGACAAGTGGGAGTGGCAAGGTGGGGCCTCCACGGGCAGGTCTGGGACAGTTTAACCGTGTGAATGGCAGACACCTGCCAAGCCACCAGGAAGGGGAGCTGAGTTCATTGAGGGGAGGACAGGGAAGAGGAGAGGCGAACGAGGGAGGGAGGTCTCTGCTCTCCGCTCACCCTTTCCCTGCAGCTGTCCTGCACAGTGCACCCACCGCCCCTGCCCACCGAGCCCCCTCCACTGCCAGTTTATGGCTTCTATTCTGCAAGCTCACCAGTAGTCTTGAACCGCGCTTCTTAAGAAGCAGACAGCCCTCGAGGTGGAGTCTAGCTCTGGCCTGCTGCGGCCCCTCCTTGGATGCAAAAGGAGGTTTCCAGATCCCGGGATTGCGGCTGGCCTGCGCCTGCCTCCAAGCCAACAGCAGGCCTCGTGCTGCTTTGTGCAATCCAAACGTGGAGCCGCCAGGCTAGGCTTCCGCACATGGCAACACGCTTATTGCCAAGCCAGAGAGCGCCCGTGGAGAATGATAAGATGCTGGAGTTTGTAGGGCATTTTGCAACTGAATGAAGCCCTGTGCACCTCGCTAAGTCACGCACCACTGTGAAAACTTCCGCTCTATATGGGACAGGGCTCTCTGGCCGGCAAGAGGTGAAGGCGGTTGCCATCGTTCATTCCCGCTGCCTCAGCCACCTGCTCCCAGATCTCTCTGACCACGTCCGATAGGCCTGCCTCAGATTTTGGATTCGTGGAAGAGGCAGGATAGGCTAATGGTAAAGGACAGTCCTGGGGTCAGACAGGGCGGCCTTGGGACCCAGCTTAGCTTCAGGTCCTTGGTGGTTACGTTTCTGGGCTTCGTTCTCTTTATCGGAATGGAAAACTTACGCGCCTTGAAGAGTTTTTACAGTTAGAACCAACGTATGCTCACGTGGCTGGTTTCTCTCACCAAGCCTGCTGGGGACCACAACTGGGGCTGTTTTCCAGTTCTCAGAATTTTCTGCGTATTATAAAGTCAGCCGTGGGTTGTTACTGCTGGTTGGTTTTAAGTATATTTACTATTAATGAAGTTGTCACAGACTATCTACCTATGTATGTTTTAAAATCCTCCCCATCTCAAAGATGAATATATAAACAAGCGAATAGAAGGTAAGTAGCTCCTTCATTTATATATTTGTTTTTCATTTATCAGTGTTACCTTGTATATATGTGATATATAAATATAAAATATGTATTTAATATAATTATATATGTATATATTATATTACATTTTTATATATTTATACATTATATTATATAGAATATCATTATTGCTTAATAAATAAGAATGGGGCCCTGTATAAACAGACCTGGGTCTCACTGTTTGCCGTGACACATCGTAGCTTTGTGACCTTAAGGAGGTTAATTAACGCCTCTGGAACTGTTTTTCCTTATTTGGGGAGACTGTATGCAGAATGGTTAAGGGCTTCAACTCTGGAACCATACTATCTGGGTCTCAATCCCAGGTCCGCTACTCACTCGTCGCTCTGTGCCTCAGTTTCCCCAGCTGTCAGCGGGCACAAGACTAGGACCTACCTCATGGCGATGCTAGGTGAGGATTCAGTGAGCCAAGAGGAAGTCGTGTAGTCCAAAGAGCTCAAGTGACTGCCTGAGAGGCAGGGATCAAAATGCCCCTCAGAGGGTCGTGGTGAGGATCCGGCGAGATACTGCACGAAGCCCAGGGCTCGGAACCTCGCCCAAGATGATAGCCGTGGCCGCTGATATTTTACTTTAGGGCAGGAGGCGGGAAGCTGGCCGGCAACTCGCAGTGCCCGGGACCCACTGCGGGCGCTCCAGCCCCGGGACCCTAGGATCGGAGTGGGGGAGAGGGAGGTGGGGAACGGGGTGCTAAGGTCCTGGTGCTAAGGGGACGCAGAGGCTGCACACACCACGCTCTAGGAAGCCGGGCCCTCTACTGCACCCAGGCCAGGACCATTTTGCTGAGCCACTTCCGGCTGCCAAATGTTGTTCCACCCAGAGCCCTTTGATCCGGTGCCAGTCCTTGGGCAATGGAGGCGAGGTGTGCCGGGATCCAGGCAAGGCCCTTGGGGGAGGGCCTGCCGATCCTAACAGGCGTGCCAGCATGGGGCCGGGGGGAATGACCCAGAAGGGTGGGGACGGGCATGGGCTGGGCGTCCCGAGCCCTCACAGCCGGGAAGGCACAGCCACTTCACCGGGATGGAGGGGCTCCCAGCTCGGGCGCTCAGAGCGTCCACGGTGGTCACGGCAGCTGGCCCCACAGTGGGAGGTACAGCTTGGTCATCAGTGTGGCTAATGGTGCCTGTGTTCGGCTCCTCATGCCCACCTCGTTCGGACCTCCCCTTGCAAAGGTGAGAATGCTAAGGCCAGCAGAGGCGAGGAAATTCTCCTGCGCTCGCAGAATGTCCATGGCGGGGGGATGGCCGCTCAGCCTCGGCTCTGTTGGCATTTGGAGCCGTGGGGCGCCGTCTGGTGTGCTTCCTGGAGGAGGCCAACAGCGTCCCCGGCTTCCACTCACTGGAGGCCACATGCCCTTCCTCCCCTAGTAGTGACAACGAAATGTCTGCAGCCATTGCTAAATGTGTTCCGGGGGGCAAGCGTGGCCCCAGTTGAGACCCACTGGCTGCCTTATGTTCTGAAGAAGGAAGGAGAGAGAAGAGGATGTGCCTAGAGCAAGCATGGGCTCAGGGGCCAGCGTTCCTGCTCTTTGAGCCAGGGACCTCCCGCTGGCTGGGCCCAAAGGGAGGTTCGTGGCAAAGACATACCTGGGTGCAGCCTCTTCCAGAAAGGCCCAGTATGGTAGTACTTGCCCTCACATCAAGCTTTTCCCCGGGAAATACCTGTTTTTCATCATCTGCACCAGTGTTTGAGTCTCTGATCCCCAGAGATGCTTCTGCTCTGGGTGGTGCCAGGCATGTCCGGGATTTGGGCCTCTTGCGGGGCTCACCGTCTGCCGAGAACAGCTAACCACTGACAGGCATGCCCAGCACACAGAGAAGGCACAGGCGTTGAGATGTTCAGTCTCAAAGACCGCATGTTGTTTATCTCCAAGTCAAATTCAACTGTGCCTCTTGTATTTTTGTTGGCAACTCAGACCTGACCTCAGTGGCTGGATTGGGAAGACACCTGGTGGTCTGAGGTCATGCCCGTCACACTCTGCCAGGAAGGCCGCCAGCTTGGGAGGGCTGAAGTGGGACCATCCTGCCGAACGGCAAGCCGATTCCATCCCTGGCGAGAGGGGGACAAATGGAGGGAAATGGTCTCTTGGGTATAACCCAGGGCTAGAGCAGGCAGTCACTCAGATGCAAGTATATCCCGGGGTCTATGCCACCCTCATACATTCATCGAGGGGTAGGATTTGCATTTCTATTTGTGTCTGTGCCGATGCCCTCTGCACCCATTTAGAAGCTGGTCCCGCTGGAGAGCTGCAGAGCCAGACTCGATGGCTCACACAGTGGCTCACGTGATCGTTACCATTCACTGGGGGATTTTAGTCCCGCTGTCTTTTTATCCAGACCTTTACAAGGTCTCTGGCTCCAAATCAAGCCCCTGGGGTGCCTGGAGTGGCTCAGTCGGTCGGTGTCGACTTCAGTTCGGGTCATGATCTCTCGGTTCGTGAGTTCGAGCCCCGCGTCGGTTCATGAGTTCGAGCCCCCTGTAGAGCTCTGTGCTGAGGGCTCAGAGCCTGGAGTCTGCTTTGGATTCTGTGTCTCCCTCTCTGTCTGCCCCTTTCCCACTCATGCTCTGTCTCTCTCTCTCAAAAATAAATAAACATCAAAAAATTAAAAAAAAAAAAAACAACAGAAGACGAGCACCTGACTGTACCTGCTACCCCAGGTGAGTCAGAATCCAAAAGCATATTTGGATAAGGTGGTGATAAGGAAGAGAGGACCCGGTCCAAGGGGCCCAGGCAGAAAGTTTGGGTTGAGGCCACCCAGCCCTGAGTCAGAACCCAACTCTGTTGCTGCCTGTATGACTTTGGGCAAGTGACATGCATTTCTGGAGCTTCAGTCCCATCTGCTAAATAATTGGGATAATAACACACACCGCGTAGGGTAGTTAGGATTTAATGAGAGAATGCATTAGAAGTAAGTACTCATCAATTGAGCTATTATCTACCTCAAAGGATTGTTGGAAAAGTATAAAAGGGATCTAAAGTGAAGAAATGTAGTACATGCTTCATAAATGGTAATTATGATTATTGTTACCAACACCCTTTGGAATTGGTTATTCATTTACCCGAAGCCACTCAAAAATTCTATTCTGATCGCAGAAGAATTGGATAAATGACTTCTTTGATAAAGTAGCTTTTCACCTGGGGGACCTGGTTTGCTGATCCTACTCAGGTTAAAATGACTGAAAATCAATTTGATTTGACAGTTGTGGAAAAAACAAAATGCGTGTACAAAGTGTTGAGCAGCCGAGCCCCTGAGAACTGATAGAAAGTGAGAAATGGAAGGGGCCTGCTGTCTGCGACCTGGTGGCCTGCTTCCTTCAGTTCCGAGGTGCCTGCCGGGCCACCCCTCCCAGCCTATGGGATTGCAGGTCTCCCTGCCTCGCTGACCCTGTGGTCTCCTTCGGGGCCCGCAAGGTGCACACGGGAGCCCAGGCGCTGGGCCCTGCTTTGCTTGTCTGCTCCCGGAGCCTGCCCTTGGCAACCCGCCCCAGGCCTGCAGACTCCAGTGCGTTCTCTGCAGCCACGCAGCACGGAGAGTGACCGCTAACAAGCAGAACCCCGGGGACATGACAGCCGTGACTGCTGTTGAGGCCGAGGGAGGCAAAGGTAATTTCATCCGCCAGTCTCTTGCCCAAGACCTACTGACAGTGCCCGCCCCCTCCCTGCCTCACTCAGCCCCACAAGACCCCCATTTGCAGGGTCTGTACTCCTCTAGTCTCTAGAGTCTCTTTGGGTCTACCTGCTCAGCTCTTTAAACGACAAATCCTCTGAGGCTATGAGGAACAGGTGAGGCCACCCGTGCATCCTCCGGAAAGGCTTTTAGCCTCCTCAAGCCTGAGTTTCCATTTTGGTCAAGTAGGAAGAAATGGATGTAGTAATGTCTACCTGGTGTGGTTGCTGAAAGAACCAGGTGACATATGAAGGCCAAAATGGCTTTGCAACCCGGGTGTGCCTGCAAGTGGGAGTTTTAGAGCATTGACCATGCCCTAGGATGCTGTGGATGTCCTCCATGTAAGAGTAGGGACGTTATTCATTGACCTCATTCTTCTTGCCATTTTCCCGTGTGTCCTGATTTTCTTCCACTTGCTACGGGGTAGGGCTGGGATTGTCCCTGGGCCAATTCCACAGGAGACTAGATGCCCCGAGTTTTTAGTGTAAGTAACCTAGGACCCTATTGAGGAATCTGGCTAGATTATTCCCTATGGGTGTATTTTACACTAGCTGCTAAGAATAATCCTTAATCGTTATGACAAAAATAAATCCTTGGGGCTGCTTTCTCTGCCAAATGAAGCTTCCCTCATAAGCAACAGGGTCTTCTCAGACCACACCTGGTTCTGAAGGTGTCTACTTTCAGTTATATTCTCTGTCTCTCTCCACCCCCCACCCCCAGCTCTGGTCTTCATATGTCACGAACTACTTTCCCCAATCAATGAGCCACATGGACCATATGCGATTATCTCATTGTGATCTACTTTGGAAGATGCTTGCCTATTTTTTTTTAAGTACAGAACACATAGAGCTCCTATATACCACTTAGCCTTTGTTTTAAACCAGATCTGAGCACACCCTCCAAGTCTGGTGAACAAACCATTCACCTAGTTTTATCTACCCAAAGAGGCTTGTTTTAGTTATAGGGGTATGCAGGTATATGGTAACTATATGTCTTCAGCCTAGAACAAGAACTGTGGTAGACAGTCCTGGGAAAGTCGCTTAACTGTGTTCAGGAAAGTGCCAGTTACTTGCAGTGCATTGATATTAGCTTTCATGTGTGTGTCAGGCATCAGGCTATTATCTATTTAATCAGCAAGACCACCTCCAAGGTTTAGGTACTGTTATTATCCCATTTTATAGATGAGTAAAATGAGACCAGGAGAGATTAAGCAATTTTGCTTGGAACTAAGCTAATAAGTAAGAGTCAGGATTCAAAGCAAGGGCTTTAAATAAAACACTTTCCACTAAGCCTGCTAATCAACTCACAATGCTTTTCTGTGCGCAAAAGGCCTGTGAGCTGGGTGCTGGTATTGCCCTCATTTTATAGAGGAGGGGTAAGCCCAGGGAGCCTTCGGTGTGATGAGCTGAATGGAGGGAGATGAAAGATGCCCTTGAACCTCAGCGTGTGGGAGGGACCTGGGAGCTTCCATGACCCAGCCTCGCGGCAAGTGAACACTCCATGTGTGATTATGCATTAGATTGTTTAATTAATTCCATTGCTCACCTGTCACAAAATCTACCTTCACAAAGTGTCTTTCATCTTGGATCTCCAAAGCAGGTGTAAAAGCTATAATTACTTGTAATGATTGTTGTGTTTTTTAATAGTTACCTGCTATAATGTCCCTTTGATAGGCGAAGGTGCTGAAGCTTTGGGTCAGAGGGAGATATCTTGAATGTGGAGACCTGAGACATAAATTAGCCAAGGCCCTCCCATCTCAAATGCCCTTGAGCCTCCCAGGAAGACTGAGCATGCCATAAAACAAAGAACTGCCACGGACTATACAAGTCTGTCTCCTCTTGCCCCTAGAAGGGGCTCATATTTCTTCCTAGACAGAGGAAAGTGGTTGCTTTCTGTGGATTTAAAACAAGTGTGAATAGCCCAATTCATTACAAAGGCAAAGGGAGTTCAAGACTCAAGATGCTACTGCAGCATTCATCAACCTGTGTGCTCAGTGACAACAGAAGGGCGTGAGGTCCCGATAAATTCTAAATCACAGTGCTTTTATGTTCTTTTATGTGATGGTCAGCCAGGTGCACCTACCAGAGGAGACACAGTGAGGTTCAGGAAAACAGAGTTATCAACAGGTGCTAGAGACAGGAGGGACCACATATGGGCCACATGGAAAAGACACTGGGTGGTCAGGAGGTAGAAGACAAGAGCAAAAGAAGCCTTTAGGTCACTGTCTTTATTAGGGTTTCTGAAGTAACTGGCACGACAGGGCAGGGTAAAACAGCTTAAGGTTGGCTAGTCTGAATAATTTGGTGGGCTTTGGGCTGCAGGGGTCATCCCTAGCTGCCTGGCAGGTGGCCCTGGGGTGATTAAGGTAGAGGAATATTGCCTCCTAGGTGCACATGGGCCAAATAGAGGAGGTCCAGCTCTGGAATAGTTTGTGTATCAATGGCATGCTCTTGGTCCTTTGCTACCTTAAAAACTGGTTAGTCCAGAGAGGGACAGTTTCTCCCCAAATATAAAGGTTTTTTAAAGATGTCAAAACATCGTAATTTATAGAAAATAAAATATATATTATATTATATATTAAATAAAAATATATTATATATTTTTAAATATATACAATTCAACAACTGGCTTCCACAGAACACTGTGTGTGTATGTGCATGTGCACACACGTGTGCAAGTGTGTACGTGTACCAGGAGACGTAGAGTTTTTGAGGTTTGGGAAGAGAGTAGAGATCAACTTTCTCCTACTTCTAACAAAAAGCAAGAATTAAGAGCAAGATGAACTTACCTATCTCCCTTTGGAGGTGTTCATAAGATCCCGCTAAGTGAGAGTGTCTTCTCCCCTTTCCACTGACCCCAGTGACTATATATTTGAACGCAGGACAATCTGGAATACAGAAATGACGACAAACGAGGTTATCGTAAAATGCACAGAGAACGGCCTTTGGTTAGGCTTAGAGATTCCTTTGGATTCCCCTATTTCCCTGCCCTTCCATAGCATACTAATGAGTCTAGAATGTTCTTCTAGTTCTATTTCTTCAGACGTCATAATCCTGAAGTCTATTCTATCATAATGGCCGTTCACCATAGCTACTTGGATTCTCATTGCAAACCTGTGAGGTGAACAAGATTTACCCAAGGTCATTACTAGTAAATGGAAGAAGCAGGATTCCAACGAGGGTCTTCTCAAACTACCTCCACTGTGCCAGTGAGAGACAGGTGAACGTTGGCTGGGCGGCCATTGGTCAGGAAGTCAGGAAGTGGAAACTCACCTCTGAAAAATAAATTCTACAGAAAGAAACAGGGCGGCTGCTTTGGAACAGACTAATGAGAATCTTCCGATAATCAAAGGGCCCACCCTAGGGGTAGATCTACAGACCCTTTACTCCTTGTCCGTTCAACTACTGGGTACGTACTCCAGAAGAACTCTTCTTCATGCACCTCAGGAAACATATACAAGAATGTCATATAGTCCTATTTCTAAAAGCCAAACCACAACCCAAAAGCCAGGTCACTGAAGATTATCTCCATTCTCCATCAACAAAAGAATAAATGAATGGAATAGAACACTCCGTGGTAGGGAGCAAAAATGAACAACATATAGTTATAGACACCAACATCTTAGCAACATAACGTCAAGAGGAAAACTCAAGGAAAGTAAGATTCTGTAGCCTACAGTGACACTTCTACAAAGCTGAGAACAGGCGTGTGCGTGCGCGTGCACACGCGCACACACACAGACACACACACACACACACACATAGTTGAGGCAAACCTGCATAAGAAGTACAACTTTAAAGAAAAACAAGAGACTGACAAACATAATATTCAGGGGAGCGGTGGCTTGAGGAGGAAAAGAGAGGGGTCTTGGGAAGGAGGATTCGCCGATATTCATTTACGGTTCTGAAGGCCGTGTTTCACAGGCATTTTGTAATCATTTCATGGCTAACATTCAGATGGCATATAGAATTCTGTGTGTCTCAAAAATACATCTTTCAAGAAAGAAGCTTCCCAGCGATAATGGCCCAAAGACAAACCGCTTCATTCAGTGAAAACAGACGAACGTGAACTTAAAGGAAAATGCAAGCAAGGCGGGGGTCTTGGGGGAGGGAGGGACCCCCAGGGGGGACTATGGAAGGAGCAGAAAGTGGGGAAAAACACTGCAAGCAGGGACGCGGTGAGAAGTGTCTATGGGTCTTGATTTTACTTCTCCTGTGTCCATAAAATACTCTCAGCTACTGATGATCTCCTCTTCCTGCACCCTCTACGATATGCCTTTAAGGGCTCATGCACAAGGGAGAAAACAGGAAGCCCCCCGCCCTGCCCCAGGATGTAAGGCTCCCTGCTTTCAGGCTGGCCCAGGCACTGACAGGAGAGAGACCTCAAGCAGAGTCAAAGCCCCAGGGTCCTATTTCCACTCTGAGAGATGGAGGTTTTCATATCTCTCAGCAACGGGGGGCATGTGGGCAAAGTACACAGGAGATCACGTGGTGGGCTGCAAGGGGCTGTGCTCATATGTGTTCCTGGCCCCAGGATCGCGGCTTGCTCACTCTGCCCATAAAGAGCCTCAGCTCCGTTTGCTTACCCCACTTCCCGGGTCCTGGGGGTTCTGCTCTGCTGTGTGTAGGAATACCGTCTCAGTTTGAAGGAGGTGGAAGTCACATTTCCCTCAGACCCGACGACTGAACCTGTAATGCCAAATATCGTAATAGAAAGCAAAGAGAAAACTGCCTGGATATCATAAAGATCTGTTATTGAGCATCTGAAAGCACTTACGTTGGATTAGAGATTTAGTGTTACTTTGAGTTTGTGTATGAGTTAGACACCCCATAAAGAGCTCCTTAATACTAATCATGGTGATGATGAGGCTGCCGTTCGGTGATGTCAAGTGCATGTGCACACACGGGGGTCTCACAGATGGCCCCCTGTTTATTTGCAGAGCAATATGTCGAGGTCAGTACCATTATCCATTTACCGGTGGGGTCGGGAGGTACCTAAGGGCAAAGGAACTTGCCCAAGAACGCTCAACAATTAGGAAGTGGCTGTGTTAGGACTTGAACCTGGGTCAGTCTGGAGACTGAAGCCACTCATACTCTATCCAGGTCCTGATATAGCATTTTCCAAAGATTTAGCAGCCAGGAGAATGTCACAGCCAGACCAAGAGCAACCCCATTTTACGAAAGGCTTCCGTGTATTTAACACACACGCCTACTCAGAGCAATTAATTTCTAAGCACTCACGAGTTGCCTGCCTTCAGCTCTAGCTGTGAAGAGGGAGGGCAAGTGTCTGTATTTCAGTGAAGCCAGGAATGGAAGGAAAAAGCAAATCCATTCTTATTCTGCTTGCCAAACCACACAGCTGCCTCCAAAATTCAAGAGTTGTTACCGTTGGCAAAGGGCATTAAAAATCCAACGGCACTTGATTGGGGTGGGTCTCGCTTTCACTGCCCTTGCTCCCCAGGTCCTCTGGGCTGCAGTCCAGCTCTGATCCCAGGTGACAGCGGTGAGGGTCTTGCATCAGACCTGGGTGAGGCGCTCAGTCCAGGCCCGGGTGAGGCGCTGACTGCCCTGCACCCCCCCCCCCCCCGCCCTGGGGCCACAATGCAGCTCTGAAAGCTAGGGCCTTTCCTGGGCTCCTCCCTACTGAGGAAGCTGGGCCTACAGAAGGTAAGACGTTTGGCCAAGGTCAGAGCTCTCAGGAGGCCAGAAGCGTTAAATAACTCCTGCCTGCTCCAGAGCTCCCGCCATGGACAAGTATCTCTCCAAGGCAGGACCTCTCAGTGGATGGAGACTCTACCCCCAGGGACATTGATAGTGCCTGGAGACATTTCTGGTTGTCACAACTGGGAGTGAGAGCCCCTGCTGGCATCTGATGGGCAGAGGCCAGGGACGCTTCTAGACATCCCACAATGGATAGGATAGACCCCCCTGTCCCCCAGCAAAGAATTTCTTGGGCTGTCAAACTTGGGCTAAGTTTGACATTAAGGAAACAAAGGGGAGAGAGCCAAGGCCACCATAGGAAAAGGGACCCTATCCACAGCAGCATGCCTGCCTTCTATAGGTCCTAGAAAATCCTGTGCCTCCCTCCATGCAAGAGAGTTTGAACCAACCAGAGGCATCCAAGGGAACCATTCTCCTTCCCAAATCTCTCTCAAGAGAGAGGCCTCCAGCTTTGAGGAACTGTCAGGGGTAAGGTCGTCCAGGCAGGAGCAGAGTGGGGAGAGGCACTTGTCCCCTAGCATCGAGTGGTTAAGACAGGAAACACTGAGTGCCAGGCTGCACGTCTAAGGGAAACATCCTACTTCCCGGGAAGCACTTCACCATGTCATGGGCAACGGGAGAGTTCTGGGAAGGGTTAAGTGCGTATCTTCTCTTGCTGGCCTGTCTCCCAGGCTAAGTGAAGGCTGCTTCATCTCACGTGGATGTGAAAGAGACAGTGCAGATTGCAAACAGCTGTATGCCGAGCGAATGGGCCACATGGCCACGGTGCCAGGCCGCTTAGCTCTATCGGTGCCCTTTTGTTTGACTTTGGACGAGCGGCACAAATAAATACAGTAGGTTCTGTTTAAACAAAAGACTCTGATCAATAGAGGTTTGGATAGCTTACGACCTTCAACCATAAACAGAAATTTGAGGTAAAAATCTACAAATCCCAGATCAATTACCAGATTATTTACCCTTTTGCACTGCTAATGTTCCACTCTGCCTTGCATATTAAAAAGCCCGGGAAGAGAAGGATTTGTGTTGCAGGGAAGAGGGAGGGCTGTGTGGATTTATTAGTCTCGGCAATCGAAGCGTGTGCCGTACGTTTTCCATATAAACCCGGCTGCGGTGGTCGTGCAAATCGGCTAAGACGAATTTTAGATCCGGAGACTTTTCAGCCAATGCTAACCAGTCGTTTCAATGACCTCTTTCTCTTTTCTTGGAGGGGCTTTAACC
Source organism: Panthera pardus (assembly GCF_024362965.1). Classification (NCBI taxonomy): domain Eukaryota; kingdom Metazoa; phylum Chordata; class Mammalia; order Carnivora; family Felidae; genus Panthera; species Panthera pardus. Next base: position 17,947,754 of record NW_026526754.1, on the reverse strand, counting down.
ATCTGCCATCAACCTGTTATTGCGTCGTGGGTTGCCACAGAGGAAAGTACATATGTCAGGGGCTTCAGTCCCTCACCAAGATCCTTGGTGGCTGTGAGTCCCTGAGAAAAGCCCTCACCCCTGGGTTGCTCCGGACTCAGTTTCCCTGGGTGTCAACCGAGGCTTTCGTGGAAAAGTCACTCTGTGGGTGTGTACCGTGGTTCAGTTGTTGGTCTCTTGGAGCCTCTGTTTTCTCATCTGTAAAATGGAAAAACCCAATACTGTTAGCCTCTGGAGCGGTGACAACATTAACTACCATGCAGCATAAAAAAGCACAGCTCATGCCTGGCACACGAGACATGACACTCAGTGGACGGGAGCTGACGTTGCTGTGGTCGCTGCTGTTAGTCTCGGGCAGACGGGCTGAACTTGAACATCTCCGTGATGTTTTGCAATGAGCACTCTGAGTCAGGGCTTTCAGCTGGGAATGATGAATTGGGGACTGAGGGACACAGGCCTTCATGCCACCAGGAGGAGAAGGGAAACATTTTTCTAGCAAGTCTCCCTGAAGAAAATCCCCCCAAGTAAGAAAGGTGATGGGTGCCTTCATGGGACCCCCGTCCCCTCCCATCCACACATAGAAGTCTACTGGCCGGAGTGTTTGTTCATCAGAACCTATAGATCTACTCCCTGCAAAGAAATGGCTTGGGTGTCCCCTCCCGTGACAACCCTCCACGGGGTGCTGGCTTCGACAAACACAGTTTCTCACGCCATCTGCTAAACTGTTGGTCCTTCCGAGGGCTGGGAGCCTGTGCCCGACTGTTCACCTCTGATCCCTGGCCTCTAACCCTGTGAAGGGCTCAGAATAAGCTTTAAAACACGTTCATTGGATCTCCTCGGGGCTGCCCAGGAACCTCTCCCTTCTCCCTCCATCCTGGAGCACAGGTTCTAACCTTTCCCTGTCATCCTGAGCCCTTTTTACTCCCCTACTCTGACCTCCCGAGCCAGTCACAGAGGAGATATTAGGACTTGTCCTGTGCCGTGTTGAGAGCTTGACACACAGAGACTCGTTAATTCACACAGGGACACCATATTATCCACATTTTACAATCGGGAGTGAGTAAGGTCTGCCAGAACCAGTGAGTGATTCTCAAACTTAAGGTTACCGGACCTCATTCCAAAATTCCTGATTCAGGAGGTGAATGTGCTGCTGATGCTGCTGTCCAGGGACAAATCGTAGAGCCGCGCCATTCTCAGTCCCCTTCTTCTTTGGCCAAGTTCCCAGCACCCCTTCCCCCACTCCCAGAGAGCAGGGGTAAAAGTCCTCACTTTCCTATATGTCTGGATATGAGACAGAAGACATTTACATCATCAAGTGGAAGACGAGTAGAAACAATGACAAGGTACGACCGTCAGTTTTCTTCTCATATTTTGCTGTGAAAACCAACTTACCTTGTGATCGTCTGTGTTGTCTAATCCACCCTCGAGTACTATTTGTAAGTTGAACTAAAAGCGAAATTCTCATTAACCAAGTCTTGGGGAAACTTTTTTTTCGGATTAAGGAGTAGGGGATAGGAGGGAGGTCCAGGGGGTGAAGAAAATTCTTCCGAATTAACCTTTGAGATCTCATTATAGCAGAGGTTGGCTGTTTCTTTAAAAGAAAAGCAGTTTCTCGGGTTGTAATTATTCTACATATTATAAAATGTGGAAAGTAATGGGGTGGGAAGGAGGAGGACAAGAGACTTGCATTCCTTAGTAATGAACTACATAAGCAGTAAAAGCCCAAGTTAGAGTATTTTTTTCCAAACTTTTACTCAATAAATACCCTGTCTCCAAAGTATCACAAATTCCAAATTAGCAGCGTGTGGATTCATTAAATCCATTCATTTCTCCATTCATGCATCCCACAAACATTTACTGAAGCCGCTACTCCATGCCAGGCATCTGCTGGGTGCCGGGCCGGGGGAGGGACAGGATGGGTGTGTGCAGTTCTGGGATGTTGCTCTTAAGAGAAATAAGATATGGGCCGTGGCCTTGAGGGGCTCACAGGACAGTGGGGGACAGAGAGTCATGGAGGAGACGTGTGTGCCTTTGTGAGGGGATGGAAAGGCTGGGGAAGGGGTTTCTAGGCGAAAGGCTAGCAGGGATGGTTGACAGCAGCTGTAGATTTTGTTGGTGCTTCTTCAAGAGACCCTTTCCTGAGCCCCATGCATCTGTCCCCCAGCTGTGGGCCATGGTCCTTCCTTCCATCTGATGGGTCCATCTCAGGTCGTGTGTCTGGCCGGGACCAATACCAGTTAACGGGAAATGAGAAAATGCTGGCCTCTGCTTGGCTTCCCTGATGGAGACGTACCTTCAGAGCTGGGAATGGGGTGCAGGCAGTGATTTACCTTCAGTGACTAACAGCTGGGACTTGGGAGCCAGCGTGTCGGGGTTCAATCCATGCCTCGGCCCCTTACCAGCTATCTGACTTCAGGCACCTACTTGATCTCCCTGTGCCTCGGGTCCCAACACGTATGATAGAGATAACCCCTTGCTCACTTCTTGGATTGTGACGAGGATCAAAAAAATTAATAAATGCTTGGACAGCCCTCGGTGCCTGGCAAGCGCAAATGTTAGCTCTCACCATATTGTGTTGGGTCTGAGCAAATTCCGGGTCTAGTGAGAGAAGAATAATAGGGCAGCCGACAATAGGTAGGCCACTAGCAGAATCTGTTGCCCTCTCTCCTCAGCCCAAGCCCGTCGTCTGACTGCTTAACTGCCTTCGGCTTGGCCTCCTGAGTTGAGACGTCATGGCCAGGTGGGTAGGTTCCAAAACCACTGTGTTCTTGCAATGTCTCTTGGCTTGCGGCGTACCTCCCCACGCAGTGGGAAACTGCATCTCTGAGCAGCCCCTGCGGTGACACCTTCTCTCACCAAAGCCCCGCCTGCGCCCATCATTAAGCTTCTTCTCAGTTCGGACGGAGTCGTCAGCTCTGGGAGGTGCTACCTCCCTAGGTAGGGCCAGGACCCGCCTCTCAGGGGCCGGCCCACCATGGAGAAGCTGCCCCCCGGTCCGGCCTGGTTTGCTTCCAGAACCAATGAGAAGGTCGACCGAGCTCATCACGTCATGCCCCTGCCATGCTTTGAAGACTGGAGCCCTCGAACCCTGGAGCTGGGGGACCCGGAAAAGGAGTGAGGCTGGCCACAGGGTGTGAGAAGTCAGAAAGACTTGTGGTTAATATAAATATCAGGAGAAGGTGGAAGCATTTGTCCAGTTTGGTTAATGTCTACACTAACCCTCAAGCTGGCCACGCATTGGGACATCTGCATGGGTTTTAGATGATCGCTGAACCTCTTTGCTTATGTACATGCAGGTGGGCGTGGCCACTGGAATGTCCTAGTGGGAAGGGCATCGTCTTCCCATGGATTCTCAGAAAGGTTGAGATCCACTGCACTGAATGAACTCCCACACCACGAAATTAACCACCTCACCGCCTCACTCATTTTCCGGGGGCTCCTTACCACCGACAAAGATTTGTGTGAACAAGTTGTGTCTCTGAGATCCAGTAAGTTGTGAATCCGAGGCCGGGACCCGGGGGATGCCAAGGAGGGGTGCATCCTGCTGAGGGGGTGCTCCCTCCCCACCCTGTCTGAGCCATCAACAGAGAGTCAGAGCGCCATGTCTGGGCTTTAACATGGTTGCACATTTTGCACGAGGATAAAATCAATTGATGAGAAGCCTGGACTCCGAGGCCACACAGAGCCACACTCCACACTCAGAAAGGTTCAGATTTCCACCCTCACGTCACCTGGGGTGGCTGCTCCAGTGTGGCCCGGGCGTCCAGCAGCTGCTTACGGTTCACAGCCACAGAACGAGACATGGCAGGTCCACATTTGGGAAATCTGATAGCAATCTGACCCAGTAACTTTGCTTAACCTAATAGTTTTGTTTTGTTTTGTTTTTAAACGGGGCTTGCATTGTGTGCTCCTTTTTCTCATTTTCCTAACAATCCCTTTTTGTTGTATTTTATTAAAGTATTAGCCTGCGGGGTGCGGGAAAACCCTGCTCTTCTCATAGAGTCTGAGAAGCAGTGACCCAGGGCACCCATCCCCACGCTCCCAAGACACCTGTTGGGCAGGGCTATAGAGGCAGGGAGCAGATGAATCTGACGCAGAAATTCAAATGGGAAATTTCTTTAAGGCTTCCATAACCTGAAAATGTATGAATGTTTCACCTCGGTCTACGACAGATCCCCTTTTGTTTTAATATAAACATGGGTTTGCTGTTTTGTTTCTTTTCCTTCAAGTAAGTCGTCAAGTTTTAGCTCCGAGAAGATGCACGGTGAGTGTTTAGTTTGTGTCTTTGAATAAAACACACATGTTATGTGCGTGAGTCTGTGTGCCCTCCGAAACTATGGTCACACACCCCGAGGAAATAAATAACAGCCTCTGTCATCTGGGGAAGCAGGTTTGCGGCAGACGTTCAACAGCATTTAGGTCTCAACTTGAGATTTAAAAGCAGTTGAGCAGAAGAGGGGTTTTTGTTTTCGGTTCTGCTTTTCAGAAAGCAAATGTAAATTCAATAGTTTTATGTAAGTGTGGCTTTCGACGCAGTCTTAATATATAGTAGTCAGTGCAGTCTTCGTATGTAAGAGTCATCTCTTAGATAGTGTGTACTGTGTGCTAGGGAATGTTCTAGGTGCTTCTTCAACATCAGCTCATATAGTCCTTACAGCATCCCTTGAGATAGGCGCTGTTGAGAGCATCTCCACGGACGGGTGCAATAGTGATGCACAGGATGCTAAGTCACTTGCTCAAGGTCGCATAGCTGGTAGGTAGTAGAGTTCAGGTTTCCACTCAGGCAGCCTGGGGCCAGGGATGGGCTCTGAGCATACCCACTGCACAGTGCCTCCCCAGAGCCCTCCAAATAGGACACTCATAGAGGCTGTGTCAACTCAGTAGAGTAGTCCTGCATGAAGAGCATTAGCACACTTGACTCGGGACCAGAGAATTACAGGGAAGCCAGAGTTGTACCCAGATCTGCATTAGATGGTGCCCGGATGAAACTGACTGGGTTATGAAACCAGTAAAGAGACTAACTTCCAGCGCCCATTCTGCTGTGCGTTCTGCTACCCGGGTGATGCCTCAAGTCAGGTCCACTTGCAGAAGAATTGGGCTGTCCAGTTCAAAGCGCCCTGATTAGAGCAATTTGCTGGAAAAATCGGGGGCGATTTTATAACTACAAGGACACCCCATCAATTCCGCTAACTCTTTCGGACATGCCTGATTTTGTCGTGGCGGTGAAGATTCAGCCCTTGCGAATTATCCACACGCCAGCCCACATCAGCATTCGATTTGGTGTTTCAAGCATCCCATTTGGTTTTGAAATTAGTTGAAGAGGATGCTATTTAGGGGCCATGTGAAAAAATATATAATCGGTCTTGTGCTTATGAAAAAAAATTGCTGTGTTCTGATTAACTGCACGCTGTGACGCTGAGATATATCCCTGCGAAAATGACCTCCATTTGCGGTCTGCTTTTGATTTGCAGGCTGTGGAATTAGATTCCACCTCATTGGTTTTATGTTTCTCCCACCATTTGTCCATTCATTCACCAAACATTTATTGAGCACCAACTATAGTCAGGCCCGGTGCTAGGTCCTTGAGGGGAGGAAAAGAAGGAGGATATCCAGGGGTGAATAAGTCCTGATTTCTGTCCTTGAGTTTGGTTTTGTCAGAGAGCGATAGCGCAGGAAACATGCAAAACCCGGGCCAGAACGGATCCCAAATTGTTTAATTTTTCTTCTTTTTCCCCAAACTACTTTATTTTCGAATCGCTTGGTTACTTCGGTTATTACAAATACCAGGTTGTATTGCCTGAGAGCCTATTACTGAGGTATTAGTTACTGTTTATCTACACCTAGGGTTGAAACAGCCCGACGGGGTGTCTCTAAAGCTAAATTCGGGATGACGAATTTGCATACTCAATCCGTTCTAGTTAAAAAAGTCAACTTGATCCGTTCTAGTTAAAACAAAGGACGGAAAGCATGCCCCGAATGCACCTACATCTATCCCAGTAACACAACTTCTGTCTGTCCCAGCCTTCACAGAGCACTTCCATACCTATCACTAAACTACCTCATGGCAATCACCTCTGAAGACAGACATTACCATCGAGGGAGAGTTAGGTGCCCAAGGACACCCAACTAGTTGATGATAGAATGGACGTCTCTAATCCATGCCTCCTCATCCCCAAAACTGTTCATTTATTGAACATCTATTGTACATCCAACTTTGGATTCGCTTTATGATCGGACAGCATAATTTCAGCCTCCAGATGTGGGTCATCTGGGTCACCTGGCCAGTCATTTTACGACCGTAGGCGAGTGGCAATTCTGTGCCCAGTAGCATTCATGACGAACCCATTTAGGACAGCGGCACCTTCCAGAAACAGCTCATTTTAGTCCACTCCATTCATTTCTCTGGCCTCAAAACCTTGATGGTTTCCTTTATTGTTTGAGCAAAATATCTCTCTGGAATAATCTTCACGATGAGCATTAAAAAAAAAAATTTTTTTTTGTTTTTGTTTTGTCTTTTGTTTTTTGGTTTGACTCAAATGGGAAACTCAACTCAGCTTTTTGAAAGTCAGAGTGGCCTTTGTGTTTGGAAATTAACTTCTTACAGCACCCGGGGGGTAGTTATTACTCACTGGATACTTTCAGGAATTTAAATGTGATCGATTAATTGATGGTAAAAATTATATTATGTAAATGCAAATCCAGAATTGAGTTTGGTGTTCGCAGAGGCCTGAAAACATTTTAAAAGGCCAGGGTAGGCCTGAGGAAATTGAAGTTTTAGTCATTGCTATTAAAAAAGAAAAAAAAAAAAAGCATGAAAGAAAGAAAAAGTGAATTTGCAAGAAACTCAGTAATGAAGGCCAGAATTTTCTTTTTCTTTCCTTTTGGACAATGTTATCGCAATCTGTTATCACAACCTAACTGTACCATAGAAACTCCAATGTAAGGAATCAGGCGAGCTTTTGTTTGACCTTTTTTTGTTAGAAATTCTGCCCTAGGAGTCTTATCAAGCTTATAAAGCTCATAAACACTGGAACCCCAAACAACTTAGGAAGATAGAAAGACAGAAACTGAAAGAGAAGAAGGGGGGGAAAAAGAGAATGTTAATAAAATGAAATTGAAGAGGGTAACACAATAGAATCTGGAGCCATTAATTTTTATTGCTGATGCAGCTACTAATATTTTATGAGGTTTGGAAATACAAGTATAAAAAACACCCTCATATCTGCCCTTGTTCCCTTTCTGTTGTTGTTTTAATACAAAGATAAGCCCATCATATTTTGCACCTTGAATACGGCCTTATTACAGTTAAACACCCGATAGTAGAAAAGATTCTGTTCATGGGAGTTTTTTTTTTTCCAAATCAGTGTCCCTTTGTTTCTGCTTAGTTTGGTTTTTCCACCTTTTCCAACAGAAATTCATGGACCACTTCCTGTGCCATTTCTCTCCCTTGTTTCTTCCTTTCTTTTCTTCTCCCCCCATCCCCACCCCCTCACTTATCAGAGCTTATTTCCAGTTACATTGCAACAGGGTCTGTGTTCACTAGCTTTCCAAGGCTGTACTGCCTGCAAAGTCTCCATTTAAATGTAGATTTTGACTTTACACTGGGGAGGGAGGTGAGAGCCTTTCTGCTGCAGAATTAACATCAAGGTGAAAATAGGAGCTTGGGATAGATGCCTTGTTTCCCTAAGCAGGGCTGCGTGAGCCCAGTTGGAATATTCGGAGCCATTTATTTACAAGTCGGCTTGTACCCCACGGAGGGGGCGGGCGGCACCGCCTAATTTGGAGCTAGATTCTTATTGAGGCCACAACACCAAACTTTAGGTCAAGGAAATCAAAATGCTAAAGGGTAGCACAGAGACTAGTATGCTTGCTGAGCTGACGCGGTGGGGGCTCTTCCCATGACTCTGGAATCAATGATAAATATGATTAAAGGGCATGTTTAAGAACTATTCACATCTCTTTTCATTGTTCAGGAACTATGTCTCTGATGAAGAAGTGGAATAAAAATACGCGCACTGTAAATAAAGCTTAATCATGTATAGAACATAATGCACTTTGAATCATATCCCCCCCTTCACATACACTTGATTTGTTTGTTTGTTTGTTTGTTTTAGCTGAACTGTGGCAGAGATCTAGGAAGTGCATTTTAAAGGAAGTTAGGGGCGCCTGGGTGGCCCAGTCCGATTTCAGCTCAGGTCATGATCTCCCGGTTTGTGAGTTTGAGCCCCACATCGGGCTCACCACTGTCAACACAGAGCCAGCTGCAGATCCTCTGTCCCCCACTCTCTGCCTCTCCCTTGCTTGCTCTCTCTCTCTCTCAAAAACGAATAAACAGTTACTTAAAAAACTAAAGGAAGTTAATGAAGTTCATGATTTGCCCTCTCTCCCTCTGCCCCATTGTATTGATAGACCACTTAAGAGGGGGGCAAAATTAAGTAGCTCTGCTCTCATCTAGGTAACTTATGCACGTTTTTCCTCAGCTACTCATGAGACAGTTTTTCTCCCAACTGACATTGACCTGGAGACTCCTGCACCTTTCAAATGATTCCATGAAGAAAGTACATAACTTTGTCAAGAGCTCTTCAAATAGCCTATCCCAGTGAGCTCATAAAGATACTTGTTCTTGTAAAATTATGTCTCTTGATTTGGCTGACCAAAAACAACATCCCCTACCTTTCCTGATGCCGCAGATACAACCCAGACCACACCACGGGAAAATGGTTCTCAGTTTTAACCGTATATGATACTTAATCTCCCACCACGTGCAAGCTGTGTGATTTTGTGTAAGTTACTTAACCTCTCTGTGCACAGTTAGCCCCTCTGTAAGCTGGGAATAATAATAGCATTTGCACCCTGAATTAATTTGGATGATTAATTCATTATTGGCAAGGAAGACGTTAGAATGGAACATGGCACAAGTAAGAGCTCAGTAAATGTTGGGAATTCACACCCACCCTCCCACACCCCCCTGCACGCGCACGCACACACACACACACACACACACACACACACACATATACACATGTGTGCTCCTGCACACACACACTCACGTCAATATAGAATTCTTTTCTGGAGACTTAAGAAGCCAGAGAGAAGAGAGAGAAAGGAGTAGCTGTAGACTAAAGTCAAGTGTCACCTGCTTTTCTGGAGATCTTGATAGAGGGGGGAAGAAAGTACTTCCCGTGATAAGAAAACAGTAAGGGAGTGATGTCAAAACCAGCAAACTCTGACAGAAACGGGAGAGGAAGAAGACAAAGGCAGGTATTTTCGTGTAGACCCCCAGAGGCTCAACTTAGCTCAAAGGCCCATGGTCCCTCCTGGCTAAAAATAAATTAAGATTCCCTTCCCGCTTTGACAGTCAGACCCAGAAAACCATCTTTTGCACTTCATCTGGTCTAAATATTCAGTTTACAAATGGATGTTGTTCAGCACCGTGTGTTATGGATGCTTTATGTTTATTTAAGAACTCAGTTTCAAGGAATGTTTTCCAGACGTGTGGTTCACCGCAATAGACAGCTGTTGATATTCTGATCCCATGAGCATTATAATATGTTTAAAAATTGCGACACTTTTAAAACCAGATGTTCTACATAAACTGCACACGGGGGAGAAAAGGAGGGGGAGAGAGAAAGAAGGAAAGAAAGAAAGAAAAGAGAGAAGGAAGGAAGGAAGGAAGGAAGGAAGGAAGGAAGGAAGGAAGGAAGGAAGACTGCCACTTGGAATAACATTGGAGCTCTTAGTGCTCTCAGAAAATTCACAGCAGATTCAAGGGAACCCCATAAAGCTTGCTCTGGGTTCTCTTCTGCAGGAAAGATGAGAGGAAAATCATTTTAACAGAAAGAAAAGTGCCGTCCCCAGTAAAGACAAGCAAGAGAGCTGTAGCTACAGCCTGAAGGTCAACCACTGGCACTTCTGTGGTTCAAGGTTTTCTACCACAGCTATTTTCTGGGATACACTGAGCATTCGCGGACTTAACTGGTTTCCAGCTCTTCTGAGCTTCTGTGTGTCTTGATCAATTTCATAAGCAACCTCCACCTCCCTCCTAAGACTTCCTTTGGGTGGAAGTAAGCCTCGTACGATGTGGTATAGGTTGGTATGTGTGTGCCAGTCTCACAGCTCCAGGTGAAGCTTCTGGGGTCAGACCACCCGGGTTTAAATCCCACTGGGCACACATGGGCAAGATACCTTATCTAAGGCTCCACTGTGCCCTCCATAAAATGGAGACCATAATGGCATCCACCCTAAGCAAGCTAAAGCATTTAGCGCGTCGCTTGGGACATAATACTCGATACATTTTAGGTAATTTATATGTAAGGCTTTTTTTGTTGTTGTTTTGTTTTTTACCAGTTCAAACGATTTAAGACTAACTTGCTTTGAGAGAAAGTCTGGCAACTATACATCATACCCTGGTATAATTGGATAATTTAGGGTGTCCTCAACTCAGTCTTGAAAATCACTAGTCCACACAATTGGAAATGATCAGTTTGGGGAGAAATGGAGTGGGAGCATGGTGTAATGGAAAGGTGGCATAATCAGGCGGCCCTGGGTCTACGCCTGGCCTCTGCACCCCAGGAGCTGTGTGGCCTTGCAGAGAGCCTCTTTCCCTTGGGCCCCACTTGGAGCCGTGGCAGTACCCCTGGTGTGAAATTAAAGGAAGCAAATTGAGGCGAAGTGCCTTGCATACAGTGGGCACTCAGTCAGTGTTTATTTATTTTATTCCATTACGTATGTAGTTCCTAAAATCACATTTTTCTGTGTTTATCGAATGGCCTCTCCCCAAGAGCAGAATTTATTGCAACTATATTCTTCATAAACTTGTCTCTGCAAAAAAAAAATAAATAAACAAAAAAAAACAAAAAAAAACAACCGACCAGTCAACAATACAAGCAAGTGAAACAAAAATCATAAACAAAAGTATCAGAGCAAAGTAAAACAAGATGTTTAGTGGCTACCCGTTGACCTTTATATAAAGTTCATGACTTGACCCCCCACTTACCTCTCCCATCCCGTCTCTCACCCTTTCACCCCATCCCACCCTCTCATCCAGCCCCCCTGAAGTGAGGCACTTCTCGCACATCTCCTCCTCCTCCACTCTGGCCTTTGCACTTCATGCCACATTTGTGTCCCTTACCATCTTCGGTCTTCATGTCCCAGCTCAGGACGCTTCTAGAAAACCTTCTCCAAAGTGTGCCCCATTCCTTTGTGCTCTTTCAATACTTAATTCTCCCCGCCATCCCGGCCCAGAGTTCCTTGTATTATCCCTTCCTCATTTAAATGTTTCTCTTATTTCACTGTAAGACTTTTCAAGGTGAAAGTCGTGTTGTAGGCGCCATGTTACTTCACCAACCTGTACAGTCCTGTCCCTGGAGAACCGAATGCACGAATCAGTTACTGCGTGGATGGGTGGATGGATAAATGGATGCGTAGGTGGTGGGTGGATGAGTAGGTGTGTGGATAGGTAGACGGGTGGGGGGATGTGATGGATGGATGAACCGTCTGGGACTGGAATCTCAGATCTCAGCTACCTAGAACATTTTTGACAGGTTGGTTGTGAGATCCAGCAGCTGAATTTGACACGTGAAAGCAACCGTGACGATGAAGTAATTATGAAACCAGACATTTACTAGTTGCTGACTGACTTCACCGGTAGTAAGTTCTATGTGCACCTCGATGTGGGCTTCTCAGCTATGGCCGATGTGCTCTGCCTACTTTCCCAGCCTCATTTCTCACCACTGGCTATCTTGTTATCTGTGCGTCAGACTCACCAGCATTATCTTTGCTCCTCAACATCTTGAAAGTCTCCTTGCCTACAGTCTCTTGGCCGTATCACTCTCCCACGTTCACCTGCCCGATGCATCCTTTTGGGATGTGCTTCCCCACAGCTTTTTGAAGTGAGCTTTTCATGATGTGCTCTGTCTTCACCCCCAGGGTCCGAGCGGGGTAAGGCCCCTCTCTTGCCCAACATAGCACTTAGTACAGTTCTAATCACGTAGGAATTGATGTGCTTATCGGTTTGACGTCTGTCTTCAGCCACGTTATAAACTTGAGGGACCACGCGGAGAATACTCACTGTTGTAACCCCAGGGCATTGCTGGGGCCTGACACAGAGTACGTGTTTAGGAAATAATGCTTGCCATTGAAATTAATATGTGGGGAGCAGGGTTCCATAAATCCCATTAAATTGTTTGCAGAGTGCAGGGTTAGTATGCAGTTGGCATGAACTAATACCGTTGTTCCAGTTGTTTACAGCACACGTCCATTCCAATTAGTCAGACCCGACTGGTTAGTTATAGACGTGGACAGTATCTCAGGTTTTATATCATATTTTCAAAGGGGTTTGTAACAGATCCCTCTCCCCCTAAATGAAGTAAAGATCCACTGCTCTGCAGTCTGAAAAGAGCTCACGGAACGTTCTGGAAAGTCCTGGAAAGTCATCAGGGCTTGTGCCCACAGTCCTGGGCAATGAGTCAGTCTGTGTTTCCCATCTGTGCCTAGGTCTCGTATGTGTTTCCTGACACATGGTCCTTCCCAGCTGTATGTTAACACATGAAGGATATTCTGGGGCACTTGAAGTCATCGATGACTCACCTCTAGGGAATGAGTGGCTCCCCAAGAAAGACGTACATGGAACAGAACAACATGCACAACAGTTTCTCTCCTTTGAGGGAAAAAAAAGTGTTCGAAAGTGTCTGAGGAGAAACAGACCTCAGTGGTACCCATGGCACATGTAAGCATCTTCCTCTATCGTCACCGGGGTATGAGGAGGAGGAGGAAGAAAACGACAAGACAAATGAGAAGGTGCAGCCCAGCCCAGATGCCTCTCTCACAAATGGCAAAGAAAAGGGTCAATAATAAGAAGGCAACATACATTGTTTATTGGGAGCTGGGTACTGTGCTACGTGCCTGTTAGGTTTTTACTGATTCATGAGCTTGATGCTGTTGTTATCCCATTTGTGTGTGATCACAACCAGCCTTGGGGAGGTCAAGTAACTTTCTCAAGGTCATTTATCTCGCAAGTGGTGAAATTGGGATTCCATCTGGGATCTGAGTCCAGGGTAGTCTCTATGCTACTACATACCATGTCAAGAGATCAGGGACTGTCCTTTTGTACAATGGGGACAGCTATACTGGAATACTAGGTAATCGTTAACAAGCATTTATTGTGCACCTGCTGTTTGCCTGGTGCAGTTCAAGGTGCCAGGCATAGAGTGATGATCATGTCACACTAGTCCCTTGGCATCTGGAATGCGGTCTGGCAGAAAGTAACTTTAAGCAATGAATTACATCGGAAGAGTCTTTATGAAGGAAAATAGAAGTGATGGAAACCCAGCAGCCAGCCCAAGGTATGGGGTGTTCAGCCACTAAGAAGGTACACCCGAAAATGAACAGTTGATCTTTTCAACAGAAAAAGAGCAGCCCATGAAATCGTGATCAGTGACGGTTGTGGAAAGGTCTTCTGCTGCGCTGTAAGTCCTGTAAACTCCGTAAGAGCAAGAATGGTATTGGATCCATGGATTTCTGTATCTCCGGTGCATAGCACAGGGCCTCACATATAAAAAGAACATCCCTCAATATTTGTGGGTGAATGGATGGAACAATGAATAGAGGTCATAGGTGCCCAGCAGAAGAATGATATTAGCCTAGAAAGCTCTTATCAAACAACAACAACAACAAAACAAACAAACAAAAAAAAACCTTACTAAGTTGGGCAAAGAACAGGGGAAACAAGGAGTAGCCATGGCACCAGGGCAGTGTGACACTAAATGAAAAGTCTTCTGAGATGTTGGCACCATTGCTTTTTCAATCAAGAGCCCAAAGGAGAGGAGAGGCTTGAATGAGAAGCCACTAGACTACATAGGTTGCAGAAGAGGCTATGGAAACTCATCATGGCTTATCAGCTTCCTCAAAGTCAACACACACACAGGAGGGTGCCTGGGTGGCACAGTTGGTTAAGCATCCAACTCTTGATTTTGGCTCAGGTCATGATCTTGTCGTTCATGGGACTGAGCCCCATGTCGGACTCTGTCCTGTCAGCACAGAGCCTGATTGGGACTCTCTTTCTCCCTCTCCCTCTCCGCCTCTACCCTGCTCACACGTTCTCTCTCTTGCTCTTTCAAAATAAATAAATAAACATCAAATATATAAAAAAAGACACACATAGGAAATTAAGTGAGAAGGCCTGGTTGGAAATTTTTGTCTTGCTAATAATTAAGTAAAAAGCTTCCATGGCTTGAAAGGTAGATGAGCCTACTTACCATTTGGCATTTAACATCAACTGGTAGATTATAAGGCTGTTATCACATTCACAAAGCCCGACCAAAAACAAGAGCTCTGCATTCTTATACAGAATATGGAACTATGTAAATGGCATTATGTAACTGATGTTAAGTGAGTAGTTCAAATGACAACACCTTTAGACGGAGGGAATTTCCTATAAAATTTAACGACCCAAGAAATTTTAACAGAAACAGCAAGACTTGAGGGGTGCCTTGGTGGCTCAGTCGGTTAAGCATCCAACTCTTGGTTTTGGCTCAGGTCATGATGTCTCGGTTCTTGGGTTCAAGCCCCACATCGGGCTCTGCACTGGCAGCACTGAGCCTGACCGGGATGCCCTCTCTCTAAATCTCTCTGCCCCTCCCCCCCCAAAAAAAATAAATTAAAAATTAAAAAAAAACAGAACTTAGAAAATATCAATAGTAGTAGCTCTAGTAGTCCCAGAAGTAGCAGTGATAACCAACAGCAATAGAAATAAACAAATGGCATAGTATTATTTCAATCTCCAGTAAGGAACAGGCTTGAAATGGATGATATGCAATGTGTGTGTGTGTGCGTGCGTGTGTGTGTGTGTGTGTGTGTGTGCATGTGTGTGTGTGCGCGTGTGTGTGTGTGTGTGCGCGTGTGTGTGTGTGTGTGCGCGTGTGTGTGTGTGTGTGCGTCTGGAGAGACAGAGGAGAGATCCTGTTTAATTCTCACAAAATCTATGATATTATATGTTTACAGCAACTACCATTATTTACCCCTTTTTTATAATGGGGGAATGGATCTTGCCAAAGGTTACATGGCTAGTAAGTAGCAAGACAGAATCTGAATCGCTATCTATGCAATACCAACACCCATAATCTTTCCAATGGACGCTGTTGTTTGGACACACGCTGGTGTTTTTGAAACTCAGAGAAAAGCGAAAGCTTTCTGGCAACTCAGCACAGGCAATTATGAACAAACCAAGACCACACTTGGTGAATACGTATGTCTGGCTGGAGTGGACTGTGCATGTTGGGGACAAAAGTAAAGCAGGGTAGGAAAGGTTGACTGGGTCATGAAAGATCTCACTTACCAGAAGATAGGGTCTGGACTCTATCCCTTGGGCAACATGGAGCCTCTGACCCATTCTGAGCAGCAGCAGCATTTGATAAGAACTATTTGTTAGAGGGGAGCCTGGGTGGCTCAGTCAGTTGAGCGCCCGACTTCAACTCAGGTCATGATCTCACGGCTCGTGGGTTCGAGCCCGGCGTCAGGCTCTGTGTTGACAGCTCAGAGCCTGGAGCCTGCTTCATATTCTGGGTTTCCCTCTCTCTCTCTCTGCCCTCTCCCGCTCATGCTGTCTCTCTCTGTCTCTCAAAAATAAAATAAACGTTAAAAAAAATTTTTTTAAAGAACTATTTGTTAGACAGGAATGTTGGGATGGAGGCAGGGAGGCCAGCCAGAAGTCTGTTGCAATAACTTACTGAGGAGTCGTAGATTCATCTTGTCATCCTATCATGAGGAAATGTCTGTATTTGTCCAAGCCATTGGTGTCAACTTCTCAACAAGACATTAGAGATCATGTACAGCCTGATGCCATTTCTCTCTTTAGCATCCTCTAGTACCTTCCACCCACCCTTGCTCATGACAGTTTAGACCACTTATCTTTTAGTTCAAGTTGGTAAATTCCTGCCCAACTCACACATGCTACCTTTGTTCCTGAAAAATACTCTCTGCTTTCTTCAGAGGATGAACTCCTATCCATCACTAGCCTTCCAGCCTCAACATCCACCCAACTACCTCCTGGGAAATTTTCCTACCCCTTCTTAATGCTTGAATGGCCCCTTTAGTGCATTTGCATAACCCCGTGGCTTCTGCATTCTCCTCACTTATTATCACTGAGCTAGTTAATTATGTAAGTGTGGAGTTACTCGATTAATGCCTCTCACTCCCTCTCTAATCTGATGTTTGATGATGTCAGGGACAGTGCCTATTTTTTTTACTGTCACGTTCTTATCTGTGTTAAGCACAACACCTGGCCCATTATCAGCATAAATAAATGTTTGCTGAATGAATGGGGGATGATTCAGGATGCTCAGCCTGAAAGTGTGGGGTGGATGGAGTGGATTTTGATGAGGATGAGTAAAAAGAAGGATGTCGAGGCTGCGTTGGGACATACGTGGCCTTTTGTTCTACAGACAGCTATGGTCAACGACCCATCTCAGCAGCAGGAAGTAGAGACTCAGTGATTAGCAATTAATTGATCCACTAAACTAAACCAACTCCCAAGAAAGGAAGCAGCAACACCCACAACATGGGGCTTGCCTAGGACACCTCAGCACAACTGAAGCTGTGTCCACGTGGTTTGCTCCCTTGCACATCTTGACAAGGACAGTTGCCTATGTCAAAATTTCCATCTTTGTGTGGTAGGAGTAGTCATATATATGTTAAAAATTCTATGGAGCAGCCAGATTATTTCTGTCCTGATGTCCATCAAAGAGACACTTTCAAATCCAAGGGAGAAGAACGACATTTCCTGAGTTCTTGCATGGTAGGAGACACCTATCCGTTAACTTAATAGCTGAATGATGATTCGATTGGCTATACATTACAGGTGTCACATCTTGCTTCCCTGAGGGTGTTTTAGACACTGTGCCGCTGTTTTCTAGCATTGAATTATCACTGACATGAAGTCCGCAATCATTCTGATTATTTTTTTCTCCTTATATGTAACTGGATTGCCGTGAAATTCCCACTTTTTCTTTGCAACCTGAAACTATGTGAGAATATGTCTCAGGTTAGATGAATTTCTATCAGTATTTCCTAGGACATATTATGGCCTCTCAAGCCTTATCTTCAAATGTTTCTCTGTTTTGTTTAGGTCGTCGGGTCCTTGTGTTAGGCACAACATTGTGTGATATCTAATCTCCTCTGTTTTCCAGAGCTATTATTTTTGTCTCTCATATCTTTTAACTCTTTAAAACTATAATTTCACATATTATTTTATCTCAGGAAAACATTCTTGAATTATATCACTGAATATGTATCTTCTTTCTCTTTTAAATGTTTTATTCATTGCCTTAGCTTAGTTATATCAGTGATGCATAAAACTAACATGTATCAGTTATGTCAAATGCCCTTTTTTTCAAAAAATCTATTTTAAACTCTTGCCCTTTTTTTTAATCTAATTTTAACGACTGGTCTCAAGTCTACCTTCAGGTCCCTAATGGTTTGTCAGCAATTCCCCCTTTAGTGGCTTCCAAAGGTCTTGATTTCTGTGATGATTTCCTGTCTCTTTTACACAGCTTTCCTGAATTTGGCTATATCATTTCTCATTTGCTTCTATTGTTCTGTCATTTATTCCTTGAGCACTTGTAGGTCTACTTTGGGGCCTTACCTCATAGAGGTCATGCTTTGATCTCTTGGAACAGCGGGCCAAACATATGCAATTGCCATTGCCAGGTTCCCCTGAGATAACCTTCTCACTGGATCACACTGCTTAAGAACTTTCTAGCATGGGATGCAACTGTTCCGTGGTAACACTCAGGGAATGGAGTGTTTGTAGGGTTTGGAAGAAAGCGTTATGCTCAATGGCTGAATCAGCCCTATAGTTGGGCTGTTCAAAACACCCTATGTGCTAGAACCATAGTCAGAGGGCCCATCATGGACCTATATCAACATCACCTGTGAGTTGCTAGAAATGCTTAGTCCCAGGCCCCCCAGACTTAATCCACATCTGCACTTTGACCAACTCCCCAGGTGACTGATGTGCACATAGTTTGTGAAGCACTGTCAGAGAAGACCACCAGGGCAATGCCCGTTGCCATGATCATCCGCTCCTGCTGGTATGGTGGGTTTTGCCCATAGTCTATGAAGAATGCCTTACAAAGACAGCCCACAGCCTGAGAGAGAAAACCCATGACTGTATTTGGAGCTCCAGAGTTTGTTAATATTTTTCAAAATGTGAGTCTTTGTCAGCTGAGATTTACCGCCCATATGAGGGAGAGCATGGCTGCCTGAGTGAACGTACTGATCAATAATTCAAATTAAGAAATTCCATTTTTAACGCTCACCCCAGACTGAAATGACGGCAGGGCCCAAGTTGTAATTATTACAAACTTCAGCTATTAGAGATTCCACTCTGACTCCTGTAGCCAGGAGAAGAGAAAGGTGAGAAAAACCACTCTGCTTCTTTTAAGAGATTGTGCTTCTTCAAGACATGACCAATGGTTTGGATTATCCCTGTGGGAATCTTTCATTGTGGGCCGTATCATATTCCGAAAGAGTATGCACTGGGTCTCCGTTAATGAAGATGGAGACACCGGGTTGAGCGTAGAATATGAAGCTTGCAAACACAACAGATCGTTTCCCAAAGATCCAGATATATCTAACATCCTAAATGTGATTTTGAGGCACTCAACACTCTTGGGCTGTAATTTGTTTTCTGAGAAGACGGTTTAAGAGAACATGGCCTTCCCGGGCACCATGAGGAATGTGAGTTACATAGAAGGAAGAGTTTCCTTACAGCACAGGCAGAAATCAATGAGAGGCTTGTCTACGAGTGTCTCGGCTTTGGGAATGTCTTTATACACATAATGGATGGCCACGTGCTACAGAAGGATATTCTCGCATTTACCAGGTTTTCTGGGCTGTAGCTTTGTGACAAAGCCAAAGGATTTTGAAAATAAAAATAAAAAGGATAAATCTGTGGTTTCATGTGTGCGGCACAAAATATGCCAATTCCACTAACTTCAATGCCCTTTTCACTGGAAATGGAGAAGTCTCCCATGCAAGTGCAGTGCCCAGAGCTTCTAGGGCTTTGGTGCGGCTTTTCTTTCTTGATTTATACTCTATGAGGGACCCAACTCTACTATTGCCCCATCTTTGTAGCGCCTCACTTTTCAAAGTGTATGCACTACTTGGATCAATAATATTTAATCCTTTTAACGGATGTGGAGGCAGATTATCCCTGTTTTATCGATGAGAGAAATGGGGCTCAGAGAAGCTAAGACATGTTCCTCAGGCCATCTGCCTCAGCTTCTTTGAGTCAGAATATGAACCCAAGTAGTTTAACTCCAGATTCTGTACTCTTAGCCACCAACTAGAGCCAATGGTTTTGAGAGCCAAGCACTGTCCTGAGTTGTCACATCTATAAGAATAGAATACACAGTACACACAAGTGCTAAGGAGGTGTGGAGAGGAGCAGAGGTCATCTTGGAGGTAGCCTTTGAAGAGAGAGATGGTCCCAGAGAGCCCATGAGTGGAGTGCCCCATTATTCAATACCCTGTCATGGTGATCGTGAAATGGAAAAAAAATTATTATATATGTGACTGGCTACATATATGTGTGTGTGTGTGTGTGTGTGTGTGTGTGTGTGTGTGTGTGTGTGTGTGTGTGAATAAAATAAGAAATGCTTGGGGCTCCTGGGTGGCTCAGTTGGTTAAGCATCCAACTTCGGCTCAGGTCATGATCTCACGGTCCGTGAATTCGAGCCCTGCGTCGGGCTCTCTGCTGACAGCTCAGAGCCTGGAGCCTGTTTCAGATTCTGTGTCTCCCTCTCTCTCTGGCCCTCCCCTGTTCATGCTCTGTCTCTCTCTGTCTCAAAAAAAAATAAGTAAAAAAATAAAAAAGAAAAAAGAAATGCTTTTGTTTACAAGTAACAGAAAACCTAACTCTGGAGGCTTAAACAAATAAGCACTTAGTTTTCTCTTACTGCATGAAATCTGGTGGTAGGAAGTTTCTGGAATTAGTTTAATACAGTGGTTCTCAAGCAGGGATGATTTTGCCCTCCCAGGGATCATCTGGCAATGTCTATATATATTCTGGGTTGTGACAACTGGGAGACCCGTTTTTGATTGTCACTAAATGCTGCTGGCATCTGGTGGGTAAAGGTCAGGGAGGCTGCTGAACATTCTACAGATCAGCTCCCACAACAAAGACTTATCTGGCCACAAACGTCAACAGTGCTGAGAATAAAAACTCCGGATCTAGCAGTGAGTGATATCAAGGGCCATCTCTTGGGCTTCACCTCATCGTCTCAAATTGGCCACTGAGCCATACCCACGTATGAGACAGGGCAATGGGGCATGGGAGAAAAGCTATGCCATAGCTGTGTCTTTTCCATTTGTCAGGAAAGGAAATGCCTTCCCAGAACCCTGAGAAGACGGCCCCTTCCATAGGACTGAGCAGACCTGTGACCCCAAGGGAATCTGAGATAGTGTCTTGCATGGGACCAGGTACACTGCTGCCCCAAGCCAGCTTGGGGTCTGTTAGCAAGGAAGGAGAGGACAGGGTGGGCTACAACCAGTGTGTGCCATACTAGGCCGATGTCCCTCACAGATGTACGTAGTGCCTTTCAGTCAGTCCTACAGAAGCCATGAAAAGTACAATGGCCGTACCCTCTTAGTGATGTTACATGGAGTGGCCTCCTTAGTCTGCCAGTGTCTCTATTTAAAGGGCTAGCCCCATCTCCCAAAAGCAAATGTTTTTAAAGCCTCTTTTCCCATTGATAAATCGTCTGAGCAGAGACAGATTGAATAATTTATCTAGACTCTAAAAATCAGTATGGGCTATTCTCAAAGCGGCTGTGGTCCAATTTTAGAAAATGTATTTGTGGTGCAATAAATAACAATATTAATCCCAGACTCCTTTTATTGCTGTTTGATTCATTCATTCAACAGATATAGAGAGGGCTCTGATGATGACTGCTTGGCTTAAGAATCAAATCACGGGTATGGTAAACTTTCCAGAAGGTAAGCTCCTTGAAGGAAGGGATCACATTGTTCTTGACCATCAGGATATCCACGGAGCCTGGCTCACTGAATGGCTTATGAACGAAGGTTATCTTCATGGGGACTATGTTCTACTTGAGAGTGGTGATGGATATGGAAAGTATTGTGATACATCACAGAAAAGTCAGATTCTCTAGGATGGTCTCCCCATCCAGCTTTAGGGGAATCGGGGAAGATTTCCAGAAGGAAAGGCTATCCAATGTGAAACCTGAAAGAAGACAAGTCACTAATCAGTGGGTCTGCATTGCACCCCTCCTCACCCACACAGCCCCTCCTCCCTTACTTATATGTATTGCATAATGTATTTATTATATACGTATTATGAAATTACATCTATAAATTTATTTATAAACAACTCAATATGAGATTTTGAAATTTCCTCTAATTTCCAACAATTTGTGAGTCTGTGATTGTGGTTCATTATTTCTGGCTGGAATAGACATCAAGATTGCCTTCCTTCTTGAAGCCTCACTGCATACCAGAGACAGAGGTGAAGAGAAAGGAAAAGCTGGACACTGGGACTGCCCTCTGAGTTTTTGCAGAGGCTGCCTCTGGAGGCAGGTCATTGGCTGCCAGCAGATGTGTTTCCATTTCGTTCATGTCCCCTTAGCCCCCTCACCCCTCCCAGCCCCCACACCCTGGCGTACCATTGTCCAAGAAACTGCAGCCTTCTCTGTTGACAGCCCAAGGTGGGAGACAGCCCAGACTGCCAATATGGAGCTCTCTCTTGGGGAGGCTTTTATGACGTTTTTGGTTGGAGCAGCTTCTCTGATGCTCCTGTGTAGGAGGGAGTCATAATTCTATCCAGACTATTCCATCTGCCCTGCATGAGGAAGACTTCATTGCCAGAAATGGATTCACCAAGCACATGGCTCAAGACTCAGCTGTAGAGTGGTCTCAGTCATATAGTCTTTGTTGACCTTTCAGCCTAGAGATTTGCTTGCCCCCACTATGCCGTCTACATGTCTATCAGCACACTCACTAATAGTGTTTATTGCGTCACATTACTCTTAACCTATCCACCTGTGGCCTTCTAGTATTTGGTGAGCCCTAATTTTGTTCTTGTGTTCACTGAACTAATTTTACTGAGCTCCGATTATGTATTTGATGAATGCAATGGTCAACGAGACAGACACAGTAGTCCCTGTCCTAATGAATCTTATATGCAGGAGGGGAAGTCTTCAATTCAAATGTTGACTGTAAAAACGTGCAATGAGAAACAGAGAAGGGTGCTTGGATGATCATGTGCCATGGGGACACTTAGCAAGGGCCCTGGCATATGTAGCAAGTCAGGGAGGGCCCTACAAGATGTGCTGTGTAAGCCGAGGACAATAAAATAAGAACAAAGACTGTCTCATCTGTCTTGTGTCTCTAGGGCCTCGTATGCCTGGAACACAAAAGTGTGTGCCAACTGGAATAAATGAATTGAGTCTGCTGCTGAGGTATCTTCCAGGGGATCCCTGCTCCTCCTCTCCTCCCCATTGGCTAGCTGGTTTTGCTCAAGTCCTCACCATCCCCTTCTCTTCTGCAGCAGTCTTCCAACTGACTCCGTCATCTCCACCACTGGACCCTCCCTCTCCAGCCTCTGCCATGTTGAGAGCCTTAAATCACAAAATGGATCATGTAATTGCCTTGCACCAAACCTTCCCTGGCTCACCAGGTAGACCCCATCCTCTCTGTCCTTTCTTGTTGAGGCCTCTGTTTCCATATCACAGATCTTCCCCTGGATTCTGAATTTGCCACACTCTTTCTATCCTAACTTTGAATCTGCTGTTCTCTTTGCCTCGGTGGCCTTTCCATTTTCCCTGACCTGGTGAACAACCTAGCATGTTTGCAGAGCCCACGCATTGAACTCCATCTTAGTTACATTTTCCCCGCCACACCACCCCCCGTCATAGGTAGGCTCCCATACAATTGGGTCATGGTGGTTGACGAGACTTGCATCCCCCAGTAGACTGTGGGAGCCATCCTCAAGAATGGGGATGTTATTTTTAATCTTTGTTTCTCTGGCACTGTGTCTCAAGTGCAGTCAGGACTCAATAAATATTTCTGAAAGGAAAGGGCATTTTCACTGCTTTCCAGAAATAGTCACTACAAGACACAAATTAATAGCCTTTTGTTTTCTAAAAGCGATAGCTACTATTACAGGCAGATTTTACAGTTGTTTATAAATACCAAAAACTTTTTTTTTTCTAATGAGCAGCAGTAGAACCACTGCATTTGGCTTTTGTTTACACTGTACATACTTCACTTCAAAATGAATATCTGCTTAGCAATGCCTGTGCCAGGGTCTCTTGCCTAGAGAAGATCTTCCAGGGAATGTTGGGGAACATCGAGACCAGTGCACACCTTTCAAGAGCATCTTACAGATCTTCTTTACCAGAAGGGCATCTGAAATAAACAGCTCTTGCCAAAGGCTTTATTTTCCAACAATTTTCTGGAAAACTGACATAGGAACACATCACATTTCGTCCTTGAAAAAAGCACTGTGAGTCAATGGAAGTAAGCAAACCAGCTCCACCCTTGCTGGGTGAGCATGACACAGCCCTAAAGCAAAGATCACCTGCAAACCCTCCGATTAATTGGGGTATTTTCTTAATTGGTCTTCAAGAAATGAAAGTATATATAGTACTTTACTTAGTATCACCATGATCCCTTTACAAGGTCAATTTATCATTGCCGCTTGCACCTTCCATGGAAGAGTGCTTTACTGCTGAGCCTAGAGCTCTAATGAACTTGAACTTCACAATAGCTACAGGAAATTAACCAGTGTCATCTCAGAAGACACCAGCCCATTCATCAAGTTAATACTAGCTTCCATGAACAGGATGTTCTGGGGTTAGTGAATCTTTTGAAGCATGTGGTGACTCAACATACGTATCTTTGATAATTTATATAATTGACCATGCATGATACCTATTTGCCCAAAGAGCCTGACAAGACAGCGAAGAAGTTGCTTCTGCTTTCAAATCCCATCTGGCTTCCTCAAAGTGTTAATGGTAAAGAGCATTATTGCCTATTCCAAATGGTGATTCAAAAGGGTTTTCAAAATGAAAAGAAAGAACTAAGGCTTATTTGGCGGTAAGGAGCCGAATTCTACCTTGTTCTATTGTCTCTGCTTACAGGGACTCAAATGCTTAAACACTTAAAGAGAATCTTGAACACTGGAGTGATCGTTTCCATCAAGTTCCAAGAATTTCACCCAGTCCAATTCTGCTGGTGATAATGGTAATAATATATCTTTGGAAAGTTCCAAGCATGAATTATTTGCAACACAAGTTAGATGGTAATAGCATGCATCATACATTAGTTCTTGAAGCTGAATAATGCAGGGCTTGTGCAGTGTGGGTCGATAGAATTTGGATTTCTCCAAATCGTTTCCCTTTGTTCTCTCATGGAGAAGACAGTCCTTCTGTGAGGTCAGTCCCACTGTGATAGTGGACAAGCTCAGGTACCTTGCTTGATGCCAAATGAACAGCGACGCTCCCTCATTTCGGGATTATGCCCTCTACGTCCAAGACATCAACTTGGAGCTCCAGACAACAGTTATTAATGAATTGATGAGTATTTGTTTTCCAGACACATTGCATAGAATGTGTGCTCCAGGTGCTGAACGGGCAGGACAAGTTCAAGTGGAAAGAACATGAGGTAGCATACTCTTTGCCCTAACAAAACCAAATAAAAAATGCACCAGGATAATAAAGCTGAGGAGGCTCCTCTTGTAAAGCTGCTCTCGGAAAATTCCCCCAAACGGTCAGGCCTTCCCTGCTCCTTAATTTTCATATCTTCTTGTCCCCTTCCTGATTCATGTCTGCATCATCTCACTCTTGATCTGCATTCAAAGACTATTCTCCCAGGCTCTCATCATGTTTTTCCACTGCTAAATGCCCAGTGCCTACCATAATGCCTGATACATATGAGATACTCGGTGAAGAATTGTTGAATGACCTGAATTGGGATTGAACAAAAGCCCAATGGATGCTAACGGGTATCTCCCCTTCTGCATGTGCTGGTTCTGATGATACTCATTTTTCCAAAGAGGATTGGACTGGTTCACTTGGTACTGTTGTCTTATCCGCGCAGAGCTCTCATAAGAACCAATCTCATGTGAGTATGTATGGGCATAGAAAACATTCAGCTGTTCTGGATACCTCTTTGGTACACCAGCAGATATGTATTAATCTGTTTTGTGCTCAGCCCTGTGCTAGTTTCTACAGACATCAATGGAATAGAATAACTGGTTTAAGGTGTCTCCTGGGCAACAAGGAAGGACTAGAACAGGGCCCAAGGAAACTTTTGGGAGTAACAGATATGCTCATTGTCCTGATCGTGGTCATGATTTAACAGGTGTATACAAATGTCAAAACCTCAAGCTATATACTTTCAATACATGTGGTCTATTGCACATCAATAAAGCTGTCGAAAATGAAGTAAAAAGATGTCCTCCAGAATGGTGAGGTAATTGTTTCCAAGGCTGGGCCATACCTCAGAATCTCTGATAGAGGTGGATATTCTTACACCCTCTCAATCCACAGTGTTTGTCTGAAAGTTAGATGAGAAAGGTATTGATCTGAAGTAGTTATAACTGAGTCGGAAGGATGGCCAAATCAAACACGTGCTATTTAATGGGAGACAATGTGAAACTTCTTCTTTGTAACTGGAAAGCTAATGGCACATGTATGGGATTAGAGAGAAACGACTTCACAGGACAAAACAAAGATGAGGAGAACATTTCATGGGCAGTAAATTCAACAGTGCACCATGATTGCCAGAAGGGAAAGGTAGAAAAGTATGACTTTAGGATGCGTTATCTAGAAGAAGGAAGGAGATTGTTCTGTTCTCCTTCTGAGCTCTTTACTCTGCTAGAATATGGTGTTTGCCTTTGGTGGATCACACATTAACAGGGATATTCGAGTAGGATATTTAGAGGACATAAATCAGGATGGTGAAACAATTAAAAATAATGTAGCAAGAGGAACAGTGGAAGGAGCTAAGAATATCTAACCCAGAGAGCACCTTCCATGATCTGCCAACTGCTGGGGGAACGAAACCTGGCAGGTATCAGGCATTCTGCAAACATGGAGCGCATGCCTTAAATCTCTAAGTCTGCAGAGCAAGCCTGTGAGGAGACATGGGCCCACAATGCTCACCGAACTTCTCTGGCCCTCCCTCTTCCTCTTCGAGGGACATGGAAGGATTGCACTTTAAAATCAGGCATAGTCAGGTAACCTTCTTTGGCCACCTATGTGTGCGTGCAGACGATACCTATGGTTTCTTGGTGGGAGCACATAGCAGCTGGGTCAGACCTATCAGACCCAACTGCTGGGCCACTGAGGGAAGGCAGGATAGGTCAGAACCTGCCCCTAGCTAGACTGCAGGCCATGCTCCACACATGCCCACGCGGCTGCAGGAGAAACAAAACCTTAGTTATCTAAAGCTACTGAGACATGGGAGCTCTTTGTTACTGTAGCAAGACAAATCCCACCCTGACTGATACAGATAGCACTTAGTATCTGGGAATTTCGAAGGAGGAAGCAATTTGCCTAAAATCCTAGATCCAGTCAATGGTAGAGCTGTCGTGTCTATTCAGACGAGACTGGCTCCAGTTTGCAGCTCCTTCATGCCACACAGAGGGGTTAGATCTCAAGTGCAATCTTTGGGCAGAAGAAGGAGCCAAACTGGGAGGTAAAAGAGACCCAATTTTTGGCTCCACATAAAGAGATCACAGCCCCGGTCAGCTGACCATAGAAGGGGCTGCAGGGAGGCTTCTGAGCCCCCATTTCCAAAAGTGTTGAAGCAGAAGCTTATCACCTGCTTTTCCAGGATGTGGTAGGAGCCCTGCAAAGATGTTTGGGCCAAAAGGCTTGTTAGTTTCCTTCTAGCCGGCAGGTCCTAGGAGACTGTCCCTTTCGAGTGGTAGATATGCCTGGAGGGCGTTTCATAAACACGAGCTGACTACATAAAGCCTTCTCTGCCAGGGAGGGGAAAGACGTGACTCCTTCTCAGCAGCAAGGTAACTGGTAAATTAAATCAATGTCGATGGCCCGTACGCTCTGCCTAAGTTCGGCAGAACCTCGCCGGAGTCCTCAGATATTAATTGCAGGAAATGATTTGTCTGCTCTAGGTAGTAAGCCGCAGGTCAATCTTTATCCTCTAAGATCTCCCCAAAGCAAAATACTTTTTTATCTTTCTGTTTTATCCACGACCCGTCCCCCTCCTCCACCCACCGTCCCCACCCCAGCCCAGGTTAATAAACGCCAGTGTTTTGTTGTGATCAGTGATTCCTTCTGCATTTTAAATTCCATTTCCCTTTGGTGGGATACTGAGACCCGTGCTCCCCCAGCCTGAAACCCTCAGCCACATAAATCATAGAGCAAGGAGATTTTTATGCAAAATAAAGCACTTTCCATGCTTTTTCCCTTGCAATGATTACATGATTTTCCCCTGAAACTGAACAATATATGTTTCATAAATAGATCCCTCTCTCTGTAAGCAAACCTTGGAAATGGATTATTTGTTTGGTTTGCATTTTGTCTTTCGGGGTTGCAGCTATGAGAAGCCAGCTCTCGTAGGCTCACCACAAAGAGGAGGGATTAGAAGGGCTGAGAGTCATCATGGAAACTGTCCTTTTCACTGGGACTTGCTCGCTCCAAGTGGCACATTGCCCTGTTAGAACCTAGATCATGAGATACTCAGAAAGCCTTGAAAAGAGTCGATTTTTAATCCCACAGGGGGTGCTTCTCAAAATATTGTTGGGGGTGGGGGCAGAATGGTAGGGGGAAAAAACCCCAAAAGATGTGTTTCAATATCTGAAAGTTCGTAGCCTTTCCAAGCAGATGTTTCTTTTTAGTAACCTCATGTCACTTCTAAAAAACGAGAGAGAGAGAAAGTTCAGTGTTTGAGAGAAGTTAGCGTTCTCTGTTAAAGGTACCAAACTGTGGGAAGTCAGCGGCGTTCTTTACAGGACGATGTGTGTTAGCTATGCAATCAGCTGAAAAAAAGACACCAGCGATCGCTTTGAGAGAAAGGGCGCGTTTAATGCCAGTGTTGTGAGTGCTCAGTATTGAAATACTTCTGCGAGTTATCTATCCCCCGTTTCACAGAGAACACCTGCCATGCAGCGTGCCACCCACCCGGGAAGTGGGAAGGCTTTGGGGTCCCCTGGCCCTCTGACTTGACATGTCCAGAGGCCACGTGAGAGCCAGGGCTCCCCGCCCGGCTTGTCTAAAGAGACCAAGTCATTTGATTCCCAGGACAAAGGGGCCTCATCAGAGTGGACACGGCCCAGCAGGGAAATCCTGACATCACACAAAATAGAGACAACCTCATTATTCTGGAATGTGAGGAGCTTAGGGCAGAGCAGAGTTGAAAAGTGCCTTTGTACCTTACCTAAATCTGCATGCAGCCCCTTTGTTTTCAAGTATCGTTGAGGAGACGGTACATAATTTCATCACCCTGCGGCACGCGAAATGTTTGCCGTGAATGGTGGATTCGTCCAGTTCAAATTAGCCTACTTTCTCTTAAGAAGGCTTCTGAACAGGGGCCACGGGCATCCGGCTGCCTGCTTAGATTTTACTTGTCCTGTTGCTACCTACCCGGAGATGGCTTTGCACAAGAACTCTTCTGAACCCCCTTTTCTCATCTGTAAAATGGGATAGGAATGGGTTATTGTCACTGATATTATACTCAGTATGATCACCGTCATCATTATGAGGAAAGATTTCCTAAATGCCTCCACTGGCCACCCTGTCACTACTAATGATCCCGATATGAAAATCTGGGCACATTTATTAATTTTTTTTAATGTTTATTTGTTTTTGAGAAACAGACAGAGTGCAAGCAGGGGAGGGGCCGAGAGAGAGGGAGACACAGAACCTGAAGCAGGCTCCAAGCTCCGAGCTGTCAGCACAGAGCCCGATGCGGGGCTCGAACCCACAGACCGTGAGATCATGACCTGAGCCAAAGTTGGATGCTTGACCGACTAAACCAGCCAGGCATCCCTCTGCACATTTAAAAGTACAGAGATCCTAGACATTGTGATCTAAAAAAAAAAAAAAAAAGTGCCCAGGATGTTGGAAGCCTGGGTTCTTTACATTCAAATGCATCAGCGTGTGTGTTAAAATTGACTGAATCTTGGTTTTCTACTTAACAAAGTAGAATTACTTAACAGAGTATTAATTATAGTGCCTGGGATTGGGTGCCGTCCATGCAAAGGGCAGGTCCAATCACTGGCACATGCTTCCCTGCCCAGCCTTTTCCCGAACTCATATCCAGGATCTGTGATTTGACAGTGTTGAGAGTGTGGGAAGGGGGTCGAGGAACAGCACACCCCCCTGGCCGTTCCTGAGCAAAGGGCTCTTGGGCGGGGGAGGGGGGAAATCTAACGCGGATACGTGTTGTCTCTACCCTCATGGTGCTTCATGCGGTGCTGCAGCTGCCCCCGAACATAGCATTGAGGACTGTCTCCCTTCACCTTGTGAACCACGGTTTGGGGCAGCTACAGGGCTTACGGCTCTGTCTCACGCCCAGCATAGAGAATGCGAGCACTGTGTATACACGCACAGGAACCACTCAGTAGGTGCTGACTGAAGGAATGAATAATAGAACACCGCCTTCCCCTGCCGTTGAACATGGCGGGCTATATTATATTTGCTGACCTGATGTCACGTCTTTCCAGGCAACACCTCTATGCTGGTCTTAACTTCGTGTCAGGTCCCCAGGCTGAACACAGTGCCTGGCACACCCTGGATGCTTAATAAATGTTTGTGTTGTGAATGAATGAAGGAATGAATAAATGAGTAAACCCTGGAGTGGCTCAATGAATATTTAATTCCGGCTAAATAAAACATTTGCCATCTGATGACTTGGGTAAATTGGGATATATGCATCAGCTCATTAAGTAGATGGCAGAGAACCAGTCTTTGGGCTTTCTCTTTATAAAATATGATCTGGGGGCTGTGATAAACCTAGAATTACGCGCGCATGAAATAAAACTTTGGTTGTAGGCTTTCCGTAATGATTCTGTTCATCTGTGTTCTGTCCTGACTTGAAGGTCCTTTTCGTTTTTTATTTTTTTTTAAATATTTATCTATGTATTTTTGAGAGAGAGAGACAGACAGACAAAGAGGGCGGGGGAGGAGCAGGCAGAGAGGGAGGCAGAGAATTCCAAGCAGGCTCTTTGCTGCCAGCGCAGAGCCCAATGCAGGACTCGAACTTGAGTTGTGAGATCATGACCTCAGCTTCACCAGTGGAGCCACCCAGGTGCCCCAGAGGTCCTTTGCTTTAAAGCCTGTTGTTCTTATCCCCTCATCTACGCATCTCACCCCTTCCCAGGGACACACCTGCCAGCAGACTTTGTTGTCAATCTTTGTTGGGGGAGGGGGGTAGCATTAAATGTCATGTGATTTATTTCACAGACACAATTCAGGCTTTCTTTTATACAGTGGAAAAAGCACAAGAGGCTCATCAGAAATAAATGTCCAAACGTTACTAAGTGCTAGCAAGGACGCAAAAGGAGCTCTCACTCACTGATGGTGAGCTACTTTGGAAATCTGCTTGTAGTACTTTACTCAAACAATGCACACACCTACCCTGCAACCCAGGAACTACATCCCTAGGTACCTTATCTACTAAAAATGGCAGCCTGTGCCCCAAAGAGACATACACAAGCATGTTTCCAGAAGACTTATTCCCCTTACTGGAAAGATAAATAGGTGTGGTTTCTCCATACGGCAGAATCCTATATAGCAGTTAAGAAGAGCCAACTGCTGGTACAACAGTACTGTCCATTTCCAATTGGTCTGGAAGCATTTCACCAACGTTTTGTTGAGTGATACAAAGCAGACACAAAAGAGTACACACGGTGTAACTCCAGGTACAGAAAGATGAAAAGCAGGCAAAACTAATCAATAATTCCAGCTAGTAGTGGAAGTGTGAAAAAGTGGATGGGGGGAAGAAGACTATATGGAGAAGGGACACAAGAGAACCTTCTGGAGATCTGGAAATGCTTCATATCTGGTTCTCACTGGTGAGTGCCTTGGAGTCTGTATCATCAAGCCATATACATAAGAGTAGTGCCCTTGACACAATTTGCTGTAGGTGTAGCATTCCCCATGTAAAATATTTAAATGGCGGGGTGCCTGGATGGCTTAGTTGGATAAGCATCGAATTCTGGATATCGGCTCAGGTCATGATCTCACTGTTTGTGAGTTCGATCCCTGCATCAGGCTCCGTACTGACAGTATGGAGCCTGCTTGGGATTCTCTCTCTCTCACGCGCATGCACGTGCTCTCGCTCTCTCTATCCTCCCCTGCTCACATGTGCATACCGACTCCCGTTCTCTCTCAAAATAAATCAATAAACTTAAAAAAAAAAGCCTTTAAATGGCAACACATGTCAGGATTCTCTAACTATCTACTTCTTGACTACCTTTTTTTAAAAAACAAGTTATCCTTCTTTATCCATTGGTACAATCTTCTGATTTCCTTTAAAATATCATCAAAAAATATCTTTGGGTGAGTTTTCTAGGTATGATATTAATAAAGTCACTTCCACTCCTCTGATGTTTATGATGTGGAACTCTTAGCTCAGAGGACAGTTGTTGTAAACAGTATGAGCTTGAACTCAGGAGCCATGAAACTGACTTTGCTGTGTATTAGCTGTGTGATACATTATTAGATGCATAATCTTAACCCCTGTGTGTCCCCGTCTATTTACCTAGGAAGTGGGAATAATAGTGATGTGTCCTCATAGGGATTAAGTAAGAAAATCTATGTGGGTAGCTCAGGGCTTGGCCCAGCATAAAGGGTGACTATGGTATTAGTCATATTAGAGGTAGTGGTTGTAATAGTATGAAAAGCAATCACAAAGGCAGTGATATTGTAACCAGAGTCACATTGGCCTGTCCAGACCATAGCTCAGATTGCTGGGGTTTGAGCTCAAGGCATCGAGGAGGGGCAGGGGGGGAATACAAAGGCTGTGAGTAGCAATGATACCGTGGCCATATCCACATCAGAATGGAAACCTCGGAGCTCGGCTTGGAAAAAGGAGAACACAGCCTGCAAGACATTTGTTCCTGGATCTGGAATACCCCATACTTAAGGCCGGACATTTATCCATGTTCCTGGTGTCACCAGAGCCCAAAGTAAAGCCAGATGTGTCTGCCATGCCCCAGTCTGAACCCCAGCCCGTGGTTCCATGGGCAGATGGATCACATAATTCTCTGTAATGATTCTCCCTCAGCGGGCTGCCCCAGGACAGTGCGTGATTACTATGTGTAAAAGAAAAAAAGGAATCCAGGGGTTAAACCTTGGTGGAATCCATGTCTGGTTAGATCATTTACATTCACAGTTGCTTTCCATCACCACAGTGGAGTGTCTGCTTGTTCCTAATGGGAAAAGTGATTTGCTGTGGTGTCCACACGGAGAAGGCCGTGTGACTCACAGGTCCAGGCTCAGCTCTGGGAAGGCAGTGTGGCTGAGTCCCTGCTTGGGCTGATTTAGTCTGAGATGTTGCCACTTTTCCTGGCAAAGCCTTTAACGCTCAGAGACAAGAAGGGCCATGAACCCAATCAGAACACAAAAGATAGGTTGATAACTCTCATGGCAAGTCTTAACATTGTCAACAGCAGTGGAGGCCGTCAAGCGTTTAGCCTCCACCATGAGCCAAGCGCATGATACGCAGTGTATCACTATGACCTCACACCTACTCTGACTGTCTAGACATGATCATCCCCATTTTGGAGAGGAAGAAAAGAAGGCTTATAGGATTGAAGTCGACCTTTCGAGTGACAGAACTGGGAATCACGTTCTTCCATGCCTGACTTCCAAGTCTGGGCTCCCCCAGTGGAATCTGGTAGAGTATTTGATAGTCTGACTTTCAGTTGGCTGTGACTGGGCTCTACACTCAGCTCTCCTCAAGAATGATCTGAGTGCTCCCGTAAGGGCTGTGTCTGGATCAAACAAGAGATACTACCTGCCAGCTCCCAATCCCCAGCTCAAATATCATATCCATTTGGAAAGGGTTGTAAGTTCGTGGTGGACATTCCTTTTTCCAAGGAAGCTGACCACATGAGGAGTAACCTTCCGGAAAACTTGGGAGTCAGAATAACTCTGTTTCTTCAAGTTAAGTCTCACATATACTCTCAGATTCCTAGAAGACCCCAAGATGAAAAGAAAAGATGTGAAACCTCATATTGGCTCCACCAAAATGCAAACACACATTCCAGTTCACTGGGGTGCCATATTGGTTGAGGCTTGATGACAGAGGCCAGTAAATGAGAGTAGCTACTATCGGCTGTTGTGCTTAACACATAGGGTATATTCAATGAACTACAATAGTTGTTTTTATTCTCATTGTGTAAAAGATGGGCATTAGTTGTCATCTCTTATAGATGAGCTGAGAGACTTCTTACAAGGATTCAGCTTCCAAACAAGACTCTAACGTCAAAGGACTCCTACGTGCCACTGTTTTGCATGATGGGGAGATTCCACCATTGCCCACAGGCTGATGGTTCTCCTGTACCGAGTGGAAGCCAGCTTGTCCCATGGAATCTTGGGATAGTGTGTCTTCTGCCCACAGGATGGAATCAAGCTTTTGATAATAGAGTGGAATACTGGAAAAAAAGAGACCAGTGTCTAAGCATTTGCTTATGAGAAGCTAACACCGCTCCTGCAATGGAATTGATTTTTGCCTGCCCGGTCTGGGGTTGCCAGGAGCCATTGTGCCTGGCTGATGCCAGGGTGTTCACCAAACCATCTCCAGGCGAGTCAGAAGTGGACTTACACAAATTGTTTGTATGGGGCACTGGAGTTGCTTGGAGTAGTGGCGAATGTGCACTGGGAGACCCTCGAAGCAGAACGAATGGCAAGCATGGGTGTGTGGCAGTCACATCTCCCAGATTTACATCTGCTTAGAATATTTTTAGCTCGACACATTTCTTGTTACTGAAACTGAGCGGGAGCTGTCACATACAATTCCAGATAGGGCCAGGCTTGACTCTGTTTCCTATTTCCCGGCAGCCGAAGGCCCACACTTCAGGACTCATTTCAGTGATTATGGAAAAGATGAAGTCGTTGTAGATTTCATCACCAGGAAGGCCTGCCATGTCTTGTAAGTGATTTGATATTTACACAGACCAGGTTTTGAAAATAATGAACTCCCAGGAAATATAGAGTGGACGCGCATCCCTAAGTCACAAAGAAGAAAATGCCTGATGTGAGGGAAGGAGCTAAGGTAGTGTTTCCCAAAGTGTGTCCTGTGGAACCTTCCACAGAAGGAGGGCTCTGTTACCAAACAATGGATGCATATTATTGCCTCATCTGAGATACTAAAGTACATCAGCCAACAAAAGATTCTAAAGTCACAAAGCCTTCATCTCAGGGTTTTCTGGAAGGCTTTGCTCATGGGAAGTTGTTGTTGTTTTTTTTGTCTTGTTTTGTTTTGTTTTTTTTTTTCCTCAAGGCACACCTGTTACTTGGAATGACCTCTAGGAAATAACCAGCCAACAAAACAGTATCCATTGTTGCAGAGGCCCAGGAGCACATTTCCTCTCAATCTGCATGCCCTCCCAAACAGAAGTCCTGATAAACAGATTCTAGTTGGCAATAATTATTTCACATCGAATCAGATTTTCCGACAAGGGGCTGAGAGAGTAGAGTAAAATCGCCTTCAAAAATACAAAAGAAGTTCTGGAAATTTTTGTCATGGCCATCTGTCCAGGTACATTTGGACTGCCATAACACATTACCACCTACTGGGTGGCTTCACCAGCAAACATTTATTTCTCACAGTTCAGGCAGCTGGGAAGTCCAAGTTCGACGTGCTGGTACATTCGATGTCTGGTGGGGGCCCACATGTTGGTTCATAGATGGCCATCTTCTCGCTGTGTCCTCACATGGCAGAAGGGACAAGGGAGCTCTCTGGGGTCTCCTCTACAAGGGCACTGATCGCATTTATGAGGTCGTCACCCTTATGCCTAATCACTTCCCAAAGGCCCCACCTCCTAATGCCATCTTGCTGGGGATTAGGTTTCCACATGTGAATTTTCAGGGGACACACACATTCAGCCCATAACAACATGCAAGTTAATATCTCAGAAACTGAGTCAAAACTCCAGGAGGGAGGCCGATCTTGACCTTGATGAAGTTCTATGTAGGACCTTGGTTCCTGACCTTAGCTCTGGAGTCATTAGAATAAAGTCTAAGACCCTCTTCTTTATTTTTTTATTTTTTTAATGTTTATTTATTTTTGAGACAGAGAGAGACAGAGCATGGTTGGGGAAGGGGCAGAGAGAGAGGGAGACACAGAATCCAGAGCAGGTTCCAGGCTGTCAGCACAGAGCCTGATGTGGGGTTCGAACTCGTCAACCGTGAGATCATGACCTGAGCCGAAGTCAGACGCTCAACTGACTGAGCCACCCAGGCACCCCTAAGACCCTCTTTCCTTGTTAACAATGGTGTGACCTCAGGCAACTTTCTGAACTTCCCACAGCCTCACAATCTTGATCTTTAAAGTGAATACAATATAATAGTAACAATAGCATCTGCCTGTGTGAATTTCATGAGCCTAAAATGAGAGATGGGAGGTAAACCCTTGACCTGTTAGAAGCCTTTGATCAACGTTGGCCATTAGAACCATTTGCTATTTTTCTTATCCTCTTGTCTTCCTACACTGATGAACACGGAAGACTTTATGCAATGAAATTGTCCTATTCTAAGGCAATCAAGATGGAGGCCGCCCGACTGAGGGGAATAGGGAGCCCGAGACATGGAGTCAGTGACGGTCACCCTGGAGAGGAAAGAAAGCAGCCCAAGAGCCTGGGACTTGTGCCAGACAGAGAAAGAAGAGCAACCCTAAGGCCTGGCAGTCACATAAGAAAGGAAAGGACCAGATTACCGCCAAAACAAACTTGTAAAACACTGCCACAAGATGCCCCGGGGCTACCTATGAAATGCTGGTACTACCTTCAGGGAAAGGTAGAAACAGCTATGCAGTTTGGTTCCTTCATGTTTCTCTTGCATGTCTAGTTTAGTTGTGGGTGTTTTTTTTCCCCTTTTAACAGAACTTTCCTATTATCTGGGCCTACAAGTTTTTCAAGGAGAGGCAGGCCTCTCTATTACTTACATTACACAAGGCCTTGGCATGCAGGCCTGAAAAAATGGGTACTTTCCACCTGCCAGGAGTCTGTAAGGGTGTGTGCAGATACAGCGGTGGGTGATGAAGTCAGGGCTGGACTCGTGCACTCATTTCCAGGGTTGCCCTGACAAACTATCACAAAAGGGGGGCGGGTCTTACAACAAGAGCTGAAATTAAAGCGTCAGCAGGCTGTGCTCCCTTGGAAGACTCTAGAGGAGGACCCTCCCATGCCTCTCCCAGCTTCGGGTGCTCCTGGAATCTTTTGGCTTGTGGCCACATCACTTCGATCTCTGCCCCCATCTTTACATGGCCTCCTCCCGGTGCGTGCCCTCTGTGTCCTCTCTTCTTACAAGGACTCTTTCATTCTTACGTATGATCTCTTCTCAAGACCCTAAATGAATTATGTCTGCAGAGACCCTGTTTCCAAATAACATCACATTCTGAGGTTCCAGGTGGACATGAATTGGGGGGCAGAAAAAGCCCACATTCGGCACGCTTCCTCTTGGGAGCTCGAGGCAGAAGTTACCGAGGGGGCTTTGTGATGGGCTAAGTGGGGACTGGTCACCTAGTAGGAAAAGGAGCGTTGAAATCGTAAGTGTTTGTGCTCTGTGTCTCCACATACGACCTCGCTGGATCCTCGTGATACACACACATGGTAGTGTTGTTGCTACCCCTGTTCTGCTCGGTGACACTGTAGGACTTATTTGTGCTCATACATCTAGAGTAGTCAGCTCTTGAGAGCAGGTCTGCGTGCCTTCGACACCCACGCTCGGAGACTTTGTGGCGGATAGCAGGTGTACAACACAATTCTTTGGGGTCTGGTGCGACTGACGCAGAAGACCAACACTAAATATTGGATAAACTTTTGGGTGGCTGCGTAAGACCGTATAATGCCTACCTAGAAAGCCTTGCCTTTACACTGCTCAAAAGCTCCCCCCTCTTTTTTTCCCACACCATCTCCAACAAATATTCCCCCTACATTCCCCATAGGCCTGACACAAAGTTTACATTTTCCAGAACGTTCTCTAATTTGAGATGAGCCCTTGAAAGTCTGTGTGAGTAGCACCAAGGCAAAGAAACAAAACAAACGAGCAAGCAAACAAGCAAACAGGCTTTCCAACAAGGAAGCAAATATGCTATATGGGATGACCATCTGGGCTCTAAGCTTGGGGCTGTCGATGAGGTGTGATGCAAATTCTTCCAGGTCTCTGGGTCTCCATGTCCTCAGGTGAAAACCAGGGGCTTAGAGAAGAGTTCCTGAGGTCTGGCCCAGCTCCAGCCTGCTGTTTGTTGCTTCCCACCCTCCCACGGCCGTGGTATCTCCAACAGGAAGCAATCTGGTGTCTCAGAATGAGAACTGGCTCCCAGTTCTGTCTGGCCTTGCTGGCCACAGGCCTCTCTTCTTTGCGTTTCTCTTCCCTGCAGACATCTCTGTATCCAAAGGAATTTATGATCCCTTAGATGGAGAACTTTGCTTCTCAGTGGGACATTGACTTTCTCTATATGTAAGAGGATCCTGGGACAATGTAATGTAAGCTGTTCCACCCTTCACCTGCCCGGCCTTATCCAGACTTTAACAAGAGGCAGGAACCAGGGATGGAGACTGCTACCAGCAGCAGTCTCAGCCTTGATGGTGATAACTTAGTGCACAGTTAATTCTATTCCAGGTATATCATGCTAAGACTTTAATCTACTTTTGGACTCTGATTCTGAGCTCGGGTGCAGGTCTCTGAGCTGCTGTGAGGGGTCAACGGTGTACTCGTTCCTGAGCCAAACTCAGTGCTCTCTGATGGCTGACAAATGATTCTCCTCCCAAGTGACACATGCTGCATCATCTCTGCATTGGACTTGCTATTTTATTGTTAATTGAAAAATGACTTTCACCCCCACCATGTCACGGTCTCCCGTGCATTCACTGCTCCGCGATCGTTAGGAGTTGGTAGATTGTCCACTCTGTAT
Source organism: Panthera pardus (assembly GCF_024362965.1). Classification (NCBI taxonomy): domain Eukaryota; kingdom Metazoa; phylum Chordata; class Mammalia; order Carnivora; family Felidae; genus Panthera; species Panthera pardus. The sequence goes on along the minus strand of NW_026526754.1, from coordinate 17,909,588 downwards.
ACAGAATTGTCCCGGGCACTCTAGAATAAGAAGGGAGAGGCACCTGTGAAGGTGAAGTTGGACATCAGTCACCATAGTTGATCTTACTGTGAGCTTCACCACCCTCCTGTGCACTGGGGGGGATGGAGGAGAGGCACACTAGGAAGGCAGGGCTGAATGGGTAAGCCTGGAAAGATTTCTTAGATGCCTGATTCCAGTTAACTCTTGACAATTGGTTAAAATAAAATTGGGGAAGGAGTGGGTAAAAGTAGCTGAGCCTCCTTGACATTGACGTCCCTTTGGCCAAAGTATTCTCTGCCATTTTGTGGACTGAAGCAAGGGGCCAGGTATGACTTAGAACTGTCCTTGATCCAGACAAGGATGCGTTTAGAGAGGACAGTTGGTACTGCCAATGACAGAGTCCTAATCTATCCACTGATGTACAGATCCATCTATTCGAAATACCTACTGAGAATCTACTATATGTTATGTCATACGCTACCCTCTGAGGCCATTATATAGGTCAGCGATCCACAGTTATTTTCTGTAAAAGCCCAGAGAATGAATACTGTAGACTGTGGGCCATAAGATCTCTGCCACAATGACTCACCTCTGCCACTGTAGTGTGAAAACAAGCATAGATGATATACAAGCAAATGAAGGTGGCTGTGTTCCAATAAAGCTTTATTTATAAAAATACATAGCAAACTGGATTTGGCACAGGCCATAAGTTGCAATCCCTGATGTGGTCTGAGTAGGCTAGAGCCCATATTAACTGGGGAAGGCGTCGTATTTTCTTACCATCGTTTTGTCATGTGCCTAGGTAGATAGAAAAGAGAGGGAGTCAAGAAGCAGGCAGAGCTGATACGGCTTCTCGGAAGAAAGAGGAGGTACTTTAGCTGGGAGTTTGCAGAATGAAAAATAAATCACCAGGCTAAGGAAAGAACAACATTTCAGACATGAACAACGGCATCGGTGAGGGCCCAAATGTGTGAAAGTGTGTGACCTTTTCTGGGAGCCAGAAGCAGCGTTTGGTGCACTCAGGGAAACGGCAAAAAGGAAAAAGGTATTTCTGTCAAAAGCGCGTTTCTGTAACAGGCCTCATGAAGACTTGTTTTTGCCTGTCGTGTCAAAAAGGATAGAGCCGTCCCCAATCCAGGGGCAGAAACTGGTGATTCCAGCTACCGGGGCAATGGTCTCCGCCTTGATCATGAGAATTCCGTGCACAGTTAATTCTGTAACAGATATTAGGTAAGACTCTTCAAGAACACCCTAGAGATAGTACTATCTGACCCATTTTGCAGGTAAGGAAGCTGAAGCCCAGATTGATGATGTAACACCAGAAAATTCATATGTGTCTTCAGTGACGTGAGAGGGGTTTAAATGGAGGTCTGAGTGACTTCAAAGGCCATGCCTGTAGGCACTGGCTCAGCTATTCTCAAACTGAAATATGCATAACGGAAACGTGGGGAGGGGGGTGGCTATTCAATGCAAATTCTTAGACCTGCCCCCAGAAGGTTTTGAAGGACAGGTGTGGAGCAGAGCCCCTGGGAATTTGCATTTTAGCAAACACTTCTAGGTGACCTTGACAGTGGTAGTTCTTGGGAACTACTGTCTATACAGTACGTTAGGTTGCATTGTAAGATCCCGTCCAAAATAGGGTGGCCAACTGTCTGGGTTTACACATAGTGAGTCCCTCATCCCAGGGAACTGGGGTCAGCGGATGAGCCTACAAGCTTCACTCAATCCACACATATCATTCGTAGCTCAGTGCCCGGCACCGGTGGTCGACCCTTGAAAAATATTTGTGGAACGAATGAATGAATACCGCTCACCGCCGAAGCCCAGGGATGATCGGCAGGGCTTTCCTGCAGCGAGAAATTTGAGGGAATTGTCAAGGGCTAACTCAGAGGGACAGCTTCTCCTGCTCCCCTGAGGAGTTAGTCACAGCCCCGGAAAAAGTGATGCCTCATCATGTTCCCATTTGTGCTTACGTGTTCAGGCGACGCTTGTCCTTAATGCAAGAAGAAAGAAGGAGGCAGGGCTAAATCTCTTCTGTCATGACTACTCTTTCTGCCTTTCTGTTGCCCTTTCCCCAAACTCGGAACCCTCCCCTTCCCCTTCTGCAGGGAGACCTATCCACTGGGTTGTGGGGGTATAGGACAGATCCCAATGGTGAAAGACTGGATCCTGTCATCCTGTCCAAGGTCTGCCTCGGATCTGCTGGTGACACTCCTTGGCAAGTCAGTGGCATCCTTAGGACCTGAGAAACGGCATGTAAAGTTGGGGAGCACTGAACCCCTTTCCTGAGGGGCTTGCATGTGGACAGGGCTATGCAAAGCGAAGCCAGCAAGACTCAGGTAATAAAATACATTTTTATCATAAATATCTGTCCATTCATCATTCACCCACTCACTGGGTCTCTTGATGCCCCTGCTCAGAGGCAGGGATGGCCACAGGCTTTTGGAATCTAAGGTGTGTGGGGGAGACAGGCATGTAACAAATGTCACATTCCCAAGGATATAATTACGATCATTACAGTCATGAGAGATCTCACAAAGAAGAGGGCTTTGTCAGACCCCATCCTACGGGACCTGGCTCAGTCTCGGGGTTCATGGAGGGTATCCCTGAGGAAATAGCACTCAGGTTGAGGTTCACAGGTTGAGCCAGAGTTGGCCAGATGAAGAAAGAGAGGAATGGCATTCTAAAAGAAGGGAACAGCGTGTGCAAACGCTTGTTTACAAAGGGCAGCAACACTTTCTGGCATAATCTTTCTTCTCTTCCTTTTCTTACCCTCTCTTGCTCCCCTGTCTTCTCCCCTTCTCCTCCATCTCTGTGTAATATTTTTCGTGTTTGCCTTCCAATGTGGTTACCATCTATGAATCTGTGTGCTATTGCTGTTAAATCGACATCATCCTCGAATTAGAAATGGGCTCTCATTCCACGTAAGCGCTGTGTGTTTTCCTTCCACACTTTCATCTCTGTATACCCCGACATAAATGTGGGGGTTGCGTGGTGTGAAAGAAAATATGCAGCCCTGGGGAGCTTCTCACTTATATCAAATCGCTCAAGAACACAATTTCCGGTTCCGACCTAGCACCAGACCCCCAAACTCTCTTTGGGCTCTCGGTGGGCCCCAGGGTCTCCAGATGGGCAGTGCAGCCACAGCGGAAGTGGTTCACCTTGCACACTGAGCTAAGAGTCTGGAAGACATTTCCCCGGGAGGAGATACAAGCAGCATCTTCTAGGGGAAACAGAACTCCTTTCACATAGTTCGCTCTGATTTGTGCTACATTAAAATAAACCTTCAGAGTCAGCTTCTGGTGCGAGCTAAACGCATTGCGTAGGATTCTTCTAAATGTATTGTTTTTCACAAAGACCTTTTCATTGTTAATCATCGGGGCGCCATGGATTTGACGCTCTGGTATTGGAGTACCTGGTTTTGCAGCTATTTATTTACCGAGAGGGAAACAGAACAGTGGTTCCATTTGCCACTCCTGAATTTATTGGCAGTCCTTCTGGGCGGTGTAAAATTTGTCCTCGTCTTCAACGGCCCTCAGAAATAAGCATTCCAAATATATTCGCCTACTGTACAAAGATGTGCTGATGCCACTCCTTGCGATTTTCCAAGAGGGGATGGGAGACAGTGGATCACGGTGGTAGGAAATGATTCTCGGGAAGACGACAAAAACCGAGGGACTTTGTAAAGTCCAGGAAATGCCAGGAATCACAAAGGTGCCACCGGGCGTGGGCCACTTGAAAGGGCCCGGGTTAATCGCTGCACACATTAGGGAGCAGGGAAGGAGGGTTTCCCAGGACTAGGACAGCGGTAAAAGATCATAGGACACACTTTCTCTGCAGGATACTTACAACCAGTGGCCACCCGACAGGCTCACCAGACAGCTCATGCCCTTCTCTCTTCTCTACCAAAATAAAGGGAAACGTCTGGACACTGGCTGGAGAATTAGGATTGTGCAAACTCAAGCAATCTGGAAGTCCCCAAACCTTTCTGCCTGGTTGCAACAAGCTTCCTGAAAACAAACAGGAAATGGAGCACTGGTTTCCAACCATTTTACCCCCCAAGCCAAAGGTCTGCTGGAGTTGGAGGGCCCCCGCTCACCGGGGCTGATTGAGCACATCTCTTCCCAACTCAGCATTCAGTAACCCTTTACTGGTAGCGTGAAGTCAGCCATGGTGGGAATGTTTTCACCAGAAAAACTGCTCATGGCTACAAATCGGGACTTCATTTTTTTTTTAAATTTTTTAAAAATCTTTATTTATTTTTGAGAGACAGCGTGTGAGCAGGGGAGGAGCAGAGAGAGACACGGAATCCGAAGCAGGCTCCAGGCTCCGAGCTGTCAGCACAGAGCCCGACGCGGGGCTCGAACTGACAAACTGTGAGATCATGACCTGAGCCAAAGTTGGACGCTCAACCAACTGAGCCACCCGGGTGCCCCATGGACTTCATTTTTTTTAATGTTTATTTTGCAAGAGAAAGAGCATGAGTAGGGGGAGGGGGGGAGAAAGGGGGAGAGAATTCCAAGCAGGCTCTGCACTGTTAGCACAGAGCTTGACGTGGGCTCGATCCCTTGAACTGCAAGATCATAACCTGACCAGAAATCAAGAGTCAGACGCTCAACCGACTGAGCCATCCAGGCACCCCATGACTTCAGTTGTTTTTTTTTCAATTTGTCCGCACACTGATGCTGAAAACCACTGTCATCCATTCTGCCCCCCAGATGGCACACCTATTTACTTATTTATTCATCCATTCAACCCATATTTATTGAGCCCTTATTATGTGCCAGCGCTCTGGTATAGGAAATCCACTTTCGATTTTCTCTGTGTGAACACCAAAGGTCAGAGAAGTGGACTCATTTGTGCAGAAATACTCAGTACCAGCCCTCTGCCCAGCATTGGAGAAGAGGGAACCCAGACAGCCAAGTCCCTGCCCTCACAGAGTTGACTTTCCTTCCACTTTTCAATCTGCATCTTTATATAATTACTCATTCATTTTCCAGTTTTATAAATGATTTGAAGGCCTGTGAAACTGCCCATCAGAGCTTCACATCGATTGAAAGAGGCAGTGTTGTTATAAAGAACTAACGCCCTCTCCCCATATACACTGGGCGGAGGAAGTGTCTTATTTTGTGTTTGATTTCCATTCAGGTCACTGATTATCAAAAAGCATCATATGTAAACACCCGGGGAAGGAACCCCAGTGCCCCCTTTATATATGAGCGATCTGCAGAAGTGAACTGGCGGAGGCAAGGTCACATCTTTAGAAAGTGGGATCCGAGTAGAGGTTGATGCCAGGGACCCTAGGTGGGACTGTGCAGTCCCAGATGCTTCGTAAATAGGAAAGTGCCTTACAGAAGCCAGCCTCAACCGCCATGAGTGTCGGCTGCTAGCGTTTAAAAATAAAAGCATATGACCTTACAATACCAGACACAATCCTGGACTTCCCTTTGTGGGAGAAAGGTCTCGTGTAACTTTTCAGGTGCCCCCGCTCCCCTGTCGGCCCTCCCTGTGGTCTCCAGGGGCAACGGGGTAGGGAGGGGATTTCCTACTCCTGGGGGTTGGAAAGCCAGGGGTTTCAGAGAGTGCTGGTGCCCTGCCTTGTCTGAGATGATAAAGCAGGAGGCGATCTCATCGGCTCCCCCAGTCCAGCCATTAGGCTTTAGCCACATCAGAGCCATCACGGGACCCCGAACAAAAGACAAGCAACATCTGCTAGAAATCGAGGCTTCTCGCCCCGTCAACACAGTAAACCATTCTTCCCAGCAAAACAAAATGTTCCCGTTTCTAATTATTTTATTTATTTATTTTTTTTAAAGAAAGCCATGCGAGGCATCAGCGTGGTGCTGAAGCTGGTTGCGTCTGAAAACTCCAAAGCTGATTGCAAATGTTTTTATTTTATTTCACTTAATTTTCTCCAAACCGTACGGACTTGCCAGCTCCATGCATCACTGCTTGTTTATCCTAGAGCCGCTGTCGGCACCCCAATAATGCTATAGTATCGCTCAAGTGCAGGATGCCAAACCACAGTATATGGAAGTCATCTCACAAATTGAAAGTAAAAGAAATAAATAAATAAGGCCCCACTTCAGATTCCAACGGTGAACTGCAAGGAAGAGGGTCGGATAGGGGGTGTGGAATCCTAGAAACAGTCTTCAAATTCAGGATTGTTTTAACCAGGATAAAGTGTATCTCGTCTGGTTAATCACAGCTAGTATTTGGCCTTTACGAAGGTACCATTTACGTTGCATTGCCAAGTGCAACTTGGTGTTTTCTTCTTTTAATTACTAAACTGTGATTCAGAGGTCGGCCGCAAGAACACAGTTGGGAAACTTGACTCCCTATAGGTTTTAGGCACTTTCTATGTATTTATTTGTTTTAACCATGAAGAAATAACCACTCATGCCAGGGGTAGCCAGCCAAAGACACACATCTCGGCCTTGTGTCCTAGGATCACCCGAAACTTTTATTACAGTCGGTTGAGCAAGTCTGGCCCCTGTGTCCTACATAGAGAAGAGTAAGCTTAGCAGATAATCTAACCGCAAAGAAAAGTCCCCCAGTCGGGAGGGAGTGGCTGTGCAAGAATGGAGAGAGTGTTGCACTTCTCTTTGTCGTAGGGATCAAAATCCTACCTACTAGAACTTTTTATATATATGATATTAGAGGCAGCTGAGGAGGGGACTAGAAGAGGAAGACAAATCATAGTTAAGTCTTCCTGTGCACAAGTCACTAAGCCTTGTCTCATGTAATCCTAATCCCCACCAGACCTCAAGATTATCCCCGTTTTACAGAAGCAGAAACTGAGGCCCTGAGTAGGGGAGCCCTGGGGGCTTGCCCAAGCCTGTTAGGGGTTGAATTGCATCTCCAAGAGGGATGTGGAGGTCCCAGGTATCTGTGAATGCGACCTGATTTGGGAAAAGGATCTTTGCCAATGTAGTTAAGAGGCAAGTTAAGATGAAGTCACACTAGAGTACAGTTGGGTCTCGATCTCATAGGGGACTAGTGTCCTTATAAGAAAAAAGAGAAGGGACACAGAGACAGACACACAAATAAATGCCACACGAAGACACAGACACTGATAGAGGGAAGACGATGTGTACACACACAGGGAGAATAATGCCGTGTGACCATGGAGGCAGAAAATACAAGGAAAACCAAGCAATGCCTTGCCAGCAACAGAAGAAGCTAAGAGAAAGGCATGGAACGGATCTTCCCTTCGAGCCTTCAGAGATAGCAGGGCCTTGCCAATCCCTTGATTTTGGACTTCCAGCCCCCAGAACTATGAGAGAGTACGTTTCTGTTGTTTTAAGCCACTTTGTGGGCATCGGTTATGGCGGCCTCAGAGGACTAATACAAAGGGTTATTATGGTTTGGACACCTTACCATGGCTGGGTAGCCTTTCCCCAGAGTGATAAAGAGGACTACTCTCTATGCAGGAATCTCAGCACATTTCAAAGAATTCCAAAGATAAGTGGGAAACACACAACAGGAACGGAAGTGGAGAGCTCCCTTCATGCCTCCATTTACTCCTCATGTACTGTATGTTTCTCCATGCCACACATTCTACCAGGTGCCAAGGACTCAGGGGGGAGTCAGCCATGGTCCCTGCGTGGGACCCCAATGAGGCAATGATGTTGGCATTATTAGCCCCGACATATGGATGAGCTCCCCTAGAATAGAGGATGTTTAGAGCAGTGTGCAGTGGCTATATGGGATGAGATCAGGGAAAGGAAAGGATGACATCTGAGGAACAGCTGCAAATAAGGATCTCTGGTGGTGGTGTCTACACTGGGGAGGTCAGAGGGCCCTGAGGAGAAACGCTAATAGATGCAGAAGCCATGCATTGGCAAGAAGGGGAAGCCTCGAGCCTCTGCAGAAAGGCCTTGAGTGGCAGGAGGAGTAGTTTTGTGGGGGTCTGGGAGCCCACCATGGGTTTTGAGGAGAGGACGGAGAGGCAGGATGCCTGAGCCGGTTCTGAATGACTAATCCAGCAGGAGAGGAGTTTGAGAAGCCATCAGCTGTGTCCAGACTCACACTTGGCCGGTGGCTTTCTTTGGTTTGTTAATTCCTCTGGAACGAATCTAGCCAGTCTGGGTGCTGGGGATCCACTTGTCATGTAGCCAAACCTGTGGGCCCCCAAATCTTGATATATCTATTCACCCTTCCCTCAAGGGACCTGATACCGTCTAAGCACCAACATGAGTCATTTCGATAATGTGTTTCCATCATCTCATTTGGCAAGAAGAAAACCTACCAAGGAGAAACCATAGCTCAGTCCGGGTTTAAAGAATGAAGCTCTGGGTAGCAGGTTTAAGGAATGAAGAACCATTTTGCTCACATCAAAAATCCTTTGGGGTTCTTTAAAGTGATACCATTCACTTAGCAAATAAAGTGCAATCCTCATTGCATGCTGAAGTTCTGATTTCTTCTGGATTTAAGGCTTATGCCAATTGGCATAAATACTTAAACCTCTACGTTTTTCAGCATACTTATTAAGCGTCTGTTTTATGTCATTTTATCAAGTATTTATTTTGTCGGGCACTGTGTTAGACTTTTACATCATTTTGAATATTTGTATATTGTCTCGTTGAACCCCAACACCATCAAGTATCATGATCCCTGTTTTAGGAGTAAGGAAATTAAGGCCCAGAAAGGCAAAGGATTCTTGCAAGGTCAGCTAGCTTGTAAGATGGAACACAGGCCTCCAGTACTGGTCTCTTGATTGCAACCCCTACTTTTTGACCCACTATGTTGCTTTCCCCAAAACTGAAAGATGTATGATGTACTTTTTTTCCAGAACCATAAAACTACAGGTTTGTTCGTTGATTGGCTTAGAGAGGGAGAAACCCCTCTCAAAATATCTTTGTCCTCTGAACCCCGTCTATTGCCAAACACACAACACACAATACACGTACACATACAAACACACACAACTGAGCCCATAACAACATTTAAAAGGGCCCCAGAAATAGCTTGAAATGAAGATTGCCAACCTTTTAATGCTTTGACCTAAGAGAAGATGGTGGATAAAATCTTTACAAGGTGTTTTGGGTAGTGACTCTGCAGGTATCTGTCCTTCTACAGAGTAACTGCTTTGCTGAAAAGTTGCGTGTAATTGATTATTGTTAAATCCCATATGATTTAAAACTCATTTGCAGGACTTCTGTTGAAAGTAATTCTGTACCACGTTGGTTTATAAAATGAATAGTCCTTTTGTAACTTATCTATTTATAAATTATATATTTTTTAAACCTTAATCGTAGGAAAGTTGTGACCACCCATCTACTAAAAGGGGTTATTTCATTTTTCCTTCCCCTCCCTCCTCAAATGCACCTCTGACTTCAGGCTTATCAATCCCCAAACATTAAGAGATGTAAAGCTTCTAAATCTGTCTAACATTTAACATAAACTCTTTTAAAAATTCACCTCCAGTTAGGTCTATGCATTCCAACTCTTTGGGTCTCTGTTTCCTCATCTAAACAAACTGAACTAAATGTTCTTTGCATTAGCTCCTGCTTCTGCAAATCAAACACTCTCCCATCCCCCAGGCTCTCTAAGACAGAGTTTGTGGAAATGAGGAAGTCTAGCATTAAGCTAGAAATGATTAAGAGAATCCCTCTTTCCAAACACTTGAAAACAATGAATTCTAGCCAGGAAAGAGAAATGAAAATAAACAGATTACTAGAAGACATTATAAAATGTTCATTACACAGACCAGTGTGTCAGTCTGTATTCAAGTCATTCATTGGAGCCCTCGCTGAGGACTTTAGCTACACCCAGAGAGGAACAAAGAATCTGTGCAAAGAGCAGCCATTAAAAGATAATCCCCTTTCTATACTCAACGCGACACCCGAAGGAGGAGGTGGAGAGCTTGGAGGAGCTGCTTCTGGGAGAAGAAGGAATGGTCTTCCCAAAGACAGGCCAGACCATGCCCAGTAGAGTGTCAGCTTACAAGCTGGCCACACTGACAATGGACTTCCCAGATGCTGGTAACTTGCCACCAGGATTCAAACACCGGGCAAAACACATGGAGCGTCAGACTTGGTCAGGATTGCTGGGAAGGACCCCCAAGCATTGATTGACTCTACCATAGGCTGACCCATAATAGGAAAAACTTGAGTTTTATTTAGTTCTTTATCTCTGCCCAATTCTTCTGTCTTTGTCTTCTCTGAAATAGTTAAACTTAACTGTACTATGTTTCCTTCGGAAACTCTCTAGAATTCTCTAAGCCTCCCTTTTCTCATCTTTAAAGAAATCAAATGGTTGATATGAGGATTAAATAAGTACACATTAAGCACTACCTATGGTCCACAGAAAGTGCACCATAATTTGGATGCCCTTGTGATTCAACATCCACTTTCCCATCAGCTTCTAGATCCGCTCATTCTCTAACCATCATTCTTCTCTTCATGCCTCCATCTGTCTACCCACCTAATATGCCTGTCTCCCTTTCTGCCTCTTCCTCTTCCCAAATTGAATTCTCCAATCCCAGACCCATTCTACCTGCCCCCCTGAACTCTGTTTCTCTGCCATGTGCCACCATTTTCCTTCTTCTCCTTTTCGTCTTTTAAAGCTACTATGGCTCTTTTCATTTCTAATCAACTCATGCCATTGACCCCTAGGAGACAGCTTGTGTGAGAGATGTCGCTCTAGCTATGCCCTCATGCTTTCTCACAATATGCCATGACCCACCACTTACTCGTATGGGCCATCTGCATGATGACCCAACCCGTGTCCAACATCAGCATTTTATGGTCCCATAGGGTCTCTAGTCCAAACAGAATAGTGACAGTCATCTTCTGCTAGTGGCACTTTTGTTTTCTTGTTTGTTTGTTTGTGTTTGTTTTTGGTTTTGGTTCATGTAGCATTTCTAAGTTACCCGTGAACCTGGAACCCCTGGCTGAGAACACTTCTCGCCATAGGCTGAGGGAGCAGCCAGTGGTATTTAGGACAATATGGTATGTGAGAATACAAGCTTTGAAGTTAGGCCAGGTGTAGCATTCTGATCTTGATACTATTGGGTGACCTTGACCTTGACAAGTCATTAAAATCCAAGTAACTGTTGCCTCATGTATGTGGTCGGAATACCAGAACCTACCTCTCAGGGTCAGTTGAAGTTAAACAAAGAAATAGATTTAAAATGCTGAGGGTTAGCACCTAGCATATAACAAATGTTCAGTAAATATTGCCCACAGTTATTTCTCCTTGGCTTAAAAACTGAAAGTATAATCCAGCAATACCTCATTAAAGGTCATTCTTCTTGTCTAACTTCACCAACATGCTGAAGGCCAAGGTGACTTCAGATGACAGTCCCAGCAGTGGAGGCCCCAAACGAAGATCCTGAGACCTCTCAGATGAGCAGAAGCAGGGAAAAGGTACAGTACATGGAGATGAGATCTAGAAAAATCAGAAAATTAGGCCCTGTTTAAATTACCTTTACCCAGCATTAATCACAATGAATGCAGCCTCTGGTCTATTTTTATACCAACATTAGAGGTCAAAGCCAATGGAGATTTTGAATTTTTTTTCCTCCTTCTCAAATTACTCAGGACTCAAAGTGGAAAAGACGACCTGTTGGGTTGCTGACTGGGTATTTTAGGCAAAGTCATGAGGCACTGACTTTTCTCTCCCCAGGACGGAGTAAGGTGATGCTTTGTCAACCACCTGGCTAATTTCATTGCTGTTGACAGTTGATCCTAATAATGTGGTCAGCAAAGTAAGCAGGGGGCTCCTGCATGATCTACTCTGGCTCCTGGATTTCCTATACAGGCTGTCTCCATTGATCAGATATAATCGAATAATGGCTGAAATTCTGCTTCTCGATGGGCCCTATAGGCCATTTCTTTATGACATGACCAAATTGGCCATAGCGCATTCAATTTGTTTTAATGGCCAACACAGAGGCAATTAAGCGGATTGACTGTGCAGCGATCCAAATTGTCCATTAAGAAGGTGGCCAGAATAACTGGACCAAAGGCATGTACCCCCCATCCACTTATTTTGGGATGTCTAGACTTGGCTGCACCTTTAATTTTCTTAAAACCCCTGTTAACTAGTTCTGTTAAGTGTGGACACTACAGTTCTCTAGAATGAAGTGAGGCAGTTTGGGAAAATAAAGAGGGATTTCTTAGGATGATCCTCAACCTTCTGATCTGAGAGAGGTAATAGGAAGTAAGCACCTCATTCGAGCTCTGAAGATTTACAAGGATATGCGAAATTAAATGCATTCGTGCAGATTGCTACTAATACTCGTTTTATGAGGAGGGATTTATCTTTCCACATTAGCAGCCCCCAAGGTTGTGATCTGTCTCTATAATATGTACCTGCATTTGAACAATTGACAATTGACTTCATCTGTTCCTACTTTGCTAATTCACCCTGCAAAGGAAAACTACTCTTGCAGGAATTTTAAAGATGAAAAACGCACCCATTATATTATTGAATACAATTGATCTTTGAGTACACGTGCGTTTAGATGTATGCGTTTGATTCCCTTGTACAAATTTCAGAGACACTCCGTGCGCGAAGGCTTGTTTACTAGGCAGGGATAGAGTATGTCTGCTAAGATGCTTTCACCGAGAAGTTTAGCAGTAGAGAACTAGTTTCGTTGTCAGTAGAAACAGGCAAAGATACTTGGGATCACCGGAAACGATGCTTGACTTTCACATTGAGCCTGTCAAAAGTTCCTATTTTCCATTTCATTTGGCACTTTTCCTTTAGGTATTCATCATCAATAGTCTCCGGGCAAAATCAAGAGAGAGGGTGTCAAAGTAGAGCAACTAACGAATAAATAAGTCCATCTAACTTCATTCCAAACAATAAATTTCTCCCACCGTTTGCTAAAATGGATGCTGTGTATTTCGGCTTTCAAAACATATTTTCATTACGGTTTCACTACAGTTTCATTTGACTTTCCGGGGCTCCTTCTGAGTCTAGTGTGACTATCTCCATTTGACTGATAAGTGCCTTACCAAGGTTGCATGGTTACTAACGGCAAACAGAAGAATGAAGGCAGCTGGCTCAGAGCCTGGGGTTTCCCTGGGTCCCCTGCCTTGGTCGCTGTTGAGGATGGGTGTTAAGGAAGAACCTACAGTCACACTGACCATCTTTGCCAAGGACTCACGGTCTTAGAGGACGGTTCGTCTCAGCAACCGCGTCCCCAATGTCTGAATTTCCCTGAGCCCACATGATTTTCTTAGGGGCAATATAGTACCAAGGTTAAAAGTGAAAAACATCTGAATTTGAATCCAGTCTTTGCCATTTACTAGACACATCTCAGTTCCTCCTTTTCCTTTGCTGCAAACTAAAGATAACAACAGTATCCGCTTCCTGGTTCTTGTGTGTTCTCTCCCAACTGGGTTTGTGATGTTGCTCCTGTGAACTGGTTTATACCGATGGGGCCACCACAAATACTTGGCGCTCAGTGAATAGTTGTTGAATGAGTGAATGAAGAATAAGCAAGATAAAAATGTCAGGTGCCTGGCATATGGCCATAAATACCCAATACACATTCATTATTAGTAACAAGACTGTTAGTGATAGATTATGTCAGAAAGACAGAGACGGTGTCTACATCTCTAAAACGGGCTAATGGGTAATGTCTTAGGGTTGTTGAAAATATTTTTAAAAAAAATCTCTGTGAGCTTCCTGGCATCATATTTACTCTTACTATTGCTGTAGCCATGATCATCCTCATTATTATTATTTAGTTGTGCTGGGATTCCTACGAGACTGCATTCGGGCAGAACACGGGAGAAGTTGTTAGCATTCCTAGATGCTCACCATATGCCAGAACCTGTAGCACAGTAACTAGTCTATGTGAAAAAGTATTTACGTTCCTATTTTGCCAGTGGTAGAAACCAAGGCTCAGACCCCTGACAGTCATGGCTGGTAGGACTCGAACATCAGTCCGCTTTTCGTTAAAGTCTTTGCTTTTTTTTTTTTTTTTTTTTTTGGACTGCATGTCACGTCAGCTAGTCGCTTTTGTCCCTCACCACTTTGGGGCATATTATTCTCTAGAATCAAAGCGAGAGACACTTCTGAGCATGAAGGGCCATGTAAGGACGACTCTAGTTGCTTCCCCATTGGTTTAAGGAAGTGGCAGGAGCTAGTCTCCTACATGGGCTTAGAGCAGGGACTCACGAAGTGTCTCCTGAATGGGTGAATGGATCCCCCTCCTCAGAAGCAGTGTTGGAGGGACAGTGCTCTTTGGGTCTGGTCACATTCCTTGGGCCGCATGCAAACTCCCAGAGGCTCCATGAGAAACTTAAGCACAGTGGATCTTTGTCATGATATCACTACCGTATGAGGATGTATCTCATATTTTCTCTGAATTTAGAGAGAAAGATCAGTTTTGTGGCCCTAAATTAACACCATCCTTCTGCCCTACCACCCAGCTTACCCATGGTCCATTTGACAGTCCTCCAACCCCCCGATTGGTCCCCATTTGTAGTCTACGGCAAATTTAACAATACCTGTGAAACACAAACCCCCTTATCAACCCCTCTCTTTTCTCCTGGTCACACAATTAGCCAGATGATAAAGCTCTTTAAAAATGAAAGAAAACACTAAAAAATATTGATTTTCTACAGAGCCATAATATTAAATGTATCATTCCAAACTGAAGTGGGCACTAATTTAGAAGAGACGCATAAATCTAAAACTATCTTGGTGCAGTGGCATATTTTTTAAGAGCATAACAAAAAATTATATATATGGAAGCTTGTCTATCATTAAATTACTCAGTTTGGATTTCCACTAATAAAATATAAGGACTTATCACTATATTAGGCAAGTCACTGCCATTATTAATTTGTTAGATAAATGGCTTCTAGATCTTGGAACTTTAAATGAAATGGAATTCACTAATCCTAATTGCTTTGCCTTCTACAAGAGTTTTTTCCCATTAGTTCAGCATGTTTTGGTTCTCTCTCTCTCTCTCTCCTTCTCTCTCTCTCTCCCTCCCCCTCCCTCCCTCCCTGTCTCTCTCTCTCCCTCTCTTTCATTTGAAGAGAGGAGCCTTCTTCAACTTAAAGCCTTAGGGTATACTTCATGGGTTTATTAGTTACCAGGTATTCATTCAGAGGGGTTAATTAAGCAACAATTTTCTGTTGACTGTGGTACACAACAAACGAAAGGCTTGGCTTTGCCTGCTGATGAAGCCCTGAGTGACCAAGTACCTGCCTTCATTCCCTCCCTGTGGTTGGCGGGATTGCGAATCTTTGACCAGTTCTGGTCTTAGGTTGCAAGACTGCCCTGGACGCCAGTTAAAACCAGTTTATACTTACAATTCAAGCCACCTTGGGGCACCTGGGTGGCTCAATTGGTTGAGCGTCCAACTTCAGCTCAGGTCATGATCTCATGGGTTGTGGGTTCAAGCCCCGCATCGGGCTCTGTGCTGACAGCTCAGAGCCTGGAGCCAGCTTCAGATTCTGTGTCTCCCTCTCTCTCTGCCGCTCCCCTGCTCTCTCTCTCCGTTTCTCTCTCCCTCCCTCTCTCTCTCTCTAAAATAAATAAACATTAAAAAAATTTACAATTCAAACCACTTGAGATCATCCAAAAAAGAATCAGTTGTCCTACTCCTTAGGAGTCCTGAGGGGAGATTTCGTTCCCAGAGTCTTCTGCAGTGATCACCGTTCTTTTTTTTTTTTTTTCAGCCCCCAACTTAAACATTTGCATTTTTCCTCCTTACAGCGAATTACTTGACACACTTTTCTTTTGCTATGGCTTCAGACAATCTGTGGCATGCCTTTGAATAGCGGAAGGCTAAGGATGAGTTTCATCCCCCTCTCTAGGGAGTTTGGTGGAGTCAAAAGAAGTCAACATGATAACTCCACAAAGCAGGCAGCGCTGGTGGTAGTTTGGAATTTTTATCGATAATTTTAATTTCAGAGTGCATCCGCTTAGGTTGTTGTTCCCAAAAGCAAAGTAGAGATTAGAAGCACACCACACATGCAGGGATGGTGGGCTCCTTGAGGGCTGACCAACAGCTCATCAAGCGAGAAAAGAAAGAGAGGAGTGTCCCCTAACATGGCTCCGTTCATCCAGCCTTTAGGAGGGAAGAACATAAAGCAACTTTTTTGCCAAGGTCTTGGAATGCTCTGCAGTGTTCCTCTGGGAAGAGACAAAAAGCACATGAAAAACCTATTCAGCAGAGGAACAACCCCTACCTGCAAATTAGCTGGCAGCGGGAGAAAATGGGAAACAGCACCTCTGGCTGGTGGTCCCATCGTCTCCTCCTCCCCTGTCTTCCAGAATAATGCGAACCACATGACACTTTATCTGGGAAGACACACAGCATATAGTTTAGTGGTCACAGACGTGGCTTTGGCATGATTTGCCCATGGATTCGTGCCACGGCTCTGCCATTTATTAGCTGAGCAACCGTGGGCAAGTCATGAAGCTCGCAGAGACCCACACACTTATGATCTCATTTTTCCCACGCACTAGTTGATGACTTACATTATTTCTCCACACAATAGATGAGGAAATGGAGGCACATAGAGGTTAGGTAAATTACCCAAGGGCCACATGGCTGTCTCAAAGGTTGATACAAAATCAAATAAGGTGCCTGTAAAATCCTTGGGACGGGACTGGTCCTCCTCAACCCCTGATGCGTGTCAGCGGTTGCTGTCGTGGCTGTATCAGTCATGCCCATTTAGCCAGCTTTTCCTTAGCTAAATACTCTCTCTTTCTAAAAGGAATAGGTCTGGACACGGTGACTACACTCTTTTTTTTGTTACAGAAATAAATCTATTAAGTTTTCCTTGTGTGGAATTCTGATCTCTCCCCGCCGCCCACCCCCTCCCCCCCACCCCACACCATCTTTCTCATGAAGTTCTTTGTGTTTTACATAATGTACACAGTATCAAACTAGTTATATAGGGAATCTATTCTCTATGTATGGAGCTACACACACCCAGGGCCACAAAACGGTCACTGCCGTATGCACCCTCGGACGTCACCACGCTCACATTGGGGAACAAGAGTACAGATGCCGTAGCGGCTCTCTTCCAAAGAGTACAGCATGGAAAGAAGGGCACAGGTAAACTGTAGAGTGAGGTACACAGCGCAGAAACCTGACAAACACAACTTGAGCCAGGCTGTCAAGGGCGACATCCTCCGTGCTAAGTCATCTGCCTTTGGCGTGATAGGACGTGGTGAAAATGGCACTTCACTTCTGGGGTCTTCCTCCCCCAGATCCATAACCCCAGTGTAATCATGAGAACAACATCCGACGAATCCCAACCGAGGAGCACTCGACATAATTCCTGACCAGCAGTCCTCAAAACTGTCCAAGTCGTCAAAAACAAGGAAAGGTCTGAGAAGTGGTCACAGTCCAGAAGAACCTGAGGAGACGTGACTGCTAAATATAATGTGGGGTCCTGGAACAGAAAAGGAAGATTAGGTCAAAACTAAAGAAATATGAATAAATTCTGGACTTGACTTAATAGTGATGCACAGGTTGTTCATTGATGGTAACAAATGCAGTATCCTGATGTACAATGTCCGTCATAAGGGACACTGCCTGTGGGAAGCATGGAAAAGTTCATCCGGAAACTCTGTACTGTTCACTTGTTGCGTATTTCTGCAACAGTTCTTCGAGTCTATTAATGTTTATAAAAATAAATACACGTTAAATTTTTATCTTTTATTTTTTAATCGTTTTTTTATCTTTAAGTTTTTATTCACTTATTTTGAGAGAGAGCATGAGTAGGAGAGGGGCAGAGAGACAGAGAGAGAGAGAGAGAGAGAGAGAGAGAGAGAGACTCCCAAGCAGGCTCCACACTGTCAGCACGGAGGCAACATGGGGCTCGAACCCACGAACCGTGAAATCACGACGTGAGCTGAAATTAAGAGTTGGACGCTTAACCGACTGAGCCACCCAGACCCCCCTACATTAAGCGTTTAAAACGCATATAACAAATAGAGGCCTGCCTTACTGACTGTGGGCCACGCTCTCGCTACTATGCCCAGGTCGAGGGAGGACCCCAGTCAGGCAAACACGGTGAAATGAGTGTTGGAGCTCATGGGCTTCTGCATATTCACTCGCAGGGTCTGACTGCATTCTCCTGTGGGGCCCATCTGGCCAGTAGGAATATCCATAGCTTTAGGGTCCCCAGAGCAAATCTGGACTCTTGCTGAAGAAAAGAGTCAACCCTCTCTCCAAGTCTGTGTCCTGCCTCCAGCCCTGGGTTACAGAGGCTGAGGAAAGAGGCCAGGCTCATATAGGAAGTATTATCACCATAGGCAATAGGTAGTTGCTGTGTGCCACAGTCTGTGTTTGGAGTGACGGCCTCAGGAAGCTTCCAGTCTTCTGGACAAAACAGGGAGGCTGCCCCACTGTGAGGTAACAGCGACGCCTTGATCTACAAGGGGAGCCAAGAGACTAAGCACAGAAGGGCAGGAGGGAAATAGAAATCCCCATAAGGACCAAGGGGAAGGGTCTGGGAGGACCGTGTTCCCTTCCGGGGTCGTTGTGGTACTCGGATCTGGGGTCCCTCTCTTCAGATGCCTCATCCCAGGCCGATGGGGAAAAAGCAAGCTTCAGCTGGGCATTTAGGAGAACAAAGAGGAAGCAGTGGTGACCGGAGACAAATGTTTTTGTTAAGCAACCACAAGGGACAGCCTCTTTGGTGAGTGCACTTACCAGATGGCTGGGGCTTCTCAGCTGCTTCCAATCAAATCTTGCACCACTGGCTCGGTCGACACACTCAGCAAGATTCCGCTGAGTGGAGGAATTAAAAAAAAAAAAAAACCAACTTATTTTGCTCCGTACCTAGAAAGTGTGCTCTTGGGGTTTTGGGGGGACAGAATCCAAAACCAACAAGAAAGAATCAGAAGAAAGCAATGGAAACTGAAGACAGCACCCTACCCTGGGCCATGTGTTTTGTTTTAAGTTTATGGTGTTGGAGGAAAGGCAAGGAGAGAAATCGACTCTTGACGTCCACGTTGGTGTGGGCAGAGCGAGGCAGGCAAGGGCTGAAACCGGCCCCGGGGGCGCCGCGTGGGGAGACGCGAAGGAGGACGAGAGGGAAAGAGAGAAATGAGGACATTCTCAAGGATCACCAGGTGCAAACTTCGATTCGGTATTACTGTTACTCTGCAAATTATAACTCCAGTTGCTTAATTTTAGGCCTGAAGGAAAGCAAAGACGGAATTCATTCCACCATATACATATGCATGTGTCATCCGTATGGACGCGCATCCATACGTGTGGATAAACACACATATAAATATATAACTATATAATGGGATGCATTAATACATACAGACTATGTGCATATACAGCTCTCAGATCAGCGGTCGTGAGAGGAACTTCAGAAAACAACACTCGAGTGGAACTTTTATAAATCATACATCGGCGACCTCCCCACAAAGAAAATGGTTTCCTTTTAAAGAAAGTGCCAGAACAACTGTTTTTCTGGGAAGGCTGAATACGGTGCTGTGGGGTTTTCACGCCTTCCTGTCCCCCCCGAACACGCAATAAAACACAGCTTGTGGGTTTGACATGCTCCCTCCAATACAGTAGCAGCTCTCTCCCTCTGAGCCTGAATGCCCTGTTTCAGCTTCTTCCTAGAAACAGAATGGCCTTTTGGGAACGCCGGGACAATGCTAGCTGAATGAGACACCCCCAAACAGGGCACGGGCCCTCGTGAGCAGGGTGTTGCAAAAATGCCCACGTTTGCTGGGGCCGATCGGTGCACGGTAGCCCTGTGCAGCTGGCCATGTCCTGCAGCCGCCAGACTCGTCACACCTGCTTCTCATTCCAAGACCCAGAGCAGGCATATCTGTCCCCACCAGACACTTCGGGAAAAGGAAAGGCAAAACTCTGCGGCGAAACAAGTCTTTTACGCACCCCACGCCAAGCCGTGCAAGATGGCAGAGTTGTCAGGGGTCTGGTGGGAGCCTTGGTTTGGTTTGTGCCCCGCCCACCAAATCACGCAGACGTGAAAGTGAACCCCAACAAAAAGTGCAAGTAAAACTCGTTACTCAGGTCAGCACCTCCAATGCCGTCCCCCAAGCCCTGAGATTAAAACCCCCCAAGATTCCACTTCCGCAACTCTAATGTGGGACAGAATTCCAGCTCCCACGGTGGGCGGTGGGAGGTCGAAAGAGATGAACAGAGGCAAACCTTGCAAGCCCCCTGGAACTCAGGTTAGTCCAGAGTGCCCTGGAGGGTGCACGACCCCAGCCGGGCAGTGCTGTTCATGTACAACAAAGTTCGGCGGCCTGTGAGGTTGTTCAGGTCTGGACTTGGGCGACATCAAGGGAGAAAGTGAAATCGCATGCATCTGAAGTCAGACCAGGAGCTCAGGAACCACCTGGCAAAGAAAAGCTCGGTTGGGAACACTGCTTCTAAGTTTTTACATTTGCCGGGCATAAAAGCACCACCAGAAAGGATCAGACGCTGGACGTGCTGAGGTTGAACGGAATTCAGTGGCCGGCCCAACAAGGGAGCTCAAACGCTGAACCTTCCAAGGATAGAGGAGGGTGGGGTTGAAGGGAGGAAGAAGAGCTGGAGGAAAGTGTCGCTTTTCCGTTTTGCTTCTTTGCTTTTCCAGGAGCTGCAGTAGAATGCCACCTTCGGAATCCCACAAACTTCTCTTTCCCAGGGGTGACTTTGGAACTTGCGTATCCCTGTAGCCAGTGGCTAACGGTTAGAAAACCATCTACACAATTTGGTCAGAAAGCTATAATTTTCCCTTGGGGAAGATTGCCCCATTGGGTGGAGATTTTGCTTGTTTTTTGTTTGTTTGTTTGTTTCAATTCTCCTAAGACGCTAAAAATAGCATGCGGCTCTTTGACAAGTGTAGCGAAATGTTTCTAAGTCAGGATTTCAAAGAATGTTGCTACCATTATATGGTAGCTTTCTTTGAGAACGAATAAGTACCACGAAAAGGGCCAGGACGCAAATATATGATCTTGTTTATTTTTCAGTTAAGTCAAGACCTTCCCTAGTCATTTAAGCCTGCCAAAGGCATTTTAAATATTACAAGATCCCGATGAGTCTATATTATTATTCATCACTGAATCCCCAGCCCCTTTACTAGTGTGGCTCCTGGTACGTAATAGATGATCAATCAGTGTGGAATTGGATAAAGGATTGACTGCATAAGGCGATGATAGAACTAACAGTTAGTGGTTCCGAGGTTCTGGCTGTTTCTTTATCTGTTCAACCCACCACTCAAAATTCCATTTTCTAGGAAATGATCAAATGTCTCCAAGTGAGCCTGGTTTTAAGCAACCTCTCCGCCCACACTGGCTTCTCTCCACATCCTCTTCTTACAGAACCTGTCAGGGTGCTTGCCTCCTTGCCCCTACAGAGTTTCCAAACTCCTTTGATCGTCAGAATCCCCTGGGATGCTTAGTAAGCACATAGCCTCCCAGGTCCTTCCCGCGGATCTCAACCTCGGTTGCACGTTAGATTCAGCTGGGGAGCTCCTAAAACTGCTGATGGCCAGGCTTGTCTTCCAGACCAATTCTATCAGAAGCTCGGGGTGTGGGATCCAGGCATCAGTAGCTTCAAAGCTCCCCGAGTGATTCCTGTGTACAGTTCGGTTCGAGTCCCGCCATCAAAGTTGTAATTCAGCAGGTCCGCCTGGGGCCTTGGGGAGCGTCCACGAGTTCCCCAGGTGACCGTCACCATCATGGAGAGACTTTGGAAATAACGCACTATAGCCTATGGGCTGAATCAAGCACTGTTTCTGAAAGGCACGTCAATTTCTCCTAATACCGGTGGTCAGTTGAACTGTTGTTTCAGGTCAGTTGAAACTCACTCCCCTGTGCACAGTGGTGGACACCTCATCACGCTGGACCAATCACATTCTCTCACCTGGGACATCAGAAGGGGAGTCACTTGGTAGCAGGTGGTGTCCTTTGTAAGACCATGTAAAGGAGATTCAGGGTGGCCCTGTTTGTCCCATTGCCCGGTGAAGGTGGGAGAAGAAGGGATTGAAAACCTGGGACATGCCCGCTGAGGATACCATAGGAGGAAATAAGGAAGGAGCAGAAGGAGAGAGATGGTGAGAGAGATACCCTTAGATCCTGAAAGCTTTCTTTCCATTCCTGGTTCCTAATTCTCCTGAGGCCCAGGCACCAGCTCTACCCTTAGGTTCATAAAATGCTCCTTTTTTTTTTTTTATGTGTTCTGCGTGCCTCCATCTATTTCTTTATATTTTCTAGAGTCGGTGGGTGTTTCTCTCTGCAACCAAAAGATGTCTCAGACGCCGACTGATAAGCGAGATTCCCCCCAGTAGCCGAGTCCAATTTGAAAATGCAGGACCAGGAAGAAGTGCATGCCCCAGATGTCCCCTCTGGTCCCCTGAGCCCATTTGCAGTGACGCTCTTGTGAAGTCCATTTTATTCCATCATCCACGAAGCCTCGAAGCTTAGATATTGGAGACAGACAACCCACTAGCTGTGTAGACCTGAACACATTACCTGGTGTCTCTAAGTCTCAATTTCTTCTTCAAAAAATAGTTGTATCCGCCCCATCACATCCTGGAAAAGATGAAATGGGACAATATGTAGAAAGTAGCTAAAGCAGGCCTGAGTTGACAGCAAATGGTCCAGAAATGCTGCTCTGTTTCCTTCTACAAAGCAAGACATGAACGGTTTCCCAGGGGTTAACCTGCAGTGTTGCAGATTTTATGTAACCAAGTCAAATAAGTGAAGAAACAGTAGATGGAAGGAATCAGAAGCAGGATTCTTTCCTGCACGCCTTCTCAGAGCGCTTAGATGCCAGTGTGCATTGTGAATCTCCCAGACAGATGTGTGATAGGCAGAGTTGTCACGAGTTACTTAGCATCGCAGAACCCTCTCATCCATGGAGCACCCAAAGGGCCTAGCATCCTACAGAACGCACCTCCGGATAGTCTCAGCTGGGCCTGGCACTCTCAAACTGTGCTCCGTGGAGCTTGGCGGTCCCGAGAGATAAGTTGTAGGGATTCCGCAAGGAGGATTGAATGGCGGTGATGGCCATGTTGAATATAGCTCTGACGCCTTCACCTCCCCTGGGAAATATTCCCACCTTGCATCAGGAACCTAGGATGTGAGTCCATAAAATCAGAAGGAGAAGGTATGCCTATGTTTAAAAGTCATTGACGTTCACCAGAGCTTACCAATTCAGAAATAATTGTGATGAGGCACCCTGGCCATTCTTCCCAGAGCCAGATGAGCACTGTTTCCTTGCCTATCTCAGGATCGTTTTTTCCTAATCGCCAAGGTTTTTGTGTTTCCTTTTCCAGTCGGGTTTATTGACTTATAGTTTAGAAACAACAAAATGAACCCTTTGTGTTCCTTATATGAACTTTGACAAACGTGTACAGTCACGTAGCTACCATTCTACTCAACATATAGAATATTTCCATCACTCAAAACAGGTCTCTTATGCCCTCCTTCTATCCTCGGCTTTTGGCATTCCCTGGTATGTGTTCTGTTCCTACAGTTGCTTTATTATTTTTTTCCCCTTTCCAGAACGTCGTACAAATGGAACTATACAGTATGTTTACTTTTGCGGCTGGCTTCCTCCACTTAACAATGCACGTCAGATTCATTCATGTGGTTGCACGTCTCAGAAGTGCGTTTCTTTTTGCTGCTGAGTTGTGTTTCGTTGTATGGATATACCATAATTTGTTTACCCTTCTGGAAGTTGAATGACATTTGTGTGTTCTAGGCTTTTTTGGATTTTTGGGTTTGTTTTTTTTTTTTTTTTTTTTTGGAGATCATGAATAAATGCATTAGCACCAGTTGTATTCAGGCTTTTGTATGAAAGTATGTGCTCATTGCTCATTCCTCTTGGGCAAATACCAAAGAATGGAATTACTGGGTCATATGTAATGTTTATAAGAAAGTGCAAACTACTTTCTAGAGTGACTCCATAATTTTGCGTTCCTACCAGCAACATATGGAGTTTCTGTTGTTCCCAATCTTGCCAGCACTTGGTATTACCAATTTGGATTTTTAAAATCATTCCAGCCATTCTAACAAATAGGCAGTCATGTCTCATTGTGGTTTTAACTTGGATTTTCCTAATGACTAATGATGTTAAGCATCCTTTCATGGGCTTATGTATCACCTCTGTCTTCCCTAGTGAAGTGTCTCTTCAAATATTTTGCCCATTTTTTTCATAAGGTTGTTTTCTTATTATTGAGTTTTGAGGGTTATTTATAGATTCTAGATAGAAATCATTCATCGGATAGCTCTTTTGCAAATATTTCCTCACCGCTTGTGGCTGGCTTATGCATTTTAACAGTGTCTTCTGAAGGGAGGACATTTCTAATTTTGATGAGGTCCAATTTATAAAAATGGATGGTACTTGTGTTGTATCCAAGGAATCTCTGCCTAACCCATCGTTTCTTCAGATGGTTTACATTTAGGTCCGTAATCCATTTTGAGTTAATTTTTGTATGTGGTGCAAGGTATAGACACATGTTCATTTATTTTACATACAGAAGTCCCATCCATCCAGCACCATTTGTTGAAAAGCCTGCCCTATTGACTCATTATTTACACCTATTTCTTTAGCTGTTTTTAGTAGCTGCCCTTGGGTTTACTGCATACATCTTTAAATTATCGCAGTCAACCTACAAACAGTATTTTAACCCTACGTGGATAGTGAAAGAATCTTACAGAAATAAACTTGATTTCTTCTCTAAGGTAGGCCTGTGCACCTGGGCCTCAAGCATGGGTTTTCTGGACGTTCCTGCTTCTCTTACCCAGGGTAAGAGCCAAGCTCTGCCTTGCATCTGTTCTGGGCAGTAAAACTGTCCCTCCTCCCGCAGTTGATCACGATTATACCCTATCAGTCTAGGGTATGGAGCCCAGAACTCTTTCTCTACCCAGATATATAGAGGGATTTTATCTTTATCCTTCCCCAGCCTTAATGGGTCTGGATGCTACAGGGTCTGCCCTCTCCAAGCAGCTTAAGGATTTTGTGCTGTAGGGAAGAGGGTGCCGAGGGCCTTCCTGCCTTCCCATGGTGGCAGGCTCTCCTCCTCCAGGCCTGCACCCCTGAAGGGGTGCTAGCCTGCCCTCGATCTTTACAAGCCATTAAACATTTTAAGATGCTTCTGGTGTTGCTTCTTCCCATGGCCCGCCACGTGGTAAACCTGTGCCCCTGTCCCACCTCTCCTTGGAGAGGGCCTGTCTTTACTGGGAAATTGCCCTGTAATCTCGACTCTCTCGTGGATTCAAGGAAAGTCAGTTCATTTGGATTTTTCTTCTTGTTATGGTAGGAGCAATACTTTGCCTAGCTTTCTACACCCAAGGCAGAAATGGGACCCCCCCCCCCTCCTTTACGCAGAAACGTTAAGCTTTTAGCAAATACCCTCTTCTCTTTTAGACATATGCAGGATATAGACCAGATCAACAAGTTGCTTCCATATCCCATCAGCCATTCAAAAGCTAATCAAATTAAGCTAAACCTTTCTGGATTGTATACTTAAGTATCGATTGATTGGACCTTGTGAACGAGAGAGAGAGAGAGAGAAGAGAGACATACAAATCTCCTTTTCGATATCTCTTCTAATGTATTTCTAGACAGTTTCAGCTTGGAATTCTTCTAGTGCTCTTTTAATGCCTGCATTTCTTTACTTGTTAAAATATGGTAAAATAATTTAGTACTTGTCTTAGTTTCTTAGGGCCGGGATAGATTGCCACAAACCAGCTGGCCTCAAACAACAGGAATTCATTCTTCCACAGTTCTGGACAAAAGCAATCCACAGTTGGGTTGTGGGCGGGGTTGGTTGCTTTTGGAGGATCTGGAGGGAGTATCAAGTCCTTGCCTCTGTCCTGGCATCTGCTGCAGGCCAACCATCCTGGGGGGTCCTTGGCTTGTAGATGGCCCCACTCTGGCTCTGCCCTCACTTTCACATCACCTTCTTCACCCTGTCTCTGCTTCCTCTCTTCTAATACCCATCATTGGATGCAGGGACCACCCTAAGTCCAGGGTCATCTCATCTTGAGGTCTTTAACTTGTTTACTTCTGCAAAGACCCTTATTCCAAACAAAGTCACCTTCCCAGGTGCTGGGGGTTAGGACTTGGACATGCCTTCTTGGGTGCCCTACGGTACTACTAATCTGTGTTTCCCAGGATGCAAGTGTATTGTTTTTATAGTTGTAATTTGTGCATTCCACCGGCTCACTTCCGCTTGGCGAGCAGAAGCAGCCAGGAGGAGGAATCGGCCATTGTGACGGCTGCCCGATGTTGCTGGTTTCACCTAGAACCAAGTGCTGGGATCGGTGAAGCCATTTCGCTAATCATTTCTTTTGTCTCTGAAATACCAAGCAAATTATTAGGCTTCTCTTTTGGCTAGACTGAGACTTTCAGTCACTATCACACGACCTTCCAGATGGTCTGTAGCTTCAAAGCGAAGAGGCTCGTCAGCGCCAGGAAGCCCACCAAAAATGGAGACAGAAATGAATTAAGAGTAATTAATAGTCCCAAGTGAACTGAATAATGACCACAGCAAACAACTTCTATTGGGAAGGTATGGAGTCATCTCTTTAGTTTACACGCATTCAAAGGAGCCACCGTGGAACGATAACATAATGATTTGAATAATGTAATTCTTCTGTTGAGGATTAGGAAGGAAGAACTGACTTCATATCTTAGTCAATCCATTTACAAGCCGAGGGACCCAGGCAAGTTACACCACAACTCTGTGCCGCACTTTTCCCATCCGTTACATGACATTAACATTCCCTCCCTTCTTTCAATGTTGTCCTGAAGATTCCATTCGATGAGACCAGTGGAGGCCAAGCAGGGGCAAACAGCAAACACCGGCAAATGTTAGCGACGCCTTTGACCCCATATAGCTCTTCATTAAATGAACCACGTCTCCCCACATAAACTGATTATATAATGCTTCGTACAAAAATGAAAGCAAGAAGGAGGCTTGGAATGGAAATCGGGAGAAGTAGATTCTAACCCAAATATCAGTGCCACGCCGCTGCTTAACCTGCAGTATATTGGCTCAGTTCTCCGGGCCTCAGTTTCCTTAAAAACAAAATAAAGTACTCCAAAGTTACTGGCTGTCTCAGAGCCCCCTACATCCCCACAGTGCCGGATTTACATCTTGGGTGGCGAATGAGCATCAGGGACACATCCAGACTTTCTTCTCATTTATTCCAGACTTTCACACCATCGGTGATTCACGGATAATCTCTTAACTCAGAGAGTAAAATCAGCACAATCCAGAGAATAAACACCAGGCCTCTCTTTGCCAGGAAAGAAGACTCTGATTTGGGGGTAAAAACAGATGCAAGAATACGTGGTTTTTCTGCCAGGCCCAGGGGAGAGTGTATTCAATGCTTGTCCCCTCCCAGAGGATCTGGCACCACACCAACCTCACTCTCGCACCGACCAGCGTTTACGGCCACTCTAAAACCTCCCAAGTATGTATTTCATAAAAGCAGGGCCTGGTTCAAATCCCCCATAATGTCTCCAAAGGGAAAGAATCGAGTCAATAATCAGGGCTGTGTCTGTGTGTTGTAAATTCCCCAATCCCCTATTCCCGGGCCCAGCTAGCACACGCAGGCGCACGCACACCCATAAACACAGCCATAAATATATACACTCCCATTTAATAGACCAGGGATTCAAATTACAGTTACAGTGTAATAAAACTGACTAATCCACAGGGTGTGTGCAGAAGTCTAAGTGTGTGTGTGTGTGTGTGTGTGTGTGTGTGTGTGTGAGAGAGAGAGAGAGAGACAGACAGAGACAGAGACAAAGAGAGAAAAAGAGAGAGAGGCTTACAAGCCTCTTCCTTTACTTGAAGTCTACGTTCCCCAAATGGGCAATTCCTCTGGGACATTTAAATAAGCTGCCTTCTCAGAACAGTCCTGCTAGCCTCTTGTACGTGGATTCAGGGCTGGCTACCTACTTTGCAGGACCAGTGCAAAATGAAAACACAGGATCCCTTCTTCCAAACTTCCTAAGAACGTCAAAACAGCAACAGGAGAGCCAGAAACCAAGTGTGAGACCTTCTGAGTGTGAGGCTCCTTGGGACTGTGCAGATCACACACCCAACAGGCTGGTCCTGACTCGGGCACCAACTGACCCCGTCCGGCTCAGACTAGTTGCTACTCTCTCCACTTCTTTAGGATCCATCCCAGGGAAATGTGCTTGGGGAAGGCACGTGACAGCATGGAAATGGGGTGCTCTTTGGAACTAGACCGGCCTGGGTTTGAACCGTACTAGACCACGGGCTAATAGTCTCCCGGACCCTCCCGCTTGCCATTTTGAACTTCAACCTCCCATCTGTTAAAAAGAGACAGGGAGACGCATTGCCTGGAACCGCAGGGAGAATTGAAAGCAATCGGACCGGTAACCATCCCCCCACCGCCACCCCCCCAGGGATGAAACCCTGGCCCCCAACAAGCATTCCCACTGCCCTTCCTTTGGGCACACATCTTGCAGATCTGTTCCAACCAAACACACTATGTATATTAAGAGTGGAGCTGCTGTGGTTGAGGTTTGCAAATGGTTGCTGGTGATGAGTTCCGAGGGGGACCTGAAAGCCTGTCCTCCTTTACCTCTTAGTAGGGTCCCTCCCCACCCCCTGCCCCGCCCCGCCCCGCCCCATGCCCTTGTGGGGAAAGAGCCGGCCTTCCGAAAAGGGGGCCGAAGCCAGCATCAGCAGAGAGAGGAGGTGCACCGAGAAAGGGTGGGGGGAGGGAGAGAAAGAACGCGAAGTCCGCGCTGGAGTGTGAAGAGTCCCCGGGTCTGTTTTCTTGGCAGGAGCAGGCAACTTTTTGGCAGCGGAGTGGCCGGAGCGGGGCGGCGGCTGCACGGCCCCCATTGGTCCACCCGCGGCTGTTGCTACGCAGATGGGCCAATGGCGCGCGAGAGGCGTCGGGGCTCCTCCCCCCTCCCCGGGCCTGGTGTGGGAGCTCGGGGCGTGCGCTCCAATCCACCCCCTCCGCCATGGCCAGTGGCTCCTTCTTTCTTTTTTTTTTTCCCCTTTCTTTCTTTTTTCTTTTCTTTTCTTTCTTTTTTTTTTTTCCTTTTAAGGAGGGGTCGGGAGTGAGCTGGGGGTGTAGCCTGGGCGGGGCGGACGCCTCCCTGCGCCTCGCCCGGGGAGGTTGAGCCTCTGGGGTGGCTCACCTGTCAGACTCGTTCCTCCTCTCCTGGCTCCCTGGCCCTCCTGGCTTTGCGCAGCCTGGAGGTAAAGGGCTGGACGCGCGGGTTGTTTGATTTCATGCATTTTTCCCCCCCGCCTGGTGCCTGTGTGTGTTTTATGTTTTAATAACTTTATCAACTCGGTGAACTTTTGCGAGAGCTGCCGATGCCGTTTCTCTAGTCTCTTCCTTCCCCGCGTCGGGGTGGCCGCTGGGGCACTTCCCCAGAGTTGAACCCCTGCACCTTGCGTACAGCTCACGCCTGGTGTGGAGCGTCTGGCACTGAAGCGTTCCCCGTGCTGCACAGCAGGGCCTCGGTGGAGAAAATGGAAACTGTCAGGGAGGGAAAGAGAACTGAGCTGTACACAGCTCTGGGTGTGTGGGATTCGTAATAATACCATTAATCAAGTAATAGGAAGAACTATCATTTGCTGTACCAGACGCTGTGCTGAGCAATTACTGGGTTCCTCCTACTGAAAGCTTGTTCAGACCGGTAAACTGAGGCAAGAGCGGTGAACCACTTTGCTTCAAGTCGCCAGGCAGAAGCAGGACTCCATCCGGAGTCTGTTTCCGGCTCCAGAACCCCACGTTCTACCCACTTCCTTGCGTTGGTGCCGGACTCTAGGACAGCCCATGTGGTATGGGGGTTCTTAGATCCCCCCACTAGGCAGCCAGCAATGCCCCCAGTGGGCATGTCTTCACCCTAGGCCTTCCCCTAGTTTTAGCACTTGCATGTTATGTGGATCTTCCTCAAGAATTCAAGAATCGAGGGGCACCTGAGTGGCTCAGTCCGTTGAGCATCAACTTCTGCTCAGGTTATGATCTCACGGTTCACGGGTTCGAGCCCCTGCTTCGTCCTCTGTACTGCAGCTCAGAGCCTACAGCCTGCTTCAGATTCTATGTTTTCTTCTCTCTCTGCCCCTTCCCCGCTCCTGTTCTTTCTTTCAAAAATAAATAAGCATTTAAAAAAATTTTTTTTAAAAAAAGGATTCAAGAAATCCAGTAGAGAAGAAAGACACTGGTTCTGTCTCTTTGGAGAGTGTCTTACCTCCATGCTGCAATACACATTCACCTACGAAGCTTCTCTTTGGTTCAGAAAGTACAGCTCAGAGAGGAAAAGTGACTTGATCAAGGCTGCACAGCTTCTAACTTGGCACATCCATCACACCCCAAAGCCAGTTATCTGCCCAGGAGAGCAAGCCTGTAAAAGTGTTGCTCTCACAAAAGGCTGCAGACTCATAACTCAACTGCACGCCAAGAACCACTGTTTTCTTTGAATTTTGTGGGCAACTATGCAGTTGAGTGTATGTGACACGTGTGTTTATTTTTCTTACAGAATTTCCTTTTTCCTCTTTTTCTAATTCATCTTGGTGTAGCTTCACCATTGTGGTGATCACTAGGGCGTGTGAAATTAACCCTAGTCGCAGGTGAGGACACTGAGGCACAGAGAAGCAGTGCGTCTGGCCAGAGGTCACACAGTCACTCAGTGGCCGTCTCAGAACTGGAGCCCAGACCTCCCCCCCCCCCCCACCCCTTTCTCCCCGCACTGTGGCTAGCTTCTCAGCTTTCCAAGAATGCCTGTGATTAAGTGATGAATTTAAAACAACAACAAAATGTAGGGGTTGGGGATTTTTTAAGTGAAGGAAGAGGAGGGAAGAGAGAGAGAGTCAGTGAGAAATGCAATCTGTTCTACTGCCCTGTCCGAGACCGCCTGGAACTGGCCCCCAGCTGGGAGCGGGATTGACCGGTGGATGAGCATCCCCCGGTGAGGCTGGTTTCTCCCTGGCACATGGCTCCCTACCACCCTAGCCCTTGTTCCGAGCCTGGCACCGGAGAGAAGCGTGTCTGTACTCAGTCTGTTGTTGCCTAACAGGCTCAGCAAAAAGGCCCCAACTAGCCTTCCCTCTTCCCTTTCCAGAGCGAGAGGGACCTGGGCAGGCTTCCCTCTAACACAGAAGGAGCCTAAGGGGTGTTGCTTTCCTGATGACTGAAAGGAGATGTGTTTGAACTTCCATACCCAGTATTACCCAGCCGGTGGGAGCCTCTCCAGCTCCACCCATCCCCAGAGACTCCCTTGGTCCCAGAAAGATAGTTCTGTCTCCTTCCTTAAATCCCCCTAGCTTAAAAAGCCTAGCCAAAACCCTCCTCATAATCTTTTGCCATAAACTTTATCTGCTAAAACTTTGCTTTAAAACCTATGGAAAATAAAAATCGGGATGGGAGCAGAACAGATTACTGTGTTTGCAGAGGCTGATACAGTTGCTGGCGGTTTTCCATGGTACCCACTGTAATGCTTTAGGCAGCCCTGAATTGGAGAGAATGTTTACAAAGCAGCTCTCTTCCTGAGCCCGAGCCTAAATCCCGCCCGTTGCAAACTCTACTTCCTCAAGCTTTGCCCAGTGCAACCAGCCACCTCCCCGCCCGGTGTTTTGTCTCTCCCGCTTCTGTATTCTCTTAGCCAAGAGCCACGCAGGCCGCCCCTTGTTTCTTGCGCCCTATTTCCCTAGAGTTGCTCTGCCTCTGGGCTAGGCACTGGGGACAACCGTCCCCATACTCCCAGTCAACTGGGTGAAGCACTCAAACCCCACCCCAGGCCCAGATTTCCAGCATTAGCTGTGTCACAAAGGGAACAGACGTGCATGATGCAATCACAGGGGGCAACTTAAAGGCATTGGGAGCCATCAGCACAGCCTTCGTGGACAACTGTCCTCTCCTGGGTCCAGGTCTGACAGCCACGTGGCCACTGAGAGCAGTTAGCCAAGCCTGTTGTTGGAATCCAACCCACTTTCCATGGACGGGACATGACTTTTTATTGAAACTGGTGAAAATTAACTCCTCTAAGAACATTGGTCTTTCCCCTAAGACAAGAAATTGGGACCATATGTTTAGGCCTGGTTTTCTTAGGTGGGCGTACAGCTCACCAAAGGGATAAAAATCAACACATTTTTCACTGCTTCCATAATCAGGGAGTGGGTACGTTCGAGTCCTAGTGACTTCTGCCTGGGCCCCGTGTAGCTTCTATTAACAAAACGTTTAAACTCTCAGTGTCCCTGAACTGAGAGAGTTCAGAATCAAATGACACTGAGATTTATTTAACTGCTGAGCGGGAGCCTGGCGTTTGCTAAGTAGGACCCTCTCAGAGCCCTGACAGCAAAGCAGCAACACTGGCTGCTAAAACTCTTCAACCCCCTTCTGCAGATGAGACACAACGAGGCCCAGGAACTCCTTGGGGGCCGACTCCTGGTGTGTGAGTCAAGGACGCAGAATTGGCTAAAGTATCCTCTGATGGCCACAGGATGAATGTGTCTTGTCATGGGCTCGTGTCACGGGGTCAGGTGTGGACAGGACTTCACAGCAACTGGTTTTTGTTTTTGGTTTGTTTTGTTTTACTTTGTTTTACAATTATGACCCAGAGTTTTATATGTCACCCCCGTGACAGACCCCGGTTCCACTTGTATCTCTCCCTCCTCTCCTGGGGACTTCACTGCCTTTTTGATGAAGCCTCGTTGACTTTCAGGTCTTCAATGATTCACGGAAGCTTCTGGCCTCCGCCCTTCCAACGGAACCAAACAGAAAACGTTACCCTTTCCAGAAAGGTATAGACGAGATGTTTAAGCGAAGTCCGTGGGCATAACCAGAATCAGGCGTACTCACAGTCAAGTTCCTAACTTAGAGATGACACCAACCCCACAAGTAAAAGGCAGAAGCCAGAAAATCTTCTGAAAGATCATAAATGAGGTGTCTGAGGCTACTCTGTTGCTCTTTAGAATTTCTGCATTCTTAGGAGCCTGAACTATGAGGATAAGGTAATTGAGTCAACCATTCTTCCCATTTTTCTTCCTAGTGGAAGCCCTCCTAGATGTAATACCACCAACTTGAGGCTCTGAGTTTCACCTCTGCAGGCTTCTGTGCCTGGCTGGCGGGGAGGGCAATGGAGTTGCCACTTTCAGAGCACGTGGACTCATTTTCCCACCTCCACAGGTATCCTGTACTACTTCTCGTGGTGTCTCCATTTCTGTGCTTCCCTGATGGATACCAATTAGCTGGTACCCATCATCAGTGTCCGTCACAGCAGCCTCCTCACACAGAGCCTTTCTTAATTCATTAACCCATTGCACAATGTTTACTGAACTCCTACTATGTGCAGTAGAGGAAGGGTGACGTTAACAAAGGAATCTTGCCCTGTTTTCATGACATTTACCTCCTAGTGGAAGGGGAACAGTTAATGTCTAAGGGGCCAGTGATAACACGTGAAATCCCAGTGATTATGCATGATCACATTCCCCCCTCAAAAAATTCCCTGTGGCTCTTGCGAGTGGAAGGGGAGATGGGGAAGATAACCTCGCCTCAGTCCGTTGTTAATATTGCTAACATTAAAAAAAAAATTCTTAATGGTTATTTTTGAGGGACAGAGAGAGCCCAAACAGAGAAGGGGCAGAGAGAGAGAGGGAGACACAGAATCTGAAGCAGGCCCCAGGCTCTGAGCTGTCAGCACAGGGCCCAACTCGGGGCTCGAACTCACGACCCATGAAATCATGACCTGAGCCGAAGTCGGACGCTTAACCGGCTGAGCCACCCAGGCACCCCTGAATATTGCATTTAATCACCTTCCCCAGTTATTTCCTGCAAAAACTGCCCATGCCCTCAAGTTATGTTTGTTTCCTTCTGGACCAGTAGACGAACTGCCTTTACTCCACTAGATTGGAAGCTCCATGAGGGGAGGAACTTTCTCTGGCTTACTCACCTCTGAACCCCCAGCACCTAGCAGAGTTCCTGAAACCAAGTGGGAGTCTCTCTTATTTTTTGAGCCAGCTAATGACTTCTTCCTCAAGCTAAGAAACTCTAGAAACTCTGAGAAGGCTGGCGAGCATTTCAGGGGGCAGCTGGAGTCACCCAGACCTCCAGGGAATGTCCTGCTGTTTTGTACTATTGCCACTCAAAAAGGCTCCAGTCTGCTCTCCTAGGAATCCTTTGGGGATTTGGAAAGAGGACTCTTCTTTGTTTTAATAATTTAATTACCGATTCACAATTAAATCCAAGTTCAGAGATAACTTCTTGAGTCTGCAGCTGAAGAACGTTTTTCCCTTTCACCCGGCCCCCGCCAACCCACCCCTCTCTTTCCCCAGAAATAGGTGCCTAGCATAAAATCCGGGTACTTAGCAGTTGGCTATGAAAGCACATGAATAATCTCTCACCTTGATCAAGGAAGAGAAAAATGGAAAACCTGATCCCCAGGTGGCTTCATAAGAACTAGAAAGGGAAAAAAAAAAAAAAAAATGGAGACGCTGGCATTGTCCAGTGCTTACAATATTTTCCTTTTTTAAAACAATCATTAGTTTTGTGCTCGCACCATGCTTTGTAATCACTTCTGATCATCATCCTCTACATCAGCACAACATTTATCCATTTTGAGGAAGCTGCCGTTGAGGCCGAGAGGGGAGGGCCTCCTTCTTGAGGCCCCCGCACACACAGCTCAAACCCTGGAACGATTTGACATTCAGAGGAGTCTCTGTACCCTTGCTCACATTTCCTCTGAAGGTGAAATCTTCCATGTGATGAACTGCAAAGTGGAAAGTCCACCCTGTCCACTGGTTTTTATCCACAAAGAGAGAAGCAGCATGTCCGGGAAGTGTTCGGGCTAGAAGGGAGGGCTCTCCTCAGACTACCAGCATCCCCCTGTCTCTGTGGCATGGCACCAGCAATTAGGGATGCCGTCTCTCATCCCCAAATCACAGACAAGGAGGGGCATGGGTGGATGTCACTGGAGGAGACAGAAGATGGATAGCCTCGGGAGGTTCCTCTGTCCTATTGATGCAGACATACCCGTCCCTGTGTCTCACTGCTTGCATCACCTGTAATTTGGCCAGATGGACATCATGGGGGGAAATTTCGTCTGGACCAGGAGTCTTGAAACACTAGCAAAAAGAGCTGGCTCTTGGGAGAAATGAGAATGGGGCCATTAGAAGTTGGGAGTTGGGGCCATTAGGAAGCAGCCGGGCTGCGGGGATGCACAGGGGGATTTCTGCTCGATAATGGGAAATGTGAACACAGGTTAGTGCTGTGATTACAGCATCCTGGAGGGGGGCCCTGGGAGGCCAGGAATAGATTAAGACGCACTCAAGCAGAGGTTGGGGGAAGGGACGAAGGTCATCCGTTCAGATTCTGGGGAAGGGACCCAAGTGGTCAGAGACCTGTGCAGACGGAAAGGGTCCTGTAGGAATGTCATGGTGGGGAGCGGCACATACCTGTCCCCAGACCTGGGAGAACTGGACCCTTGAGATTAGGCCAAATGAAATGCAAGCCCAGCACAGAATTCTTCAAAGAGAGCTTTGCAAAGGGTTTACGCCCTGGCGTGGCTAGATGGCTGAGCCTCTGTGCTGCTTCTGGGGGGGGCAATTTGGCAACGTCCATCCAGAACCTCAGAAAACAGACTCAAGAGCAGACGAATTTATTCTGAAAAAAATATTCCGATGTCCACACAAAGATTTATAGATAAGAAGGAGCATTAGTGTGATATTTACACTGCTGAAAAATGGAAAGTGATCTAAAGGCCTAACGACAGAGGAAATAGCTAAATCAATTGTAGTGCATTCCTACAATGGCACTTAGCAAACCTTTAAATATAAACTCATGCTAATGACATGGGAGAATGATTATGGCATGTTCAGTAAAAAAAAAAAAAAAAAAAAAAATGCAGGTTGCATTATAAAAGCAGGTACGATGGGATCCCAATTCAATACAGAGAAAAAAGTTCAAAAGAAAATAGGTCAGGCAGTGAACAGCGCTTACCTCGATGTAGTAGGCTTATGGGTGATACTCTGTATTCTTTTTAATAGTGTTTAGTGTTTTCAAAAGTATCTACACATTAATGTGTATTAATATATATGCGTACGTATGACTAGTACATAGATTCGTTACTCCTGGCTCCCTAGCTTCCTTACTATGCTTTCTTCTTCTCCACACCAGTGTTTACCCTCTGGCATCCTATGTCCTTAGTTGTTTATTTGCTATCTGCCACTGTGGTTCTGTCCTCTAGAACATAAGCTTCCTGTGGAGCAGGCCTTTGTCTGGTTCAGTGCTAAACCCCACTCCCCTCCGCTGCCTGGCACATAGCCTTAGACAGAGTTCAAAAAATACCCACTAAATATAGTGATGTTCATGATGATAATTGCACAGAAGGTTCTACTTTCCCTCGTTTTCATGACCATGACAAAATCAAGAATGGGGGTATAGGCCGTATCAAGCTTCTCCTCTGTCATGGCAGCCGATCGATGGTAGCAATGGATCGAGTCCCAAATCGGGAAGGAGGGTAAGAGGTAGTCCCAAGCAGGAGAAAGCTTGCACTGATGGCCCCAGTGTACCTGAGATTCCAATCAGTCCTCAGAGTTGAGATTCCCCCAGCAAGATCAGTATGCACTGAAGGCTGGCTTTGGCTTTGTGAACTTGAACTATCCGTCCACAATGTCCGGCTTTCCGCCTGCATAATCGTTGCTCTAATCACAGTAGACCCATAATACATTTCACCCCAAGACAGAGGTCTCGAAGTTCCACGATATACTGTAAGGAATAAATATAGACTGGTTTAGAATCCTGACTCCAACCCTTCTGAGAAGTATGACTCCATTCAAGATATTTAAGCCTTCCTAATCCTTGGTTCCCTTACCTACAAAATAATACTAGTCTCACAAAGTTACCTGAAGTATGAAATAAGACCATATACAAAAGGTCTCCCATAGTACTAAAGTGTGTACGACTTCCTCCAAATTCACACGGGGCCACCACCAGGAAAATCTGGTTTTCTGACAAGGAACTTAATCAATAATACCTACATACAATGAATACTGATCTCCACATTTGTGGGGAAAAAAAATCAGGGCATAAGTTCCTCTCATTTGAACTGTGAATTCTGCTGTCTCACTCAGTGTGATCCCAACCATGGGAAGGGCTTGTTAAAATTCAAATAGGACACGGGTTAACAGGGCAGATTCCGTGGCCTCACTGCACTTCTGAGTGACGATGTCTGGCAACGAATCTGAGAGTCTACAGTTCCAAAGGGTCACCAGGTGATTTACTCACATTCGGAGTCGAGATCCACCCAAAGCCGCATTTCTAAGAACAAGGAGAGGAGCTTTGGTTAACCACACAATAAGCCTGAATGCCCAGTTCTCAACGTGGATTCATACAGTCTTCGTTCTGCCTTTTTAATTTGCACAAATGATCTAATGGAAATCTGAATCAAAGAGAGAAAAGATCTGTCCCTATTTTCACACCTCCCGCAAATTAATCTTTCTTTCTCCCTCCGTTCCTCCGCTATTCTCCCTTCCAGTCGTTGAATGCTTGAGTTTTACAAATTCATAATCATTACATTGATATGCTTCCAAGATACAGTTCTTTTCATTTCATGATCAATATCTTTTCCACTTTCCCTTTTCTGCCATTCCTCCCACACTATAGAATTTCTTTCTTTGTAATAATTAATTCTTAACCTTTATGTGAGGCTGTGCAACTCTCAAAGCATTTTCATGCACATTATCTTATTAACAGCACCAGATTCATTTATTTAAATGACAGCTTTGTTCTTTCTTATGAAAAGTATCTCAGTGGAGACTCATCCAGTGGAACAAGAGCTCTGTGACTGGAGAGACCCAAGTTCGATTCCTGACACTTGATGACAGTGAATTCAGATGACTCATGTCGTCTCCCACAGCCCATTTCTCTTGTCTGTACAATGTGGATAATCACAGTGCCCGGTCCAGAGAGTAGCCATGGGGAGGAAATGACGTAATCACTTATAAAATGCTCAGCGCGATGCCAGGATCGAGTAAGGGTTCCATTAATGGTCAGTTATTGTTGTCATTATCATTTTTATTAAATACATTAGATAAGGGCTTTTCATGACTGTAGGAAATGAGAGAAGGAGGACCCCATTTGGCCTGACCTGACCCCCGAATCTATCTCAACCCAGGATAGGAAAGAGGGGACCACAATTTGTGTTCTGCACTTCACTGATTTTTCATCTAATGGAGAGAGCATCGTTCCATATTATGTGATGTCTTCATCTGGGACAGAAAGATAATTTTTCAGATCTCATCCTCCCCCCAAAAAAACCCCCCGCCAAAAAAAAAGCAGATACTGGGGCCTGCCTAGTTAAACTGAAAGCTTAACTTCTTGTAGGTTAGAAATGTTTGGAACCTACTTTTCATGGTCCTCAGATGGGATCCTTTCAGGCTGGAGTGGAGATGGGGGGGGGGTGGTTCTCGTTGCAAAACTTCTCATGGGGATGCGTGTCCTTGCAGGTCTCAGAAAACTCAGTTGGTTCCAAGAGTTCAGGCTCAGGTAAGCTTTGGACAAACACCTGGGGCTCTGAGAGGCTTAATTGAAATGAGCCCAAACTTAAATGTTTTACGAGGTACGCCCATCGCTAATTTTCTTGGCCAAGTCTGAGGCAGTCTCGTTGTGATCATGCTCCTGTTAACACCTGAGAAACGCGTCTTCCCTATGGAGCCCTCGGTTTGGTTTTACTTCCCGGAGTCTCCAAGAGCTGTAGAATATCTGTACGTGTCACCGTGCACGGCAGGATCACACTGGGATCCGTCATTTCAGCCTGGGGGGCATTTCTTCCTTGGTACAGCTTGTCTTGAAGTTCCAGAAAAGCCAGGCTTCACCTCCTCCTTAGCCAAGTCCCCAGGCAGGGACCAAATTCTCCCTCGAACATAACAAGCCTTATGAACAAGGGAACACCTAATCCAAGCATCTCGCCAAGCTCCCGTGTGAATTACAAGTGAAACGGAACCTGTCTTGGGAAAGGAGACATAAAATACCCCGGCCTGATGGGGCGATCTGAGAGAGGAGCCAACTATTGTACCAAGACTGGCCATCTTTTAAAATTTGAGCAGGCTTCTCCCCACTCAAGTTGAGAATCACCTTGGAAACTTGCCCTCAGCTACTACCCCCAACCTCCAGGCTGTAACTCCCTCAGGACCTTAGTTATTTTTGTTGTTGTTGTTCATACCAAGAATCATTACAGGAGTATACTGAAAATATTAGTAGAAAACTCATACCCTGAAAGTTTGACTGGCACAATATCTGAGAGTCCATGGAATTTCCAGAGTGTTCTTTGGGCCAAAGGAAAGGAACTGAGAAGGCACAAGTCAGATGAGGGCACGTGGAAGTTTTGATCTCACGTCGTGTCACCCTTCAGAATGTTCTGGAGCAGCCACACTCTGGGCGGAAAGAAGAATCAGAGCCTGACTCCAGGGAACGGGTCGAAGAGAAAGTCAGCATATAGGCAGTACGCACATATGCCTGAGATCACATCTCGTTTTTATATATGTTTCATCAGAGCAAACTGAAAAATCAGAAAGCCTGCAGCTATTTTTAGTGCAAACACTTCTTCCATTTTCACACACGTTACTGTGTGCCATCTCTCTACAGCCAACTTCGTACATTATTGTAGATATTGTATTTTCACACTGCCGGTATCTAGTGCATTAGAGAAAGTCTCCATACATGTTTTTGATGCAGGAAGGAAAGAAGGCCAACTCTATCAAGAGCACGTTTTTAGTTTTTTTCAATGTTTATTTCTTTTTGAGAGAGGGGGAGGAGGGAGAGGCGGGGCGGGGGGGGGGGCGGACAGAGGACCCGAAACGGGCTCTGTGCCTGCAGCCCAGAGCCTGACGCGGGGCGTGAACTCACAGACCGCGAGATCATGACCTGAGCCGAAGTCGGACACTTAACCGACAGAGCCAGCCAGGTGCCCCGCAAGGGCACATTTTTAACGAAAAGGAAGGTGGCAGGAACATGGGTGGTGAGCAGACTCCTCCACTGACTGACGTAAGGATTCCCCGAAATATTAGATTCTAAGGAGCCCTGTCAGCGTCGGGCTGAGGCGAACACACCCATCGTTAGTTCTCTGGGCCGCCGCGTGTGCCAGCGAAATGGCTCAACATCTTTTTTCGGGGTGATGTTGACACATGTCAAATACATTAACATTCCTATTGGAATGACTCATCTCCAAGGAACAGTCGGCTCGGAAAGTGGGGAGGAGAGGGGAGGCAGAGGGATTTTACAGTTGTTCGAGCCATTGGGACCAGCCTGTCTTTTTTGTTTTTTCTTTTCTTTCTTTCTTTCTTTCTTTCTTTCTTTCTTTCTTTCTTTCTTTCTTTCTTTCTTTCTTCCTTCCTTCCTTCCTTCCTTCCTTCCTTCCTTCCTTCCTTTCCTTTCCCTTCCCTTCCCTTCCCTTCCCTTCCCTTCCCTTCCCTTCCCTTCCCTTCCCTTCCCTTCCCTTCCCTTCCTTTTTTAACGAGAGCGGCGATGGCGTCCCTACGGTACTGTCCTCGTGTGCTGTCACGGTCGTCGTGGCCACAGCTGAAATGTGGACGTTGCGTCCGCCTCACCAAATCTCCAGTCTGAATGGGGCCGCCGAGCCCATGAGGGGATGGGGCGAGGTCTCCCCTGCTGGCTGCTGTTCTTCCCCCACCCTCTGCGACCCCCGTCTGCGACGTATCAGGAACAGTGTCGCCCAAGCCTTTGGCATCTGCTGTGGCCACCGTCTCAGGGCCCTTTCTCGTCTGTGTGCTTTCCCCAGACCTCGTTTCAGGCGCCTCAGACAGATGCTGACCCTAGTCTGGGGACACGGCCTCCCTTCCCTCGGAGATTTCCCCTCACCGGCTTAGATCTTTGCTGTCCTCGCGGCTGTTTCCTTGGCTTTGTCTGGCCTCCAGGAAGATTTGACTGTCGTGCCGGCTATCAGTGTAACTAGAATCTATCAATGAGAACTGAAAGTGACCCTCTTTAGAGCCCCAGGCCCAGACTCTTCCTTATGAGGCCTCCATCGAGCTGCCTGAGGTATGACTTCCCTGTCTGTGCAGGGAGAGCTTTTCGTCCCTCTAGGGGACGACCTCAAGCCTCAGCCCCAGTGTCCCTGCCTGACCAGCCTGGGCCCCAGGGGTTTGAGACCACCCTTCCCCCTCTGCCCTCATGCTGACCTCAGGATGATGGACATTGGGGGTTCTGTTCCCTTCAAGAGCACGTATCTCCATCCCCCTGATCTCACTCCACACACACACACACACACACACACACACACACACACACACGCACACACACACGCAACCCCAAGTAGGTGACCGGGATGTGGCTTTGTGACGCCCAGACGATTCTCCCAGCCTTGAGCCATTGATTTTGTGGGGCCTCTCCCGCCAGGGTATCTGCACAGTGGTTCAGGGCGGTCTGGGCCCAGGACAGGCCCAGCTCTGCTTCCGCGGCAGCTTTCTCAAAACGCCGTCAACGTCTACCCGTCAGTCCCCTTCTGTGTCGAGCCCTTTCACAGAAGTATGCTTCTATCAACAAGGATGAGCCCCTGCTCATAGACACAGGTCGGACTTAATCTCAGTGGAACAGAAGAAATATCTCAGCCCCCGCTCCCCCAAAAAATACAAAAAACGAAACAGAACGGTGGTTCGGCCAAGCAGTCCGCTTTAAGTTACCAAACTTTTTCTTCTAAAATATCTTCATTCAGCTCCACAGCCTTTCTTCACGGGGTTTCCTCAAGAGCCCTGGGTGGTACTGGTTTTATATATGAACCACTAAAGAGAATCTTTCTCGGATAAGAGGCTAGCACATACTGTGTCCCAAAGGGGCAGTCATATCTTCACCAGAAAAAGGCTTAGATTTGAAACAATGGATCTTCCAGCTTTGACTAAACCTCCAAAGGATGCCCGGAGCAGGGCTTTAGTTATGCATGTATTACACTGTTATTGCCCACGTTTGGTGGCTTTTCTGACAAGCCTGCTCTGGAGTGAGGCATCATGGCCATATGCCCTCTCTCCACTCGATTCCACCACCCCGTGTCGTCCCCCCCGCCAGCTCGCACCCATACACACACGCGCATCAGCAAGGCTTCTGCAGGCGAGAATTAATTTGGACCAGCTGCCTTCCCTGTGCTGCTCCAGGTAAACGTGCTACATCTAATCGCCCCTGCGAGAAGAAATTACACATCAGCCTCTCAAGACTGGAACATTCTCTCCTGTGACATTTGACATGGCTCCCGTACTCGAAATCACAGTTTTGTTGTTGTTGATGTTGCTGCTGCTGCTTATTTTGTTCTGTTTACAGCATCACCGATATCTATGCCATCTCTCCTAGCAGAAGGTCCCAGGGACTTTCCCTTGAACTTCCATTTCGGCTACTTTGGGGATAACTGTCTACCTCTTGGGACAGAGGGCAGCCCCTATGCTGAAATCTTTTTGTGAGATAGCACTTCTGTTAGAAGTCCAGCCATCCCAAGGCAATCCTGCAAGTTTTGTGATATTGTCAACTGTCTCTATGTAACATGGTACCAGGTGAATAGTCAGGGTTGGGTTTTGTTTTTATTCTTTTTTTAAAAAAAATTAATGTTTATTTATTCTTGAGACAGAGAGAGACAAAGCATGAGGGGAGGGGGGTGGGCATAGAGAGAGAGAGGGAGACAGAGAATCCCAAGCAGGCTCCAGGCTCTGAGTTGTCAGCACAGAGCCCGACTCAGGGCTCGAACCCATGAACCACAAGATGGTGACCTGAGCCGAAGTCGGCTGCTTAACCGACTGAGCCACACAGGCACCCCGTGTTTTGTTTTTAATGGATGTATGGGACAAGCTGTGCTTGGAATCTGTAACTCTCCCTTAGAGACTCTTCTTCGAAGCAGCCAATGTTTTACTCACATTTCGTTTCCATGGGATGATAGGCAGACTTCCATCTGATCTCTGGGCCTCAACCCTTTCCACGGTTACCACACTGCCTGCCTGCCCTTCAGCTGAGCGCTTGTCTGTCGGCCACCCCGAGTTCCGTGACATGTCACTGAAAGCAGAGTTTGGAAATCTACCCCCCAGTTCATTGAGGAAGGCGGCTGAAGACACCCAGAACTCCCCTTCCTTCTGTCCTTCCTTCCTCCTTTCTCTCCTTTACTGCTTTTCCCCCCTTTCTTTGACCAGGATTGGCAATATTTCTGGGCGTCTCTAATTCCTGCAAAAACTGAATCCGCTATATTCTTGTAGCCAAGATCACAAAAACCGATCTTTGCTCAACATGAAGGTGCCCACAGCTCACTTCCTGAGCTTTTCCCCCAAGCTGCTGTCAAATTTCTCTCTTTTACTTTGTCCTTTGATGCCTGAGCCTAGTTTAGGGGAAACATCAGAACCATCTCTACGGTACGTCCTCTCCTTCCTATGGACTCAAGAGAGCGGAGGCCTTTCTAGGTAGAATGGTCAGTTCCCCTGGGAATGGCTGT
The DNA here is from genome assembly GCF_024362965.1 of Panthera pardus. Classification (NCBI taxonomy): domain Eukaryota; kingdom Metazoa; phylum Chordata; class Mammalia; order Carnivora; family Felidae; genus Panthera; species Panthera pardus. The sequence continues at coordinate 17,866,198 of NW_026526754.1, read as the reverse complement.
TATCTCTGCATATTTCACACGTGCCCTTTCATTCTCAAAAGTGTCCAGATCTTCTGAGGTGCCTGGGTGGCTCACTAGGTGAAGTGTCCGACCCTTGATTTCAGCTCAGGTCATGATCTCATGTTTCATGAGATCAAGCCCCACATCGGGCTCTGTGCAGGCAGAAAGATTCTCTCTGTCCCTCCCCCATTCTTCCACTCTCTTTCTCCCTCTCTCTCTCTCTCTCTCTCTCTCTCAAAATAAATAAACTTTAAAATAAAAAAATAAAAAGTGTCCAGATCTTCTGATAAATTATGCCATTGCTGTGTTTCTAAGGGATCTTGAAACTCAGTTCAGACCCCAGCTTCAGGGCTTATGACAGGCAACCTCAGTCCTTCCCCAAGGTTTCCCAGGAATCTCTGCGTTTCTCAGGGTTGTTTCCTCCTGCTTCTCTACGGGTTCCTGGATTCTCTGTTTTTCTCAGGCATCCATTTGACGTAGAATTTAGTTTTCATTGACTACAAACTTCCATTACCGTTAATTATATGAACATTTTGGTATACTTCATTTAAATTTGGGGAGAGAGCCAAAAGTGGCCACATTGTTTTTTCCCAGGTTCTTGCCCCTCATTCTCCCTTATCTCCCTTCCTCTGTGAGAAGTAGCAAACACATTCCTCTCTCTGCCCCCTGCAGAGTCTTGCCGCTCCTGTCGAGGTCCCTGGAGGCCTGAGCTTTTGTCCCTAGTAGTAGCCATGGAAATTTTCTAAAGACACATCTTGCTCTTCACAAGAGAATACACTTTTCTTCATGTACTTAAACCTAACTACGTAATTGTATTTCTTTTAATTGCCCTTATCTTGATTCTTCTCACAGGCATGTGGATAAGAGTAAACTTTGGGGAAAAAAAAAAAAAATATATATATATATATGGGAAAAGAAGAGATAAAAGCCTAAAAGAAATTAAAGTCATGAGGCAGGAAGAAAAAGGGGAAACAGAGAGAAGGAGACAGAAAGGAGAGGGACCAGATTTTAAGACTTTATACCCCTGAACAGTAGTTTTAAAACTTTCCTACAAATGGGTGTTCCCAGGGGTGTTGTTCAACAAGTTAGATTTGTGGAGTCTCATCCACCGAAGGACAGGAGCTGGCCTTTGAACACAAGGACCACACTTTGAAAACTCTTCTAGAACATTCCTGAGCTTACGGGAGATAGTAAGATTATATAAATCTAACGTCGCCAAATCTGGGAGGATTATGATTATTTTTCCTCACCAACTTATTTGAGCTGCATGGAAATCATGCTGTCAGCTTTGACATCTCATTTTGGTCTGAGAATCTGAAGTCTCCTTAAGTGGCAAAGTAATGAACACAAGCCTTAGAATGTGCCGGTCTTTTTCAACCCACCCTTGGCTTAAGCCTCACCCGGTACCTTTGCAGACAGATACACAGTCAGGTCATCCAGGAGGACATGGGCTAAGTTGCTGGGACCTGTGTTGAGCTTCTTTTAAAACACATGTCAGAGAAGTAATCATGAAATAACATATGGAAAGTGCCTAGTACTTTGCCTAGAACCGAGTGTTATTATAATGAAGAAGATAGCGATTCGTCTGCTGGAGACACGGACTCATGAGTTACCCAGCATGTGCTTTTCAAGGTATTCAACGTCTTGATGAGGAAGAGAATGCCTGATCCAAGTGGTGAACCAGAAGCCAGAGGCCAGAAAACAGGACAGTGTTGACAAAGCCAACTTTATCTGTTTGAAAGCTGTAGTCACAAATGCTCTGTGTGATCTTTTGGGCTACGTTCATTCCTTCTATACCCATCATTCAGGCTATTGTCCCCGCCCCCACCTTGCTTATTCTATTTCTGGCCACTCCCTCTTTCATAGACAGAGTAGTGCCTGACTGGAGCCAGTGATCTAGGCAGTCAGAGCTCCACAGTCAAATACCAGCAACAGAAGATGATGCCTCTTGTCTTCCTTCACTTGGGTTGTTGTAACAAACATACCACAGAAAGTATGCCCTAAACAACAAATGTCTGTTTCTCACAGAAAGTGTGAAGTTCAAGATTAAGGAACCAGCAGATCTGGTGTCTGATGAGGACCCACTTCCTGGTTCATAGACAGCCAGCCCTCTTCTTGCTATGTGTTCACATGACAGAAGGAGCAACAGAACTCTCTGGGGTCTCTTTTATAAGGGTACTAATCTCTTCCAAGAGGTCTCTACATCCCTAGCCGCCCCCCTCCCCATGCTATCACATTGGTGGGTAGGTTTCAACACATGAATTTTAGAGAGACACAAATACTCAGTCCATAGCACCTTAAAACTCCAAGGGCTCAGGGCATCTGGGTAGTTGCATTGGTAAGCATCTGACTTCAGCTCAGGTCGTGATCTCACAGTTTGTGAGTTCAAGCTCCAATCAGGCTCTCGGCTGTCAGCACAGAGCCTGCTTCAGATCCTCTGTGCCCCTTTCTCTCTACCGCGCCCCCGCTGGTTCTCTCTCTCTCAGTCTCCCTCAGAAATAAATAGACTTAAAAAAAAAACTGTAAGGGCTGAGACAACAAAGAGACTGTATGAAATTAGTTTAATGCATATTGCACATATCTTGAAGGATCCCCTTCGAGCTGACAGCTCCTGGTCTGCCATCTTGCTTTGTGATTCCAACTATAGCTCCAAATCCATGTCTTTCCCATGAAATCTGTATTCTTGGTTACTCCATCTTGGTTTTCCACTTAGAGCTGGCTGCAGCCCCATTTTCTTCTACATATGCACCCATAAGAGGGGGTAGTCTGTACCCGTCAACCAGAGAACAGTATACTCTTTTCAGGAAAATCCAAAGACCTCCTTAGCACCGTGACAGTCTTTCCACCGTGTTTTCTTCTCCATGCCTCCATTGAGGCCCATGCAGGTCACAATTTCTCATTGTCCACAAATTAGAAAGTCTCCTATGACCTTCATGAAGATCCTCAAGCAAGGCCTCTCTCTCATTTCTCACAGGATAAAATGAAAGAGATCATCAGCGATCACCTTTTCTAAGTTAATAAATAAAGGCAGCTATTGTTCTCAGGTGAAGGAGAAGTCGAGTATCGCACTTGGACCCAACCAATGACTTTGCCTGGGATCAGATCCACAGGGACCGTTCTCTAAAGGACTTGTAACGAGGCTAATTCTCTTTGTATCCACTCCTGGTCTGTTGGCACTGAAAAACAAGTTTGGGCAAGGTCTGTTTCACAGGATCTTACTAGTTCGGAGGCCACTGAGCTGATGACTTCATCATCTTCCATGCAGATGCTAACTTTCCAAATCCCTAAGCAATTGCATGAGAATACTTATTTCCAGGCCCGTAATTTATTGCACATACACTGGTAGTCGCAGGGGGAAATCAAAAGTCTTTTGGCGTGACTCTAGCTTGTGTGTTTTGAGAACTACCTGAAGTTACTTAAAATAGATGACCGCAGAATGCGGTGTCTCTTACAGATTGTCAAACTAGTTTCCTTGATAGCTCGTTTGAAAAAAATGTGATTTAACCTGTTTTAGCATTTTTGAGATCATCCTGAGGGGGCTTGAATTATATGTTTCCTCATGACACGGACCTCCCCTTGGCCAGGGGTGTGAAAAACACACAACAGCCTCCATCATATTGTTTAACCCGCCCTGGGATCCTTTCTTCAATATTGGTGGTAGCTTAACGTGATATATCTGCCGTTCCAGGGTGATGTCAGTTGACACGATGCCACAGAGGCCAGTTAAACATTGTTTCTCAGAAAATAAGACAGGATTCAACCCTGAAAACGTTGGTAGTGGTCCAGGGACTGAGTCATTTGGCTCTCTCGGAGCGTCTGAGCTAGCTGGAACATGTCAAGAAATGCAAGTTCCCTTCACACCATAGAAGCAGGAAAGCAAGAAGCAGGAAAAGGGAATTTTAAAATAATGCACTGCTCTAGGGGTCTGCACTTTCTCTCACAATTCAGGTCTGACCATCTTCCTGGGTATTAGCCCCTTGTCCTGCAGTTCACCAACTGTGCTGGCTGGCAAAACAAAGAGCTGTCCATCTATAGGACTTCAATATTCAACACACTTTTAGGTGCTCGAAATTTTTTCCTTCGTTACTTCTTGCAAAAGAGCTGGGAAATGAAAGATTAAATCTGATTTAATTTATGGGCACCTCCCATTTTGAGGGGAATACTTGGAATGTATTATGTACTTGGAAAAAAAAAATATATCTTCATGGAAACTCAACAGTATGCCCAAGTGACTCTATACTCATGTTTGCACAGTTGAAATGTCACACGCACACAAAATATCTGGTGTTGGAGAGAGGCACTATGGCTGCCCTTCTAGAAAGGAGAGCATGGTTATGTTTCTCCATCAGTTGTCGGTCACAGCGGTAACCAGTCATCGCAGACTGGGGGGGCCCAAAACCACACAAGTTTAGGATTGTATAGTTGTGTAGGTCACGGGTTTGACACAGGGCTCGCTGGGCTAAAATCAGAGTAGCAGCAGGGAAGCGTCAGTCAGCAGGACCGCATTCCTTGGAAAGCTCTAGGGGAGAATCTGTGTCCTTGCCTGCACTCTCTGGCTTGTGGACCCTACTCCACCTCCGAAGCCCATCAGTCAGGGTGGGTTGAGCGCTCATATCTTGGCCTCTCTACATTTGGCCACCCCCAGGTAATCCAAGGTAATCTCTGTAGTTTAAGGTCCACTGATTAGCAACCTCATTTCCACCCGCAACCCAAATCCCAATTCCGTGTAGAAGGTTAACCCAGCCGCAGGGTCCAGCTGTATAAGGTTGACCTAGTCATAGCCTCCAAGCATTAGGACGTGGACATCTTTGGGCAGGGGAAACCCTTGTTCTGCCTACCATAGTTTCTAATTTATTCCCTACAATGTATGCAAACGAGTCCTTCTCCTTCTGTTTCTCTACAAAACGAAAACAATCGAAATTGACTTTGTATCACAATTACATAAATGAGCTCTGAATTATAAATTTGTAGTAGAAGGAGAAAGGTGGGTGTTTTTTTTTAATGCATTCTGATTAAAAGCCAGAGATTCTTAACTAAAAAGTTGTGGAAACTAGTACTATAAACAGATGTTTATTGAGTAGTCATCGAGTCAAGTTAAATACAACCTAACAAATATTTATTAGGAGTGGAAGCAAACATCAGTGTTGAAAACTCAAATCCTTGCTTCTCCACTGTCTTCTCAGTTTCCCCACAATGTATTTCTGGCTGTTGGGAGCTAATTTCCTAGATTTTATTAACCTGTAACAGGAGGACTTTACAGCTAAATCTATGCCAGAGAATAACTCATTGGTAACCCTATATTGCAGCTTCTGGAGCCAAAGATGTTCAGGAAAAAAAAAAAAAACAAAAACACGGGCTCAGAAAACCTTGTTGCCTGGGGGCTGATCTAAGTTGGAGACAGGTGGTCACCTCAAGAAAGGTAGGGGACCGGACCCACTAGCAAGATGCCAGCTTCCCTCGGTAAAAATCTTCAGATAAATAGAATCTACATTCAAAAATCTTTGGGGGTGCCTGGGTGGTGCAGTCGGTTAAGCGTCCGACTTCAGCCAGGTCACGATCTCGTGGTCCGTGAGTTCGAGCCCCGCGTCGGGCTCTGGGCTGATGGCTCGGAGCCTGGATCCTGTTTCCGATTCTGTGTCTCCCTCTCTCTCTGCCCCTCCCCCGTTCATGCTCTGTCTCTCTCTGTCCCAAAAATAAATTTAAAAAAAAACGTTGAAAAAAAAAATTAAAAAAAAAAAATCTTTGTAAGCACCTATTCTGTACTGAGCATGGTTTTAGGCACTGAGGATACAGTTGTGAACAAGGCAGGCAGGATATCTCCCCTCGCAGAGTTTGCATGATTATAGGCAGAGAGGACAGAAATGTCGATACTTAAAATAATTTTAGAGAATGTAATAGCACACACACACACATACACACACTCCACAAAATAGCATGCACAAACTGAATAATTAAGGACAATGTCATAAGGGGCTATTTACAAAGGTTCAGGGCAGGTTCAGGGTAAGCCAAGGAACCCAGCCGAGAGGGCACCAGGGAAGTCAGTGTTCTGACTTAGTCTTCCTACGCTAACGCCTGTGAGTACCTTCCATGGCCAAGTCCAAATCACAGCCTGACGTCCAGGGAGCCCCTACTGTCCTCCATAAAGATCAGCTTCCCAGAGCACAAAAGAAAGTGGAGAAGGGCAGGGACCAGACCTCGAGGAACAAACTCAAACATTCCAGCACCTATACTTATGTATCAGTGCTTTGGCGTGATGAAATGCGGTGTAATGAGACCCCGGGGTCTATTTTAGATAGATTTCAAGGAGGGTCGACTTCTCTTGGGTGCGGACTAGGGGCATGTGAGCTGTGGCCGCAAAACAGAAAGAAGCCACTGATGTGTGGAGTCGGACCAGATGGCTCTTGGCCGAGAGAACCGAGCGCACGTGCAAAGGACCTGAGGTAGAAACTAACTTGGTGTGCTGAAAAAGGGACAGTTCAGTGCGGGTGTAACAGAGTCAGGTAGGGGGGTGAGTGGTAGGAGATGAAGGCAGAGAGACCGGTGGCGGCTACCTCCAGGAAAGGCTTGTCTTAGGTCACGTTTTCCCAGAAGAAACCCTGAGCTGAGAGTCCGAGGGCAAACAAACGAGGAGGCACAGGAAGGGGGGGTGAGAAGGGAAGGGAGGGATTCCAATACAGGTGATGTTATTACCCGACTGCCAAAAGGGCAAGTGGGACCCCACGTGGGACCCACGAAGCACAGCTGTGGAACAGAAGTGTGGCTTTTCTTTACCTCCCATCCATGGCCTTCTGTGGGCAGCTCCCAGGGGGCGGGGCGACCCTGGCTCTTCCAGAGAAGAGAAAACGGTCAGGTGAGGAGTTACGGGTGTTTGCAGGAGGCGTGGAGGAGGGGTGCGCGGGGAGGGTGCGTGCCCGGCAAGGGGGGTGCGGCGCCCTCAGAGTCTGCTAACAGGCTGGAAGTCATTTGGACTTCTAAGTGTGATAGGAAGCCATCAGAAGTGATAAATTATTCACATTTTCTCTAACCGGGCTGAGATGTTAGAGGAGAAGAGCGAATGAGTTCTCTTTTAAAAAATTAAGATATAATTCACATCCCATAAAATGTACCCTTTAAAATGTGCAATTCAGGGGATTTTAGTGTATTCGCAGAATTCTGCCACCCTCACAATTACCTGATTCCAGCACATTCTCGTTGCCACAAAGAGAAACCTGTGTCCATGAGCAGCCATTCTGCAAGGAACTGGTTCTCAGGTGACAGTGCGGGAAGGTGGTTAGTGACAGCCTCAGTGTTCATAACAGAGACTGTCGCTGGAGAGGGGAGAGCCCTGGCTCCTGGGTCAGACACCCCGGCTTTGACCCCTGGGCCTCTTTCCAGACCCGGATCCACAGGCAAGGCACCTCCGTGTGCTAGGCTGCAAAACGGGAGCAGTGTCCTCCTTGGTTGGTTTTTCTGACGATTTGAGGAAGCGCCCTGTGTAGCCCTTTCCCTGCTGTAATCGTCATGTGTTCTATGGACATGTGGGTTGGGGGAATGCTCACCATGGATAGAAAAGACACGGGGGAGGGCAAAGCCCGTTATTTGGGAAGAATGCCGTAGTTAGAAACGTAACCAGAGGGGCGCCTGGGTGGCGCAGTCGGTTAAGCGTCCGACTTCAGCCAGGTCACGATCTCGCGGTCCGTGAGTTCGAGCCCCGCGTCAGGCTCTGGGCTGATGGCTCGGAGCCTGGAGCCTGTTTCCGATTCTGTGTCTCCCTCTCTCTCTGCCCCTCCCCCGTTCATGCTCTGTCTCTCTCTGTCCCAAAAATAAATAAAAAACGTTGAAAAAAAAAATTAAAAAAAAAAAAAAAAAAGAAAGAAACGTAACCAGAGCATGGACTTAGAAGGAACGTTTTGATGAATTGAGGCAGGAAGTAAAGATTTCTTTTTGTTTTTAAGTTTTTTTTTATTTATGGCATTTGGAGGGGGGCGGTGGGTGCAGAGAGGATGAGAATCCCAAGCAGGCTCCACACTGTCAGCGTGGAAGCCCACGCGGGGGGCCCGGACCGCGAGATCATAACCTGAGCCAAAACCAAGAGCCAGACACTTAACCGCATGAGCCACCCAGGCGCCCCAAGAAGCAACCATTTCTGAGAAGGACTAGTTGGGAGCATTGTCTTCCAGTTGAGCAGCAGAGAGACTGACAGGGGTGCAGAGACAGGGTGACAGACAGCCGCAGCCCGGGGCGGTGGGCAGTGGCCCGCTGAAGACAGGACTGGGCTGCAGACCAGCCAGAGGTAACCCAGCTCTCTTGCAGGCCAGGCCCGCTCGGGCGGGGAGGGCCGGCCTGGCCGACGGGGGAGTGATCAGGCATGAGGAAGAGGAACAGGGTCCCTCAGGGAGTCAGGCTGGGGCAGGCTCGGGCCCAGGAAGGAGCTAGACTCTGTACCGGGGCTGTGTACCTACCATTTGTAAACCCGCATACCTTCCCTTTCTGTGGGTCTGAATGGCCAAGAGCGGCCAAGAACGATGTTGCAGATGGACTGGCTCTGAGGAAAAGGAAAAACCCAGGACGAAATGTCAAACTGCTTTGATTGATTGATTGATTGAGTTTTTGGCAAGAAGCAAAAGAGGAAAAAAATATATGCAAGCCCCTAAACGTTAAAATAATAATAAACTTTGATTTGGGAAGATCAAATGAATTTCTTAAAGTTCTGGAAGCTAGACGTTCTGGGAGCTGCGTGCCAGCATCTTTGGGCTCCGCTGGGAGCCCTCTTCCGGACCGCAGACTGCCAGTTCTCCTTGTATCCTCGCATGACGGGGAACAGAGCAGAAGAAGCGAGCTCCCCGTGACTCCCCAAAGGCACTAACCCCACTCATGAGGGGCTCCCCCCACATGAGCTTATCTCGTCCCGATTGCCTCTCAGGGGCCCCGCCTCCAAATACCATCACAGTGGTGAGCAGGGTTTCCACCCACGAATTTGAGGAGTGCACATTTAGTTGTCTTTTCGCTTTCCCTGTTGAGGTTTGTGTCTCTCCTCACAGTGGTTATCGGTCTGTAGACTTCTTTCCTTGTGATGCCTTTGCCTGGTTTTGGTATCACAGTAATCCTGGTCTCAGACTGAGCAAGGAAGTGGTCCCTCCTCTCCCACCTTCTGGAAGAGTTTGAGAAAGCTTGGTGTCAGTTATCCTTTCAATCTTTGGTAGGATTCACTAGCGAAGCCATGTGGTCCTGGGTTTTCCTTGTTCGATGTTTATTTGGTTTAATTACTGACTCAATGTCCTTCTTCTCCTCCCCGAGTTTTGGCAGTCCGTGTTTCTAGGAATTTGTTCATTTCAATTAGGTTGTCTCATCTGTTGGCATACAAGTGCTCATAGGATTCTCTTACAATCCGTTTTGTTTCTGTCAAGTTGGTGGTAATGTCCCCGCTTCCATTTCTGATATGAGTAATTTGAACCTTCTCTCTTTTTCTTCTTGGTTGTTGTAGCTAAAGGCACGTCAACTTTGTGGATCTTTCCAGAGAAACAACTCTTGGTTTCATCGGTCAGTGTTTATTTTTGAAGGGAGGTTTTCATTTCATGTTATTTGCTTCCAGTTCGGGGACGTTTCTACTGGTTTCTGTAAGCACAGACGTACTTCACTCTCTGGGGTGCAGCATTTTAAAAGTGATGGCTCTGTTTGTACTTGATGAATGGAATTATACATGTATTGACTTACACAGAAAATTCTCTCCCTTTTGGCTAAAGAGAGTTAGCTACATCATGACAGGTACAGCCTTGGGTTGGTAATAAGTGAAAATCATCGCTAAGGACGCCGAAATGTGTTACAATCATTTTAGTGCTTATCTTCTCTGCCCAAAACAAGTTAAACCAAATATAAATCTCCGAGTATAAACATTTTCTTTATGTTGTTGCCCTAGCCTGAAAGTCTTTCTCAACATTTTAGCATCTGCTTATAGATGATGTGTATGTATGTCTTTTTTCCTTATAAGGCTCAGCTCCTCTCACCCCATAACCCCACTGAAGTGACTCTGTGAGGGGAAACCAGAAAAGAAATCCTGCTGGATAGCTATGTAGCCATTCTCTTTTCCAGATCCGAGACCTAATGTAGTCTGTTTTCTGTCTTTTCCCGGCTTGCCTTGCCATCTGGCCAGCTCCTATCCACCAGCTACCATCTCTCAGAGCAAAGAAAAGTTAAGATTGCTAGACTTGTTTGTGTCAGAAGAGTCATTATGAAGGGCAGGACGTGGGTGGACCTTGATCTGCTAATTAGGGAAAAGACATGGTCTTGTGCCCGAGGCAGGTGGGTCGTGCATGAGGGATGTCTGGGCAAAGGTTTGGGGGCAGGAAAAGATGGGCTGAGAGCAGGGCATCACAGGACAGCTCAAGAAACGGATCTAAAGTCTAAAATAACCTCCATCTCCCTTCCAGATACACATTGCTGTGTGTATAGACACGTGTACACACACACACACACACACACACACACACACACACACACATCAAGGCCCTCCTTTGGGTCCCAGAAGCATATTTGTACATTTGACCTCAAACCCTTTTCTGTTGCATTTTCCTCCAATGGAAACGACAATGAGGGCAACACAGAAGGACTCGAGGTCTTTTTTCTTGGGGATCCAGTGGAGACTCCATGGACACCCCATGGCAGAAATCAGGGAGGACTGATACTCATCCCGAGCCCTATGTTAGCAGAAGTGAACCTTACTTTTCATGAATTGGCGTGTGTGTGTGTGCGTGCACAGATGTGCATTAGATCGTCTACACAACAGGCCCCTACAATTCCTCATCTTCCCATACACATGTGCCAATACTTCTGTCAAGAGGAGGAGCCCCCTTCCCTTGAACCTCTGCTGTCCTTCTGACTTGTATCGACTTACAGAATGCAACAGAAGTGACACTGTGCCTTAAGAAGTCTGGGCATTTCCACATTCACCCTTTGGGGGCCAAAGCATGAAGCAGATTGGGCTGGACTAGTAAAAAATGAGAAACCATGTAGATAAGAGGAGTCTGTTTGCTCATTCGTTTGTTTGTTTAAAAGGCCTTGTTAAAAAACATAGCCTTCATTTTGAAAGGAAAGTGGGACGGCTTTGTTTGTGTTAGGGATGGGACTGAATGTTGGCCTATAAGGTCACACCTGCAGAGCCTATGTGTAAGATTCCAGATACACTCTTTCAAGACCTGGTTCATGATGCCCTTCAGCCGTCTCTCTGTTTTCAGGAAGATGAACACGATGTTTCTTAGAAAAGGTGTGAGTCTCAGGACCTGGGTCTGGTGGCCATCACCTTTGGTCTGTTTTGTTTTTTTTTTAATGCATTTATTTATTTTGAGAGAGAGAGCACAAGTGAGGGAGGAGCAGAGAGAGAAAGAAGGAAAGAGAGAATCCCAAGCAGGCTCCCGTGCTGTCAGTGCAGAGCCCGACCTATTGCTCGAACCCACAAACTATGAGATCATGACCTGAGCCAAAACCAGGAGTTGGCCACTCAACCAACTGAGCCACCCAGCACCCCCATCACCGTTGGTCTTGACCACTTCTTTGTGTGGGGAACTCACCTCCTGTCAGAGCAGAAGTTATATTTCTAGACCTGGCATGTTCTGCAGTCAATGTTGTGCCAGGATTCCATAGAGTCATAAAGTAAGTGTAGGTCTCACCCATGGTCCCTTGTCCTCTCACAACTAATCCCTCCAAAGGAGCAAATTCGGGGACTGGGAAGGGCTCATTAACTTTCCCAAGTTCCCGGGGAAAAGGCCTACAGGGTGTGAAACAGGGGGCCCTAGCAGAGAGAGAATGGGACCCTCCAGAACCTGACTCATTCCAGCTAAGATGGATGGGATTTTCAGGGAGGACCCAGGCTCACAGATTCACTGATTGAGATTCATTTCCTTCATACTCACCTCTCACTCACTGAATAAACCTACGTCAGTTACCAAGCGGGTGCGGGCCCTGGGAAATGTCTTCACATACATGAATACTGATCTTCAAAAAACCTTGCGAGGCCAATAATTTTACCTCCGTTTTAGGGTCAGATTCAGAGAAAACTTACCAGTGATCCCTCATTCAGTCACTGCCAGGGTCAGAAACCCAACTAAGTCTCCATATTTCAAAGATCATGTTGACTATACTGCCCTTGTGTCTCCCAAATGTAAATGAGCTGTCATATCCAGGTTTTACATGTATTATAATTTACTTAAATAGTTTTTTACTTTAATCACTCTTTAAATAAATTTAAGACAATGTGCACAGGGAAAAAAAAAAAGCTAGCAGAGAAAAACCAATGTTACTTGCCGCGAATAACAGGGAGCAATGAAAATAAAGCTTTCTTGTTGGATTCTGGCCGCGTAGGAGTCCCCTCTCAAGGGCTCGAACCTAGAGCTCAAGTTCTCTCTTAAACAGGGAAACAGGCTGGGGCCCCTGGGTGGCTCGATCTGTGAAGCGTCCGACTTCGGCTCAGGTCATGATCTCACAGTTTGTGAGTTCGAGCCCCACGTCTCAGCTCTGCGCTTAGCCTGGAGCCTGCTTCGGATTCTGTGTCTCCCTCTTTCTCTCTCTGTCCCTCCCCTGCTCATGCTCTGTCTGTCTCTGTCTCTCAAGAATAAATAAACATTAAAAAAATAAATAAAATAAAAAATAAATAGGGAAACTGGCAAGTGTTACCCAGGGGGTGTCTCAGAATGCTGACAGGCTCACAGCTAGCTTACACTGTCTCCTGTGTGAGCGAGAACTGGAAAGGGCAGGAGTCAGTGTTTCGGGGGTTCCTTCTTTGTGTACCATCTAAATCTAGTTCCTCTGCCACCTTTGGACAATGCCGCTCTGTACATCATTCCTTTCCTGGTGAATTTCTCAGGACGTCTCAGAAGAGACAAGAGCCAGACAAATACAACGCGCTGTGAATATGTCATTATGATCACAAACCTTTCTGACCATGCACACTTACTATGAATTTGGTTTAATATTTATTTATTTTTGAGAAGGAGACAGAGTGTGAGCACGGCAGGGACAGAGAGAGAGGGAGACACAGAATCCGAAGCCGGCTCCGAGCTCTGAGCTGTCAGCGCAGAGCCTGAGGTGCGGCTTGAGCCCACAGGACGTGAGATCAGGACCTGAGCTGAAGTCGGCTGCTTAACCGACTGAGCCACCCAGGTTCCCCTGAATTTGTTGGCCGTATTCCCCTGTATACATTTATATTCCTCTTTTAAAATTAATACAGGTGCATTGGTGGGGAATTTTAATTCCTACAAAGGTAGGAATTTAAAAAATAATGTAGTTCGTATTTTTCCCCAAAAGAAGGCCCTGCATTGCCCCACTTTGGAGACTCTGGTTTTAGGTGAAAGTGCAGGGAACATAAAGAAAGGGCACCCAGCCGCCCCCCAGAGGTGCCATGGAGGCTGTCTGGAGAGAACATCACAGGAAACGGTCCCAATGGCAGCAAGGTACAGACAGTGAGCATGAGGGACCCAGCCTCACCGCAGAAACCCATTATAAGTGCTGCAGAGGGAGTGGGAAAAATGGGACGAGAGGAACCTCTGAAGGGGAGAGCAGAACAATTCATCAAGAGCCCTATAAACTAAGCTGACTTCGGGCTCTGTCCAGGGGGCAGTGGGGAGCCATCGAAGGGTGGTAGCAGGGAGCACTCCAAACTCCAGAAGATTCTTCCTCCATTCACATACACCCATACCCACCTTACCCACCCCCAAGAATGCAGTTGAGAACTGCGAGCCTCCCAGAGGATCCCCTTTCCGCACTCACTCCTTCATTCTTTCAACACAATTTAGTGTGGGCCTACTCTGTGTGCCATAGCACCTACTGTGTGTAATGTACCAGGCACAGTACTCTTACGGGGTATTCAGAGGTGAACAAGATGTGACCAGTGAAATAACCATGAAACTTCATCAAAGGGTGGAGGAAGAGTTGTCCGGGCTACGGGAAGGTCAGAGATGAAGGCCGTGACTCTACGAACCCCTGGCATGTTTTGGAAGCAAACAACAAAAGGCCCCGGAGAGCTCAATTAGAAGGAGGGAGGGAGGGGGTTTTCACGAGATGAGCCGGCAGCTCTGTCTTCCCAGTGGAAGCCCAGTGAGGGCTTGGTAGAATGGCACACACTTCCCGTGACAGTCAGCAGAGCTCGCTCTGGCTGCTGGGAGGCTCGGTGATTGCCGAGGCTGACCTCTCCCGGGGTGTTGGCCTGGACTAGGGTGGTCATGGTAGATAAAGAGAGGCGGACATTTGAGTGACGCTACTGTCAGAACTTGGTGATTTGGGGAGAGACACTGAGACCAAGCTCATAGTGTCCTTAGGAAAGCCTGATTGCACAGGATGGAGAGACACTCAGTCCCCGGGCGTTCTAGGGAGACAGCTCATGTCAGTCACAGGATCCAGGGTGTCCTCCAGTCCAAAGTCAAAGGATGGCCTCTTAACATTTCTCTTGGTCTCCAAAAACTTATGCATGCCCGAAGCTGCCTTCCAAAAGAGCACTGGGCTATTAAAAACTAATGAAATCTGGAAATGTGGTATTGATCTGGGGTGTTTTCTTCCAGTTACCACCGGGCTCTGGAGTGACTCAGAGAGAGCCTGATGCAGACATGAATAATCTTTTACATCCCCGTCCCCCTTAAAGAAGCCACGTCTGTAGGGCCACTCACCAAGAAGTTGGGGGACCACCTCGGAAAGGGGTGGGGTGGACTTCAGTTGGTTACTCAAGCCAGACCACCCCTTGGTGGGAACTGAGAATAAGAGACTCCTTGGCTGGCCCCGTGAAGCTGATCTTCAGCCAGATCCAGCCCCAAAGTTTGTTTGTTTCTTTGTCTCCCTCTTCTAGTTCCTTCCATGGATCCTGAGTACATAGCGCTTTGAGCTGGCTCAAACACAGGGAAGGGAACTGGCATGGATTCAGCCAGAAAGCACCTGCTATGACCAAGTGCCTGAGTTAGCAGCTTTACGTGGCTTATCTCATCGGAGGCTCATAGCAAAGTTGCAACATGGAGAGTGTTACCTCCGTTTTATTAACAGGAAAAATGAAGTTTGGTGATGTCGAGAGATTTATCTTGAAGTCAAGAGTCTCACAGGTAACAAGTGCAGCTAGATCTCAGATAAGAAATCATCAGTGTACATTTACAGCACTGTGTGTGCCCAGCAGGAGTCTACTGACCACGTGATCCTCACCCTAAGTCCCCAGGAGGGGACAGCTGAGAAGCAAAAGACCCATAGCAACCCCTACTAGGAAGGTGCTCCTACTGTTCCTCATAGCCCGAGGCCATCTGACAGGGATTTCTGGGATTGGAGCTCAGGCATTCTGGCTCTTCTCCCTGCCCTAGATTTGCCCAAATGTATATCCTTTTCGTTGTAAAACTTCGAACACAGAATCACCTAGAAGATGGTAATTCCAAAGCCAGCACGAAGACCCTCAGTGAGGATCAGGAATGAGGAATAATCAAACAAACATTTTCTATAATGAATGTCATACGGACCCAACCGGCTGGGTTCACATACATTCACATATGTCATCCATGTGTGGGAATTTCAAAGGACCGATAGCACGGAGTCTTGGAGACCTGTCACGTAATTATGTGTGATCTACAACATGTGGCTTAAGCTTTCTAGCCTCAGTTTCCTCACCGTGACACAGAGGCTAACCGCTTCTCCATGAGCTCTATTCGTGGAAGATGTTGTAACACCCAGCATGTAGGGCACTCAACAGATGTCAGCCCCTGTCATGCTTCCAAGCAATCAGCACGTGAAAAAGAGATAAAGAAGAGGGAGGTAAAAAAGAAAGAAAGGCGGCATGCAGAGGTTTTCTTTGTGTTCAAAGAGGAGGTCCTTGTGGAAGACGCAGTTGCTAAAGGGAAATCTAAAATGACCTAAGAAAACTCAGAGGGACCACACTGTGCACGTGATAAGAACAGGACAGCGGAAGAAACATTGCAGTGGAATGATTCCTTGTCAGTAGGGGAGTAGGAGGAAAAGGTTGGCTTGCCTTTTCTTTTTTCTTTACAATCTGCCTCACCCAGACACGCTGCAGACCACACACAGGGAACATCGGCTGTCAGGCTAATAAGATTCCCCTCTGGGGGGTTGGGGGGGGCAGGGTTGGACACCCAGACTCTTGGGTATTCACTTATCTAGAGTCGTGAGAAATAGAGACACAGAAAGAGAGTGTCTCCATCTGCCAGTGGGGAAAATTGGCCAACAAGGAGCAGAGACGAGATGCGGGGAGTGTATTCCCATGTAACACCAGAAAGAACATGTTGCGGAACAAAAGGCCAGGAGGGATGAGCGGAGAAGTAAACAACTCATCATGGTGAAGGAGAAAAAGGAGGTGTCTTTGGGAGGTTATGGGTTATGTAAGAAGCAGCATAAGGAGTTCGAAACACAACGGAGTTTTAGATTCTCAAAAGGGGTCTCTTTCAGGCATAGTGAGAGTGGCAGGGAACAGGGCGTTATGTGATGTCTGTAGTTAACTGGCTAGTGCAGGATGGGCTCAATGGTAAAGACTGTTTTTGGTTTATCTGATGGTCCCTGCTGCCCGATATGGTACCTGGTACACACTAGGGGCTCAGGATGTGTTGAATGAAACAGTTCATATGGCACAAGGGTGGTCATCTTGGCCCTTGTGATCCTAGACCAAGAATGGAGCCACCTAGTAGCAAGGTGGGTATGGAGGGGCTGGGTGGGGAGACAGGAAGCTCCCAACGATTGAAAGGAGGTGCTCAGGGGCCCAAGAGGAAAAGCCCTTCATCCTTTTGCACTGCCTCCCGGCACCCAAGCAGCCTGAGTGAAAGTGGGGGCTCTGTGCCACGGCAGGAGAAAGAGAAACGAGAAGGAAGGTGGACGTGAGAAGCTTTCTCTCAAAGGGTGCTAAGCCTGCCTGGATCTCTCTCAGTCCGGCGCCCAGCTAGACGATGCAGGTTTCCACCTTCTCTCCCTCCCCCAGATGGATCCTTTTGTCTTTCTCTTGACTTGGACTCTGAGTTGTCAATCTGGGCTCACCAAGATTTTAGCTTAAAGAGTTCTGCTGGGGAACCAATCACAGACCTAAGTCACGGGGCCCTTACTGAGTCCTCATTACGTGCCCAGCATGTGCTAAGTGCTTTATCTGCCTCCTCACCTAACCAGAAGAGATGTTGTGCTGGGTCCCTGATGGTTTCCACGATGATCAGAGGAGATTCGCAACTTGCTCAAGACCAGCTAGTGAATCGGTTAGATCTTTCTGGCCCTTACATCACCCGCCCCCTGCCACAAAGCCACGGGGGCATTCAGCCATCTCAGTATTAATTGCTGGGCTGGCCATGCTGATGGTACTGGCCATGACGAGGAAGAGGACACTGGTCACTTATATACTATTCCATCACAACAGTGCTCACCTATTTATAGATAAGGAAACTGAGACAGAGAGAGTGAGACGTTTGCCCAAGATCACACGGTTGGTAGATGAATCCCCAGTTGCACCAGAAAACTCTTTAAAATGCAGCACCCTGCTGATGCATGATATAAATGAGATTGGGGGGTGGGGGGGTGAAGAGCTGAGGTTCTCCCTACACCCAGTGGGTCGTAATCAGGCAAATTGCCCCTGGTTGTAGTAACCAGTAACCAGAGCAGAGAGACGAGACCTATGGCTTTTCTTCCACCATCTGCTATCAGGATTCTGTTTGCCAGCCTGTTTCTCTGATGCTGGGGCCTTAGGACCCCATCACGGAGGGCAAGAAGGGAAGGAACAAATCTGACCAGAGAATTAGCTTGGCAAAGAGCACCTGGGAGCAGGGAGTATATCTCAGCCATTTTGTATCAGTTTCGTCTCTTATTGATCCATTTTATTTTCCTTCTCCAGAACGGGAGCATCCCTGCAGTCTAGCTCATCAGTGGCCTTTAAAGGTTTCCTATTGATCTGTGAAACTATTGTCTCAGTTTGCATTATCCCATTTGGAGACACCCTTTGCTTTTTGGTCACGTTCTGCATTTGGTTTGCATCCCAAACATGGCTTCTTTTCTGGGAGCAAGGAGCAGACATCTTGGGCCCAAGGTAGCAGATAGATTTGACTTTCTATTGCTTATGACACCATTCTGGGCCTCCGGGAAGTCTCCAACTCCAAAGAGCAATGGAGAATGTTGGCAGAGGGGTGAAGGTCTAGCAAGGACCTGAAGACCTCATTCCAAAGGGCAAAAAAGAGGGACAACAATACCTTCCATTTCTTGAGCACTTTCTCCATGATTCCACCTGACAATAACCCTGAGACATAGTTTTACAGATGAAGAAACTGAGTCCAGACCCACTCAGCTTTGGATCCTGGATTTATCGGTAATGGCCTATATGTGGAAATAATCTGACAAAAGTTGAACAGCTTCCATTTTCCCATCTCCAAGATGAGGATCATGACAGAACATTCTAGGGTTGCTATTAGGTTCCCACTGGGTAAAGTATCTGAGGCCCTTAGCAGAGTGTCCAGCACAGAGAAGGTAACCAGTGGATATTTGGTGAATGAGCAGGAAATCTCTCTCAACCCATTTGCTTCTGTGATCCATCTGTCTGCCCTGTTCCCTCCCCATTATTAAAGGAAAACCAGTTTCTTCTTTCTAAAGCTAACATTTCAGGTGAAGTTTTGATATCAGGTGCAGAGAACAATGTACTTGTAAACGGCTAGTACAGTGCCTGCCATGGAGTAGGTGTTTAATAATGTTGGCTGCTTCGTTTATCCACCCACCCCTGGGCCCGGAGGAGCTATGTCTCCAACATCTTCGCATTTCCCTCTCCTCTACCTTCAGACACAATCTGCCCCTCAAACACTCCCAATGGACCCTTTTCTGATATATTTTTTTTTTATTTCCTGCCAAGTGACTTTTCCTGCTTACTCTTTTCTTCTCAGCTCCCAGGAGCCTCCCTTGGACTTTTCTGAAGCTCGGATCTTCCCAAGCTTCCAGCAACCTGCTCTTTGCTTTGTGGTCATCTTTGTCCTCCTTGGCCTCCCTCTGGCCTTCGACGACGTGCATCATCCTCTCTTCCTTGCCAAAGTACTCTCCTCCCTTGGCTTCTGGGTCACTTCATTAGTTCATGCATTCATTTACTCCCTCAACGGCCTCTGTGTGCCTCAGTGTGCTGGATGAGGCTCTGGAGTCAGGCGTGGCTGCTCCTCGATCGTTCAGACGTAACAGCAGACTCTGAGTCTTTCCTCTCTCCTCTACCTTTATCTACCAGCCGGCCCTGAGCAATCCTTCTAACCCCTGCTTAGATGACTTCTTCTCCAGAAGACAGCCTGACCACCCTTCAACAGAAAGTTATTAATTTTCTCAGCACTTTTTTTAATTCCTTCCCTTTAGTTTCGTGATCGCCAGGATCCCCTTGGTTTGAACTATTTTCATTCTGCACCTGATTTGCACTGTTGACTTTCTTGAGGGCATGAAGCAGGCCAGGCTCGATAAATACCTGTGGAGTCGAATGGAAGGTGTTCAGCGATTCCTTCACTCTCTACTTGCTTCCTCTCTTATTCTGTCCCGGGAATGGAGCTGAGCCTTCAGAAGCTCAGTAGTTTCCAGTTCATGCTCCTATGGGTTGCCTACTGATCGTGAAGCGAGCTTGAGAAGATACTGTTTCTTCGACTAGGGTCTTCACTCGTCATCTTGCATGCATCCACACAAAATTACACTTATTCTTTCTCACCAGGCCCCTCCAACCCCCTGAGTCAGGACTTGTCCATCATGTAGCCTGGTGATCTCTGTGACTCCAGTTCATTATCCGCACTGGTTTCCTACATCTCCCGTAACAAACGACCGCAAACGGGTGATTCAAGACAACAGCAATTTATTTTCTCGTGGCTCTGGATGCTGGAAGTCTGAAATCAATGAGTCAGCAGAGCCATGCTGCCTTTGAGGGCTTCAGAGAAGAACTGTTCCCTACCTCTGCCCCAGCTTCTGATGACCACCGGCAACCCTTGATGTCCCTTGGCTTTTAGCTGTGCCACTCTGGTCCCTGCTTCTGTCTTCACATGCCCATCTTCCCTGTGTGTGTCTATATCTTCACGAGGTCTACTTCAAAGGGCACCAGTCATTTGTGAGTATTTGTTTAGGGACCCCCTAACCCAGTATGACCTCATCTTAACTAATTACATCTACAAGGACCCTATTTCCAAATACGGTCACATCCTGAGGTTCTGGGTAGACATGAATTGGGGAGAGGAGACACTGCCCAACCCAGTACATGCTTCCATCCCTCTCATCAACCACCACCCAAAACGGATTCCCAAACCACTGCCTGGTTATACCCTTCCAGGTCTCAAAAGTCTAAAGTTTAGATTTCCTCACTTCCTTGACCATCATAAGCCTGTAAGCAGCCTGTTTTCCAATTATAACACACATTATCTTTATTTTCGGTACTCCAAAAAAAATCACGACTCTGATAGACTATAAAGTCCATGGGATGAAAGTTTAATCTGCATTCCTTGCCTCCATCTCCCAGAATACTGCACGGTTCACGCGTGGGTATTCAACGGCTAACTGTCGAATGAGTACGTGGCGAGCTGAGTATCATTTTCACGTCCTCTGTCTGACTTTGAAGAGTCCTCCATTACCCGTCACTGCACCATCCGCTCCAGTCAGCATTTGCTGAGTAAAAATTAGGTGCTCTCAGTAAATACTTGTTGGTTGATTGATTAATCCATCAACCAGCTTTCCTGCTCTGAAGCATTTTTAATGTGGGTCTCCAGGGGGCTAGAATGGGGGCCTCAGAGAGGTCCAGGGATGGCAATCGAGACACTTGATCAGCATTCCCACCTTAGAACTTCTGGGGCCCGCCCAAGGTTTCCATTTGCCTGAGAACCCACTTCTAGGACTTCTAGGAGAACTAACAGCAATGACTTTGGGGACTATGGATGGTGCAATACGAAATTAAGATTCAAACAGGTGACAGCTCCTTTTCTGTGCGGGAAGTGTCCCAGAAAGACTGGGGGGAGTGCTGACCCTACACTGGAGAGATGCCAGATGCCTGTCCTCTCTCCTGGATCACTGATGGGTCCGTATCAGTGAATCGTTTGTGAGAGCAACACATCTTCTAACACGCCCCAGCTGGGTGCAGCTGGCACCCGCGTTTCTAGACAAAGAGGGCTCTGAAATTCAAATGAGGTTGCCCCTAGAATGGAGTCTGGACTGCAGGAGTTGTTTCTGATGTAGGTAACCAGTCTGTGGATTGGCTCTGCTAGCAGAATGTTAATGGCTATCCAGGATCTTGACAACAACAGCAATAAACACTGTGGGGAGGTTGGGGAACCAATCACTTTAACATGGAATTTGGTCATAGGCCATCATAATTGCTACCCACACCTGAGTCAACATTTCACCCCCACCTCCACCCCAAATTGAGGTGACCTGAAGCAATGAAGTTCAGGCATCTAGCAAGTAAAAAACCACATGCATCCACTATTTTAGTTTTCTGTGTTCTTCTTTTCTTCCAAGGGTCCTAAGTCACCCGTCCTCTCAGTACCTATTCCTTTGGGGATTACAAAACTAAGGCAGGCTTTATTTTGTTTCAATTCCCTTGTATCCATTTCAGTGGAATCACTAATACCACTCATTTTCAGATTTTGTGTGCTTAATAGATTGGGAATATGAGGTCATGTGTCCAAAAAGATAATTATCATTTTGGGCACTGATTGAATGGTTTCATTGTCCTCAAAATATATGAAAGGCAAAAGGGACTTTTGTTATGGCTTTACCTGGTGTGTGTGTGTGTGTGTGTGTGTGTGTGTGTGTGTGTGTGTGATTTCTGAAACTTCACATGACTCAATTTGACATTCCAAAATAACAGAACATTAACTTTTCTATAGGGAAAGTAGAATTATAGTAGCAGACCATCCGTATTGTCAGGATTGTGAGCCGCAGAAAAATTGTATTGAGCATCATTAACCTGTTGGAGAGTTTATCACATCTGCCTGTTAGTTACCTGAATGTATCCGTTCCCTAAATTCTGGACACTTGGAGTTTGAAGGATGAGCAGTACCTTCCTATGGCTTTCCCAATGAGAACACCCATCGACAGCACTTCTTCCAGGGCCCCTCTTCATTCCTGGAGGCAGAGGGCCCCAGATTTGTGCTCTCCCAACAGAACGTGGATGGTCTTGAGGGTTGCCATTCCCATAACTCTGTGAAGACCCAGAAGGATCGACACGAACATTTCTGGGAAAGGACATCCAGCAGCAGACTCAAGGCAGGCAACAGCAGATACCTGGAAGGAGGATCATCAATCATATGGTTAGGGACAACCTGGAACTTTCCTTTCATGCATCTCAATTCTGCATGGACTGATTGTTGCTAAGCCACATGTGGAGATGGCAGGAGTAGCCCTACCTGAAGTGTGCGGAGGACAGCCTCATCTGTATGGCTATCTGGCTTCCAGATGGTTCGAACTCCCCATTGCTCTGGATCTAACCACCACTGCAAGACCACAGTGGACTGGGTTTACGTCACCATCTCTGACCAGGCATCCCTTCTCATTTTCTATCTCTTCCTCAACACTTCCCGCCCCAATCCCTCACCACCAATATGTATCAGTATAGCATTAGCCACTCAACACCGAAAGGATAATTCAATGTAATCAAAAGATGGGATGTGGAGGGACACCTGTTTGGCTCAGTCAGTAGAGCATGTGACTCTTGATCTCAGGGTCATGAGTTCGAGCCCCACATTGGGGGTAGAGTTTATTAAAAACCAAAACAAAACAAAACAAAACCGCCTGGATGTGGAGACACAGAGGCTTGGATCTGAGTCTCACTACACCACGTACTAGGTGTATGAACCTAGGCAGGTGACTGAACCCCCCTGAGCCTCAATGTCCTCATACAGAAAATAGAAACCCAAGCTGTTGAGATTAAAGGTCCCTATGCCATGTGCCATGTAACAGTGGTAGGGCATTAAAGCCATCTTCTCTGCCCAATTTTTTTTAATGTTTATTTATTTATTTTGAGAAGGAGAGGGAAGAGAGAGGTGGGAGAAGAACAGAGAGAGGGAGAGAGAGAGAGAGAGAGAGAGAGAGAGAGAGAGAGAGAGAGAGAGAGAGAGAGAAAGAGAATCCCAAGCAGGCTCCATACCATCAGTGCAGAGCCCGACTCAGAGCATGAACCATGAGATCACGACCGGAGTCAAAATCAAGAGTCAGATGCTTAACCAACTGAGGCACCCAGGCGCCCCTGTCATACCATTTTAAATTAGAAATGCAGGATTTTTGACTATCGTGTTCTCATTCTAAAGTAAAATTGATAAAGCATCTTCTGGATTATCTGGATAGTCTTTTATAGTTAAGCAATGCTACTATGTTTTAAGCCAATGATTGCAAACCAGTTGGCATGTATAATACTAATTTCATGGACTCCACAAATGAGAAGAGAAAAAAAAGGGAAATAAATTCAAAATCATGCATTGCTGCAAAATGAATGCAAGCTCCTTCCCAACTCCCAGTAGAAATGGGGAGCAGTGATAACGTATTTCACACATCACCCTCTGCAGGCAGGGCAAACTGAACATGTACCTATACTCCAGCCTCCCGTAACATTTTTACACAGCAAGTTTTGAGCCAGTTTTGCCAGAACCGTATAATCTGTCACATTTAATTCAAACTGTTAGCCTGAATTTTAAATATGTTGTAGCTTTGTTTGCATTTAAATTATTAATTTGATTTGTGTTATCGTTTCGTAGGAGCAATGCACATTAGGAGGTTAAACAGAATTGTATTTTCTAAATAAACGAAATTTAGTCTTCCATAGTGTCATACATAAAAGAATGTGTCATGTTTTTTTTTCCCATACCTTAATGTACTTTCCATGTGTAAGAAAGTTGGAGAAATACTGTGATAATGTACGGGAAGTTCTACATAATAAATGGCCCACAGAAGGTGCAGAAGAAAGCGGAGTTTCTTTTGTGCTTGTGTGTGTGTGTGTGTGTGTGTGTGTGTGAAAGAGAGAGAGAGAAAGAGAGTGAGAGAGAGAGAGATGGGGGTGTATTTTCAGCATGGTGAGGCATATAAAGAATAGAAGAATAACTAATAATCATAAATCTATTTATCCATCACTTTCTGTGTGTGGCCAGTTAGTTACATGCTAAAGATGTTGTATATATTATCTTTCTAAACCTTCAGGAATTTTTTTGAAGGCTTTTAAATTTTTTCTGGGGCACCTGTGTGGCTCAGTCAGTTAAGCATCTGACTTTAGCTCATGTCATGATCTCATAGGTCATGGGTTCAAGCCCCACATTGGGCTCTGTGCTGACAGCTCAGGAACCTGGAGCCTGCTTCAGATACTGTGCTTCCCTCTCTCTCTGCCCCTCCCCCTGCTTGTGCTCTGCCTCTATCTCTCAAAAATAAATAGACATTAAAAAAAGATTTTAAAAATTTTAAGTACTCTCTACACCCACCATGGGGCTCGAACTCACAACCCCAAGGTGGAGAGTCACATGCTCCACCAACTGAGCCGGCCAGGCACCCCCTAAACCTTCACATGTCCCAAAGCACAGGGTGTTATCATTATAGTATAGCACCTTCCCGCCCTCAAGGATTTGACCATCTACTCAGGAAGTGATTTATTCATATAGAGAATTGATACAAACTAATGAATGTCAGACACGAAAAGAATGTGTGAGCTCCAAGGAGGGTTGTGATAGGGTGGGTTGTCTAGAAGCTTTTATGAAGTGAGAGTCAGATTTGTATCGACAGAGTTGCTACAGTGTTCCTTGGGCCCCTCCAGATCACTGTCCTCCTTCCAAACACTGCTGGGGACAACCCCTCCCTCAACCTGCTGGAAAGCGACAGCAATGGCTTCTCCTGCCATCTGATTTCCCTTTGGGTTCCACAGAATGGAGCCATCATCTTGTTCCATCAAAACTTGGGAAGAATCTTTCTTCTTCTAGGAGTTATCTGCTTCTGGAAGTCTTTCAGTGAGTTTCATGGTTAGCTCACCACTGAGACTGGATATCCAGGATGGAGGGTCCCAGAATGGTGGTTTGCAGATCCGTTTTAAGATATATCTCACTTTCCACATGTTCTGTCTCTGGGTTGTACATCTTGCATTGCTGTAGCCATGGTGGCCCCTTTGGAAAAGTCATTTTCATCTCTCGAGCGTGTAACTGAGCCCATAAAATAGCCACCCAGTAGGGTCAGAAAGGATTCAGGCGAAAGCGATCAGAGGAAAAAGGGCACCAAGATAAGAGCGTAAGCAGGCTTAGGAAGGTAGGAAGAGAGGGGTCTGGGTTTATTGCCTAGTGTCCCCGTCCTCGGTGAGTTGGCTGCCCCCTCCCCCCAATAAAGACCAGAGCGCCTGCCCCTGCCGAGCGATGTTCTCCCCACAGCTCCCCTCTCTGGGCTCTTGTACTGTTTCTTCCCCTTGGCCTTTCAAGCCGTGAGGAGAGCTGGGTAATGGTCCTTTTCAACCACCATCCCCACTACTGTTGCTAGCCCTGGGGCCTTATGTTTTCCTTTATGGACTTCCTAAACGCTGTCCTCACCCCTGTGAAAAGTCCTTTATGAAACTCTCCTCCTATTACCCAGTCTGAGAATGCCATCTGTTTCTCCCCGACGTCTGACTGACCTATGAACGGATGCGGTGATGGGGGAGGGGGGGGTGGCCAGTCAAAGGGACTTCCTGGTGGCTGGGGGTTCTTCCAGATAGGCACAAGGTGTATGCTATGGTGACAAGGGCAGCAAATCCTGAATAGAAGGCCTAACATTTATTAGCATGGGCATAAGCGAACCTGCTTTGTGCCTGACCAGCGGCTAGGATCTCTTAGCTACAGAATTACTAACCTTAAAGATATTATTGCACTGCTGTTCCCATTGCCCATGGGCCAAAACAGAGCCATGGATCCAGTTAAGGCAGTTTAGCTATTAAACCGTAAGGTTAGAATTCAACCCGGGTTCCCTGTGCTCATTCAGACCCTGGCAACCTCTCCGAGACCGTAACAGTCTGTTAAGGAGGAGATATTGGGCTCCCATACCCAATTTTTCTCTTCTTTGCTGGCGGGGTGAGGGACATGGGGGTAAGGGGAGAGTTCTCAAAAGGAAGAAAAGATCTCTTGCCCACCCACCCTTAGATCCTGGAGATCGTTCCCTCATCCCAGTCCTTAGAGAGGGGCCAGTGGATCTGTCATTTTGGTAGGATGGACTTTCTTGAGCTCTTTCCAGTTCCTGAAGACACCCCACCATGTTGGTTGGGATGCCTTCTCCACATGCAGACAGAATCAGCCTTCAGAACTCTCTGGGTTCCTCTGAGTGAATAGCTGTCCATCTTGCACCTGGCTGGCTTGCATGCCTCCGGGCCTCGAACCCTGGCCAGCCGCTGTTTCGGAGCTGGAACCCACCTTATCCTCAGAGAGTCGAAGCCTACGGAATGCGCGTGTGTTAATAATGTGATTTCCTTGTGGTTCACCCGCTGAGAAGGCCTAGTGTGGCCATAGGAGAAAATCGGAGCATCAGGCACAGAGACCTGGCAAGGAATGTGCTGGAAAACGTGGCCGTGGGACAAGATTTAAGGAAAGGGGAGATCTTTTTATATTGATAAAATGTATTGCATTTTTTAATGTTTTCTTTACATGTTCATGATTAAATTTTTGAGAAAGATAGAACATTCGAGTGAAGGGGGGAGGGGGGAGAAAGCACTTCCAGTCCCTCGCTTACAGATGCCGGCCCTTGAGGACAGCCTGGGAAGGTTTTCTGTATAGAAGTACACGTTCGCATACTTCTTCATCACAAAAATGCATATCCCGTTTATTCATTTTTTTTTTAAAGGATTGATGGTTTAACGTTTATTTATTTTTGAGACAGAGAGAGAGCATGAACAGGGGAGGAGCAGAGAGAGAGGGAGACACAGAATCTGAAACAGGCTCCAGGCTCTGAGCTGTCAGCACAGAGCCCGACGCGGGGCTCGAACTCACGGACCGTGAGATCATGACCTGAGCCGAAGTCAGACGCTTAACCGACCAAGCCACCCAGGCACCCCATATCCCGTTTATTCAAAGTGGGGTCCATGGACCGCAACCCTGGAATCACCGGGGAATTCATTAGAAACGCAAAGCCTTGGGCCTCACCCCAGGCTTAACGAAATCAGAAGCCGCGTTCTACTAAGATCTCCAGATGATTCGAGGACACAGCGATCACAGATCTGTGTGGGACTCAATGACACGAATGCTCCACGAATCATTTCGTTGATCCCCTTTTAGTTCAAAATCATGCTCTGACTTTTCATGAGAATGTACTGCAACGTCGTGAGGTATGCTACAAAAATCCTTTTACGTTTGCCTTTAAGAAAATGCTAATGATGAGTGGCCTCGCTGTTCTGTCACTTTTTGAGGGCTAATAATGTACTAGGCCCTGGGTTGAATGCTTTCTAAGAATGTCCCCACCTCATCTTTATGAAGGCCCGCACAGGAGGCGCTGGCCTCATCTTAGAAGTGATGTTACTGGGCATTTTTTTTTTTTTTAAATAAAGTACTTTACATAATGATGATGTTTCTCCTCTGACCGACGGTACCCGTGACAACGTTTACCGCGCACTTGCTCTGTTCTGGAGACTGTATTAGCTGGTTTACGTTCATTTTTCAAACCGACCCCTCCAACAAGCCTAAGAGACAAGTATTCTTATTAATCATCGTAAAAGCCGAGGTAACCAAATCTCAAGGTTAAATATCTTGTCCACGGTCACGCGTCAAGACCGGAGCAGAATCCCGGTCTGGACCGAGTCGTACCCGACTCCACTGTGCGCGCTCTCTCGACACTGTGCATGAAGAGGAATGTGCTCATTTCCTTCTAGTTCTTCAGGGTACCCTTGGGGCCTCACCTCCCTGTCACCGCTGGGCTCTTAAGCAGGCCATTCTTTCCCCCAGAGCCTTTTGTGTGACGCGGCAGAGGGGATTCACAGCGCCTGCCTCCTCGGCGGGGATGGGCTTAGGGGAACAGAGGATTTTTCCCTAATCACAGCTCTCGCACAGCAGACCTGCAGGCGTTGGGATCCTCAGACATTCAGACTCTCTGGCCGCGTGGCAAACATCCCGGGACTTTGCAGGGAACAATGGGCACTGAACTGCGGGTGACCCGATCTGTTAATCGCTGCCTGATTACCAGCTAATCAGTGCCTTGTTTGGGACACTGAATCCCAAATCCCTTTGGACTGGGCCGGGCCCTGGCAGGCAGTCACCTGGTTAATGTGCCAGGGGCGAGGCAGGGGGTCATGTGCTCCCGCACGGAGCGGCCAAAGGCCGCCTTCGGGGAAACGGTCACGGGGTCTGTCTCTCCCCAGCGGCTCCTGGACAACTACAGCTCTTGTCAATAGCGTGGAAGTGAATAGAGGCAGGGGGATGAAAAGCCAACCTATGAAGAAAAAGTGACTCAACTCTTCCGGGCACAGAGAAAAGAGAAGACGCTTTTGCTCAGAAACTCTCCAGAGGAGGCCGCGGAAATTAACAACCCCCACCAATATCCTCACGGCTGCCGCCGTCGCTAACGCCCTGAACCCCACCCGCCACAGTCAGCACTGCCATTCCCGTCACCGTCACCTCCACCATCATCACCTCCATCCCCCCCAACACCCGCTCCACCGCCACCTCCATTGTCACCACCGTCCCACCCTCAGCCACCCTGCCGCCACCGTTCACATCATCGCACCCCTCCCACGACCACCAGAAACAGCAACAACATCCCCGCTTAGGCCACCCTCACCCCACCACGTTCACTGCCATTGCTACCACTGCTGCACCCCGTCATGTCCCAGGAAAACAGTTGCGAGCGGTGTTTTAAAAACACTGGTTCGAGCGTCACATTCAGGATCTACTCCGTGAAGCGCTAGCTGGCTGAATTTGAACAAGGAAGTAAACTCTGAGGGGCGCCCGGGTGGCTCAGTCACTTCAGTGTCGAGCTCTTGATTTCGGTTCAGGTCACGAGCTCACAGTTTATGGATTCGGGCTCCGCCCTGGGCTCAGTGCCGACCGTGTGGAGCCTGCCTGGGATTCTCTCTATCCCTCTCTCTGTGCCCCTTCCCTGGGAGCTCTCTCTCTCCCTCTCTCTCTCTCTCACACACACAGAATAAATAAACTTTTTAAAAAATTAAACTTTGAAATTGAGTTTCCCAAATAGAAAAATAGAGACAGTGCCGTAACCAGTTCAGGGGCTCGTAGGTCATGCAGACCATTTGTCACAGTACTTGGCACATAGTAAGAACTCAACAAGAGCTTACTGTCACTATCATTACCGTTCCTTCTTCCCCCGGACACAACTTTCCCTCTAGCATACTTGCTTGAAAATGGATGGCGAGAGGACAATTTATCCCTCAACCCTGATATCATGGGGTCCTTTATGGGATCATCTCGGGATACCTGATGTCTTTTAGAAGTATAAGTCTGGGTTGAAGAAAGTTCCCATCTGGAATCAGCTGTCTAGGTTTGAATCCACATCTTTTTAAAAGCCATGCGACCTTGAGAACTTCTCTAACCTCCCAGAGACTGCCTTTCATCTTGTGAAAACTGGGGAATGACGATCTCTTCATTGAGGATTGTGGGAAGGGATTCATGAGATGAGATAGGGAAAAGCCCCCGCATACCAACAGGCACACAGTAGGTCTTCAGTATATTGAGTTAACTTCATTTGTTCAGCATTTTAGCTGCAAATCACTGATTACCAGGAGGTGGAAAACATGCCTTGCTCTAGAGAATCTCCTCATGGGGAGAATAAAAGCAAGTCTTCCTCTCCCCCTTCCAGATAGAGCTGAGCCTTCCACTCTGCCCAGCGCTCTGGGCGTACCGCTAAGGTCTAATAAAAGCTTACCTTTGCCCGGTTGCTTCAGTTCTAGGAAGCTGTTCAATGTTTGACTATATTTCTCAAACTGATTTAAAAACGGTTCATCAGGTTAGTTCAGTTGAGTTATTGCTCCCTGGGAGTTTTCCAAACCCTGAACTTCCTTAGAGAGCTGGATTCTGTTCCATTCTTGGAATTCAGCTCCTTGCCCCTCTCTGTGACCCCTAATCACAAATGCAGTGTAAATAACCTGCTGTGTCCTCACTCAGAAAGAACTCCCTGGCCTCCTGCTCGCAGAATGGAATCTCTTCTCTCACGCTTCCCAGAGCAAGAGTATCAAACGAGCTCATCCATTTCCTTCTTCACTTCCACGGCTGTTGGTTACTGATGTTTAGGGAGTGGACAGGCCTTACGGTATTTGCATGGTATAGAGGAAGAGAGAACGTTTCATATCTTACATGAAATTTACTCAGTGAAATTCCGTCCATGACCGTGAAACACAGGCTGCCTATGGAAGGTCAAGAGAAGCCGTGGTGAATTAGGAACCCACAGAAATAAATAGGTAAGAGTTGACTTTGGCCAACTGGCACCTGGCTGGGGCAACACTAGAATCTGCCCACTAACATCAAGATGGGTAACCGTCTACCGGTGATGCTGTTCTCCGTGTTCAGAGCTTTTGTTCTTATAGAAGCTCTGATCCGGCCACCAAGTAAGCGAGAAAGGACACAAAAAGGAACATTAAATGGCAGACAGTCCAGCAATTCAATTGTGAATAGTTTCCTATACCACCCCCTGTCCTACAGTCCTGGATCTTTTGTTGGGCTGGATAGACCCTTCTGGTGTTCCACCTACCTGGTGATAGAATCAAATCCCTTCTTTGGGTCAGTCCCCATGTTGTGTGTTGTATAGCCATTCGATCCTTTCAACAATCCTGATGGGTTGCTTCCCTTATATTTCGCCCCAGCACTGCATTTTTAAGAACTTCACATACTGCTGATTAGTAATTTCATTCCAGCTAGTTTCTTCTGATTGCTACATACAAAGTATTCCATAATAGATCCCATGGCATTTCACTTCCCCATTTCCTCACCTGTGGACCTCTTGGTTGCCTCTCTGTCCCGACATCCACAGGTCTCAACTCTATGATAAACTTTCATATTCTCTCTCATGGACCCAAGTGAGGATTCTATGGAATATTCTGGAAGTGGAACCCTTGATTCTAATGTACACAGATGCTCCATTTTATGAGATTATTCTTTAGGATGACTTCACTATATTCCCCAGGGCGATGATGATGAGGAATCATGATCACGTCTCAGACCCACACTTGCCAGTCTGATGGGTCTAAAGCTTATACCTCACGAGATTTGACAACCAGTGAGTTTGAACAATTCTTCATATCGTGTGAGCCATTTGGAGTTCTACCTCTCTGAGGTATCTGTCAAATCCTTTTCTACTGGATTTTATAATCCTTTTCTGGTCAACTTATATGGGTCCCACACATACCCTGGATTGGTTGGTACTCAGTTTTGGATATTGCAAATATTGTGTTCCTATTTCTATTTTTTTCTAAACTTCATCTTTGCTACCCTTTATTAAAAAGTAATGTTCAATTTTGGAACAATCAAAACCATCTTTCCCCCTCCCCCTTACGGTTTATGTGTTTCGTTCTTGTCCAGAAAGTTCTCCACCTCTAAACCACAAAAATAGTCTTCTAAATTTTCTCCTTTTAACCTTATAATTTTGCTACCTGTATTATCTCTCATTCATTTGGAATCCAACTTTGTATAACAGAGGGATACAAATCTTATTGTTTTCCATATGGTGCGTTTTTCAATGGCATCTACTAAATAATCTAACCGTTGCCCATGATTTATAAGCTATGTTAATCATATTTCAAGTGCTCGTTTATAAATAGGCCTGCTCTATTCATCGGTCTCTGTTCTTGAGCCAGTACCATACTGATTTTATTATTATGGTTTTGTAGTATGTCAATATTTTGGAGGGCTAGCCCCTCCTCCATATTCTTCTTTTTCACGCTTGACCTCACTCTCTGGGGAACTTTATTCTTCTGTATCCATTTTCGCGTAGTATCTCCGTGTTTCACAACGGTCAATTAAAACAATAAATATGTGCAGCTGGACTCTTGGTTGTCGTTGTGTTGGGTTCGCTTTCCGTTCTCTAAACGAAGCAAGACGCGTGTGCTTGTCGGGTGCCGAACCTGAGTTGTGGGGAAGTGTGCCCTTTGCACCCCTTAAGTTATAGGATGAACATGAGGGTGTCGCTCTGTCTTGACCCGCGTGGCCCTGGGGACCCAGGGCGGCCGTAGATTTGGTTCGGGTACAGCTGTTCATGCCTGATCCTTTCCTGACTAATGACTCTGCTCAGGAGACTGTGCCTGAGGGTTCATATTTCCCCCATTTAAGCTTGTGGCTTCTTGGCCTGGGGCCTGTTCCCTTCCCAAAACGTTTGTTAGTGTAGTGGCTTTTTCTGGCACTTTATGGAAAAATTAAAGAGGGGGGCAGGCAACTGTATTCTGCACACCAGCCCGTCTTTAACCTTCGTTTACTGGCATTTGAGTCCTGTGCATACCTTGTTAGCAGAAAAGAAAAACTTCAAATATATTTTTTCCATCCAGGCTCACAACTGGAATGTTCTTTACCTCTTAACTCGGGCCAGGACAAATGTGGCCCAGGCTCTGAAAAACAAGCAGAGTCGTGCAACAAGCAGCCTTTACACATGTCAGCTGCAGGGTTATCTGTACGCCGATGGCCAGGGGCCCGGCCCGGTGGAGGTGAGGGTCACCGTCGCTGCAAAGCTGATCCTGGGGGCAGTGTCGTTGGGCCCACTCCTTGCTTCCCCCAGAACCCCCGCTTCAGCTTCAAAGTCACACAGGGGAAGTACCAGGAAGGCAGTCTCTGCTTCTAGAACAGGGATCCAGCAGGCTCATGGTACGGCCTGTCTCTATCAAGCGCCGGAAGCCAGTCAGAGATGTTGGCTTTCAGAGATGTTCCTCCAGAGGAAGAGGGACCCAGACCAGGTCTTCCAGAAACATGTTTTTCTTAGAACTAGGGTCTAGATTGCACACAAATTTGAGATTATCTTTGACAATTATCTAAAATTAACTGTGGTTTTCAAATGAAAAACATTTAGGGGCGGATCAGATAGGAAGGAGGCCTATTTATAATACTTGCCACAGGGGGGGAAGAGAAAACGCAAAAACAAGGCGGAGAGAGAGTGCCGCACAAACGATACCAAATGTGCTTCAAGCACCGTTAGCCGTGCTGCTGACTCTTGCTCGCTGACCCTCATTAATAACCGAGAGGGGAACTTTTATTTTGAGTGTTCACCCTTGGTTTCTTGCAGAAAATTCTGTTTCAGAGAGGAATGCTGGCTTTCCATCGCATTCTAGACACTGAATGAAGTGTTACCTCTGAATTATTGAGTTCTGCAGAAGTCAGAATGTTTGTTCATAGGGTTTGAAATATTAACCAGTGACTTGTAGCTCGGAGATGACTAGTCACGGGCTGGAACTACCTGAAACAGTTGCTAGAGTTAATGATGGGAAATGGGGCAGGATCCCTGATGAATCCCTGATGAACCCCTGAAAGAGACCATTTGAAGTCTGTGGGGTTCCCCCAAAGGAAGCGCTTGGGTGCCCCCTTGGTACCCGTGCTCTGCCTTTTGAGGA
This sequence comes from Panthera pardus, assembly GCF_024362965.1. Classification (NCBI taxonomy): domain Eukaryota; kingdom Metazoa; phylum Chordata; class Mammalia; order Carnivora; family Felidae; genus Panthera; species Panthera pardus. Next base: position 17,832,771 of record NW_026526754.1, on the reverse strand, counting down.
GACCAACTCTATAGAGTATGATGCTCTTATTCCCATTTTACAGGTGAGGAAATTGAGGCTCAAAGGATTTTACTTGGGTAGAAAGGAAATGGGATGGAATCTGAAGCAGGTCTCCGTTCAGACCTCACACTTTTTTTTTTTTTAAGTTTGTTTGCTTGTTTGCTTATTTATGTATTTATTGAGGCAGTGGATGGGTAGAGAGGGAGGGAGAGAGAATCCCAAGCAGGCTCCGCGTTGTCAGCACAGAGTCTGAGGCGGGGCCTGAACTCATGAACCGTGAGATCGTGACTTGAGCTGAAGTCGAGAGTCAGATGCTTCACCGACAGCCGTCCAGGTGCCCCCAGAACTCACGCTCTTAGCTCCCACACCAAAGAACTTCTGCACAACCGTTTTCATTTCTATTCTGCTCAGCATGGTCCCACTGGGTGCACCATGTGTAGGGAGAGCTATTCCAAGGGGAAGAGGGAGGGAACCAGGCACGTGTGTGTTGAGAGGAGAGATGCATCCGAAGGGGAAACCTCTTGAGTGAAGCAGGGACAAAAGTTAAGGTAAAAGTGGCCATCAACTGGGGCGCCTGGGAGGCTCAGTCAGTTAAGCGTCTGACTCTTGATTTCGGCTCGGGTCATGATCTCACAGTGCGTGGGATCGATCCCCGTGTCAGGTTCTGCCCTGACAGTGCAGACCCTGCTTGAGATTCTCTCTCTCCCTCTCTCTTTGCTCGTCCTTCACTTGATCTCCCCACCCCCCTGCCTCAAGATAAATAAATAAACTTAAAAAAAAGTGGCCATCGCTTGAATATCTGCTCTGTGACAGGTGCTGCATGTGTTTACTGCACGTAATCGCCACAGCTGCCGAGCATACAAGGCTGGGAAGGGGCAAACGCCATGCTCTTCAGGAGCCGAGGGGGACTCAGTTTCCACTATGCGGTGACACCCCCCCACCACCACCACTGAGAGAGTTTCAGTGACCTCCTGCGGCTTTGGGCTATGTCTACATTGCTTGTGCCACTCCCCCCAACCTAGACACAGGTTGGCAAAGGACAAAGGATCGCAAACACCAAGAACAGCCCAGTGGGAAATATTTAACCCACATACCTCCAGACTTTCTGGCATGAACCAACTCCCTTGCCCCACCTTTGTTCCTGGCCGGAAAGAAATGGCATGAAGCAAGGGACAGTTTTTATAACCTCTCTCTGCCCCAAACCGTGTTTCCTGTGCACTTAGCAGGTCTTAATGGAAACCAAACAGTTCTCTCCGGCATCTATCTTCTTAACGCCCCAAGTCAAGTGCCCACGTGGTTAAGAAAACCGTACCAACAAAAACATTTTTTAAAAATATCCTAGCGCAACACGGAGTGACCATCGCCAGTTCGAAGAGGCAAACATATTTCTCAAGGGTTGAAAAGAGGTGAGTGTTCCACAAGATTCTAGCTCAAGGCCACATGTGCAAAAGCAGAATCGCTCCCCTAGCAAGGTTTTGTTTATCTGGGCCTTAAAGAAAAAAAGTAAAACAACTCTTACTTTCAGCTCTCGGAATAAGAACTGTTTTTCCAGCTGTGTCATTTGAGGAGGATATGAGAAGCTGGTTTGGTTTTCTCTCTCTCTCTCTCTCTAAATATATATATACATATATATATATATATACATATATATATATGTATATATATACGTATATATACACACACACATATATATATACACACACATACACACACACATATACACACACACACACACATATATATTATACATACAATACATATATACATACATATATATGTATTTCAGAATGCGGGGGAGGTTTCTTACACAATTTTGCTTGGGCTAAACTACATACCAAGCAGTTTATTTATACTGTTTTATCGCACACCTGTTTGGATATGGGCTGCTTTGTGGTATTTAAACATACCATCTCTTGCCAATCGCTTTATCTGCAGACTCTCATGCCTTTGCTGCAAATGTTTCTTATTAAGTCAGAAAAAACCCCCACCAACTGCTCCGTGAGCGTTATTAGCGAGGACTAAAATAACCTCATTGTGACTTAGTTCGAACATATCATCATTGAAGAACTGTACAGCAGGAGTCCTTTTAAAGTATGGTAAAGCCATTTCACTGTACTTGGGAGGGGGGATGGATGACAAAGACTTTTTGGAGGAAACCCTTGGATAAAAATATTTTTAAAAGCCACCTGCTTATGTTGAGCTAGTATTTTAGGGAGAAAGGGAAACACTGCCATTTTAGATCGCAGTGGGCTATTTTACCCACTGTAGAAATTCTGGAATACAGATGGCAACGTCAGAATTTGTGCGGAAGACCTAATGCCGTTTACACGACCCTCTCTGAATCCGTTAAGCCCTAGGCACCTCTCTCGGTAAAATGCGGGTCTTAATAGCTAACCAGTGCTGAGAGAATTTAATTCAACACATGGTTACGGAATCACTCTTGTGGAATGAGATCCTGGGGCGCGTAGATGAACACAACGTTGCCAGGAATCCACGGTTCACGGTCTGGCCCACAGGATGTCGCCATTGAGTGTCAGGGGAATTTGAATATTAGCGTGTAGATTCATACGTAGCAAAATAGAAGCCAAACCTAATCTGTAGAATTGAGATCCGACTGTTCGTGTGGGGGAGGTGAGTTTATTCTGCCGCTAAAAAAAAGGTTGGAATACTACTCCCTTAACGAACTCTATCAGATGCCTATTGCCGTGTAACAAATTGTTCCCCCACATCTAGTGATTCACAACCAAACTATCAATCACTTCACAGTTTCTGTGGGTTAGGAACCCAGTGTGGCTCAGCTGGGTGCCTGTGTCTCGAGGTTTCTCCTGAGGTTGCGGTCAAGGTGATGGCCAGCACTACGGTCTCATCTGCAGGTTCGACGGAGGGAGATCTCCCAAGTTCATTGACACAGCTACTGTCGCCATTCGCTCCTTGGCGGGCTGAGGTGCCGAGGGCCTCCATTCATTGGCACGTAGGCCTCTCCGTGAGGTGGCACGTGAGGCGGCAGCTGACTTGGTTCAGAGGGAGTCAGAAAACAAGAGAGAGTGAGCGCGACAAGAGCGGTGTTATCTTCGAAACTGAACCTCGGAAGGGACATCCATTCGCTTTTGCCATAGTCTCTCTGTTAGATGTGAGCAGTAGGTCCAAGCCCACACTCACGGAGGGTGGATAACACAACAACATGGATAGCAAGAAGGAGGGATCATTGGCGACCATCTCAGGGGCTGCATTCCATACAAATGGAGATCAAACTGAGTTTGACCAGGAGCCCCAACTATGTCTCAGCATAATGGGGCTGGTTCCCTAGCGTCACAGGTTGGCAGTCCCGTCCGCGTCTGCATTAGAAACTTCTGCTTCTACTCCAGGGTGAATCGGGTGGGACTTAGCCACAAGGACCCTCTCCTCAAACCATTTCATGGAAGCATCTCCAAAGAGGAGCCATCATGATACCTGGCGGCCCCTGTAGTGTTCCAAGAAGACAGACGTAGCCTCAAGACGTAAAGTCTGCGGATTTTCTCTTTCTGCCTCTTTTCAGCATGGATTTTTTTTTTCCTTTTGAAGCCTTGGTTGTGAAATGAGAATAGAATAATAAACAACTCTTAGCTCATGGGGTTGTGAGAATTATAAGCCATAAGCAGTTAATATACCTATTATGGATCTTTTAGTGCCAGGTCTCTATACTCTAAAACTTGTCCCCGCTTTCTAGAGACCCAAATGGAACAATATGATTCTTAGCCAAAAAATCATAAAGTGAAGTATGAGCATGGGCTACATGGATCAATCACAATTAAATGATCCCAGTCAGAGCTGGCTGTAAACCCAAATCATGGTTCTGGAAGTTCTTTGCAGGGCAAGGCGACACATCTTCAGTTCGATTATGCAGATATGGAGAGTAGTTGGGGGGGGGGCGGAGGGGCAGTATCCCAGGGAGAGCCAGGGCGGCCAGAGTTTGGCCTTGGGAGCAAGGGCAGTAGCTAGCCATCAACAGTGATGAAACTATTTCAATATTTGAACCAGTATGGATACAGTGGTTTGCACAGTTTTACTGCCTACCATTGACTCTGAGAATGGACACCACGGAAACATAGGGTAAAAATACCTGAGCTTGTTTAGAGAGGTTGGGAGAGGCTTCTCTAAGGAAGACACTCTAGGGAAGACCTGGAAGATAAGGAGAGGTTATACACACAAAAGAGAAGAGAAAAATCTTTTTATGCCAAGGGAACAGCATATGCAAAGACTCAGAGACTTGAGAAGGCTCATGTATTCAGAGATCCAAGGAGAGAATGGTGACTTTTTTTTAAGTTTATTTATTTATTTTGAAAGAGAGAGAGAGCAGGGGAGGGGCAGAGAGAGAGTGAGAGAGAGAGAATCCCAAGCAGGCTCCACACTGTCAGCACGGAGCCCAACATGGGGCTCAAACCTACAAACTGTGAGATCATGATTTGAGCCAAAATCAAGAATCAGACGCTTAACGTACTGAGCCACCCAGGAGCCCCAGGATGGTGACTTTAAAGGTGAAGAGAATAAGGGAGAGAAGAGGGTCGCTCTGAGCCATGTGAAGCATTTGTATTTTGACTTGGTAGATTACCATTGAAGAAACCACTGAAGGGAAATACTAATCAAAACCGCAGTGAGATACCACCTCACACCTGTCAGAATGGCTAAAATTAACAACTCAGGAAACAAGAGATATTGGTGAGGATGTGGAGAAAGGGGAACCCTTTTCCCACTGTTGGTGGGAATGCAAACTGGTGCAGCCACTCTGGAAAACAGTATGGAGGTTCTTCAAAAAATTAAAAATAGAACTACCCTACAACCCAACAATTGCACTCTTAGGAATTTATCCAAAGGATATAAAAATGCTGATTCAAAGGGCACAGGCACCCCGATGTTTATAGCAGTGCTATCAACAGCAGGCAAATTTATGGAAACGCCCAAATGTCCATTGACTGAGGCATGGATAAAGAAGATGTAATATATATATACATATATATATATATATATATATATGCGCAATGGAATGGAATTATATATGTGTATATATGTATATATATATATATGTATATATATGTGTGTGTGTGTGTGTGTGTATATATATATATATATACACACATATATATATGCAATGGAATAGTACTCGGTGATGAAAAAGAATGAAATATTGCCATTTGCAACAACATGAATGGAACAAAATAAGTCCGGATTTCACTCATTTGTAGAATTTGAGAAACTCAACAGATGAATATAGGGGAAGGGAAAGAAGAATAAGATAAAAACAGAGGGAGACAAACCATAAAGACCCTTAAATGCAGAGAGGAAACTGAGGGTTGCTGGGGGGAGGGGATGGGTTAAATGGGTGACAGGCATTAAGGAGGACACTCTTCCGCATGAGCACTGGGTGTCATGTGTAAGAGATGAATCGCTGGGCTCTACTCCTAAAGCCACAGCTACACTCTGTGTTAAATACCTTGAGTTTAAACAAATCAAAGAAGCCACTGAAGGTATTGAAGTAAAGTCCTGGAGGGCTTTTAGGTGTGGAAGCGGCTTTGCTGGTCTTGACGGGGTCACCTATACCTCCTGGTGACCAGCTGTGGTGCCAGCTTGACTCTGCTGCACCTGCCTCTCATCCTCCTCCTGGGATCAGCAGGCTAGTCTGCCCTTGGTCTTCTCACGGCAAAGGCAGAGACACCAGAGAGCAAGAGAAAACAACACATCTTCAAGCCTGAAAGTGGCATACCATCGTTTTATTGGCCAAAGTAAGACGCCTGGCTGAAGAGAAAGTCAAGGAGAGTGAAATGCACTCCACTCCTTCGGTGGGAAGGACTGAAAAGTCACCTGACAAAGTACATGATACAGACAAAGGTAAAGGATCAGGATCATTAATATAATCTGCAGAAACATCTATGGGCTGTAGCACAAGTATGTGGATATCAGGCATGGTTGTCTTTTCTTTATTTAAAAACATGATTTTTTTTACTTTATGGCATGAATCTTTTTTTTTAACGTTTATTCATTTTTGAGAGACAGAGACAGAGCATGAGTGGGAGAGGAGCAGAGAGAGAGGGAGACGCAGAATCCGAAGCAGGCTCCAGGCTCTGAGCTGTTAGCCCAAAGCCCAGTGTGGGGCTCGAACCGATGAGCCATGAGATCATGACCTGAGCCGGAATCAGACGCGTAACCTACCTAGCCACCCAGGCGCCCCAGGAATGAATCTTTTTAATAGGGCAGATTCAGCATCTGATTCATCTCTGTGTCGCCTTTTACAAGATAGCATCTAGCACAGTGTCTGTTGGAGAGATTCCATAAAGGTTTCATTTAATATATAGATGACAGTACAGACAAGCTCATCAGAGGAGTGTTTCAATCCAACAAGTATCTACTAAAGGGCCTGTAGTTGCAAGCATACTTGTAGGTCAAGAGCAATCTCTGGTACATAAGGTAAGCTTGTCACTGACCTTCCATAGCTAGTAATCTGTCAGGGTAGCTAGACCTTGTATCAGTCAGCTTTTGCTAGGTTATGCTGCAGGAACAAACAATCCCCATGTCCCAATGGCTCAAATAACAAAGGTATATTTATCCCTCATGTTGCAGATCCTCTGTGGGTTGGATAGTTTCTGCTCCATGGCTTTAATCTGTTTCTTCTTCAAATTTAGATCCAAACCGAAGGAGCAGTTTCTATCCAGGGCATGCTTATTTGTTACAGAGGGAAAGAACATAGTGGTTCAATTACACCATAGTGGTTTCTACGGCTCGCTGGGTTATGACATACATCACTTCCTCTCACATCCTTTGGCCAAATCAAGTCCATGACCAGGCTTCATATGGAGGGGGTGAAGAATGGTCACCTCCTGCAGAGGAATTGCAGGTCATGTGATAACGGGCAAGGACACATGATCTCACAGGGAAAGGAACAAACAGTTGGGAACAATAGTCAAATGAAAATAATTCCAAGTGTGATTTGTAATACAAAAGAGGTATATATAGTGCTATGCAAATGGCATCAGATGAAAAGAAACCAATCTGGACAGAACTAAACTGATTGGAGACCATCTGTGAGGAGACCCATACAGTAAACGACTGTTAACCAGGCAAAGGGCGAACGGACACGAAAAGGGATGTTTCAGGAAGAGGAACCAACACGTTTGTAAGAAGAATAGAAGTACCCCAAAGACTAAGTACCCCAAAGCTTAGTGGGCTCAACAACAACAACAAAAATCGTAACTTCCATCAACGAAAGGTGGATAATAAAAGCCATTGTTAGCACAATTTTTTTAATTTCGAGAAGGGACCAAGCACTGTCATGTAGATAACGTGCAGTGCTGGCCACAAGGTACTCAAAACCTAGTTAGCTGGGCAGACAAGGCACTACCATTAAATGGGCAGCTACGGAGACATATCCGAGAAGTGTGTTTCAGGGTGTGTATCTCGGGAATTCTAATCCTGGCCAGGGGTCTATGCAGCAGAAAAGTGGAGGCAATAGAACTTGGGCTTACGTTGAAGGATAAGTAAGGAATATACAAGTAGAGAGGAAGATGGGGGCATTCTTGGCGTGAAAGATACACGAACCAAGATGGGGAACAGGGCAGGAAGGAGACCCGCGAGCCAGGTTTAGGCCCTGAATGCCAGTCTAAATGGAGGGGTTTAGGCTAATGGGTGACGATCAATGGAGCCAAGAGAAGGGGAGTTCCACAGAGGAAGCCACGTGCTCTGGGACCCTGCTTCTCCAAGTGACATCCGTGCAGCAGAACCTGAACATCAACTGTGACACGTCAGGCCGTCTTCCAAAACCAGGGCCTCATTTTCGCAGGATTTCTGGGTGATCACAGAGCGTGGCATGGCTTGAGAAACAGGGCACTAGAGGACGGATCCAAATGAATTAAAATAAGGAGATATTGACGGCCAGCGTCAAATCAAATAAGTGACAGCAGCGTGGCGAAGTGAGCATCTCCTGCCGGTGTCTGGCAGGAAGCTCTAAGCACCTTGCGAGGAATGACAAGACACAAGAAAGGAGACCAGTGTGGCGGGTGGAATATCAAGAAGGCCGGATGCCTGCGTGGCTGGAGCAGGTGATGCGGGGGCCACACGGAAACCGGGTGTCGGGACTGAGAATTCTGGTCCTCTGACAGAAGCAGTCGGGGAGAGGCAGTTGGCGGGAGGAGAGAGAGAGAGAGAGCAAGAAATGGCATTTTTTTTTCAAGTTTAACTTATTTATTTTGAGAGAGAGAAAGAGAATCCCAACACAGGGCTCGAAGATACACACCGTGAGGTCACGACCTGAGCCAAAATCAAGAGTCAGACACTTAACCGACTGAGCCACCCAGGTGCCCCAAGGAACGGCATGTTAGGTGATCGAGTTTGAATTTCCAGAATGGCCTGATCATAGAGGTCTTCAAATGACGTCCTGGAAAACTACCTTAGGGCCCGCCGTGAAACGTGTCCCTCGTAAGGGAAGGAGCATCCCTAAGCTCTCCATTCCTGTCTCAGTGCGGACATCAACATCCGGCTTGGAGTCAGTCTCAGAGACCTCTTGTTAAATAAGAAAATAGCTGGGAGTGATGGGATGGAGGTGCCAGCTCAAGTTTCCAGAAAAGGCCAGCGGAGCAGGCTGCAAAGCGGGGAGCAATGTGCCCCGGTGTGGCCACAGACCGCCTGCAGGAGCTCGCTGGAAGTGGTCTCCTGAACCCCCCTCCCGAGCCCTACGGATCCCTACTCTCTCTCTCAGGCGACCCTGAAATCTGAGCACGTGCCAGGCTGCCCGAGACCCTCAGGGGCATTCTCCAGTTTGAGGACTGCAATCCAAAGACAGAAATCAAGGAAAAGGAGTGCCCAAGATCAAAGCAGGGACAAGGCCCACCGCTGGGAGACAGGGCGTATGCAACTGAGGAAGAAAAAGAAAATGAAGGCAAAGGTGGGGGTAGATGAGCAGAACCCACCCGGGACCTCTCAGCATCCAGGAGGCTCAGTTTCCCTACAATGAGTTCATAGCCCTGCTCTTTCTCCTTGTTGGGGGCAATAGCGTCCAAACGGTCACTCCCTGGTGCGGAAAGCCCAAAACGGAACCTGCTTTTATGAATTTTGTTAGGCGTGCATTGATGAAGCTCCCGGGCATACAAAGACAAGCCTGAGGTCTGAGGGTAGACAGAGCAGTGAGTACAGTCCCTGCTCTTGAAGCTTTCCCGGCCTGTGTGACACAGGACCCTGCTATCTTATCAGAGCCAGCAGGCGGCACTGGGGGCAGGGCCAGCAGACGGTGGTGGCGGCCCCTCCCTCCCACCCTGCCAGGGTCTCCAGCAGGAGCCTTGGAGGGCAGCGCCTGCAGGGAGGGGTGAGCAGGGCAAGTCCCGCCCTGCTCAGTGACTCACCCCTGGCCCTGGGAGCTCCAGGCTGTGCCCAGAAGCCCAGAGCTGCTCCCAGAAGCTGCTGGGAAGTGAACCCTGGCCCAGCCAGGGCCCCCCACCCTCCCTTCCCTACACTGAGCCCCACACGGGCAGCTGGCCCACCGTGCTGGGACCCTCAGATGCCATCTGATGGAGGAGAAGGTAAGGAGGCGTGCCGGGAGAGCTGACGGAAAACGAAGAGGTCAACCGTGCAAGGTGGGGACCCTCCTAGTGAAGAGACGACCTGCCCAGGCCACACAGGGAGACGGGAGCAGCGCTTGAAATGAGACCCACACCTCCCGCCACGCAGCCCAGCCGGTGTCTCATGGAGAGTGTCCTTCTGTCCCATGAGAATAGAAACCAACTTCCCCAAGGATGAGACTTCACGTTCTTTCGGATGACCTCTTCTGAGGCCAGCAAGCGGGCTCGTGGGACAGTTATGTACTGTCCATGGCTGCTTTCGTGCTGCAGTGCCCAGCGGAGTCATCAGAACAGACACGATATGGTCCTTTACCGAAAAAAATAATCTGTTGACCCCGGCCTAGCCCACCGCTGCCTGAGAATCCGCTAGGGAGCTTTTATAAAATAGTCGGTGTATTGGGGGTGGGCGGAGGGCCCAGGAGTCCCAGGGGTCCTGATGCAGGTGGCCCATGACCACGCTTTGAGAGACTTTGATCGATCTGCAGCTCAGGGGAGACGGGGCTGACTCCACGGGCTGCTGTGACCAGGGGCCGGGAAAGCAGGCCCGTGTCCCGGCCACTGCTGGGCAGGGCCCGCCGGCTTCTGCGCACAAGCGTGGAGCATGGTGTGCAGGTGCTGGCTCGCTGTGGCCTGGAGCTCCACGAGCTGTTACAGAGCAAGGCCCAAGAGGCCTCTGCAGGGTTTCTTCCCGGCATATCGAAGGGAGAGCCCAGTGGCCCCAGAGGCAATGGCCCCCTCTCATTGGCCACGTGCCTAATAGGTCAGGGTATATAAACATCAGTGGGGCCATTTCCTTTCTGGGCCTCAGTGTTTTCCTCTGTAAAATGAGCCGCTCGGGCTCTGTGTCTGCACCGATGCCTTTTAGCTCTATGGTTGCTGATGTTGCATAACAATTACACACTACCACCACCATCCCTGAAATCCCCAGGATGTTGGCAGAACACCACAAAAGCAATGAAGTGACTTAACACCTGCTTCCTGAGTACCAGTCCTCAGAGCCAACAAAGTTCACGAGAAGACGAAAGGAAACAGTGGACTGAACGCTGTGTAGACAAACCTCGCAATCCTTCCCCACCAGCAAGCATTTACAAACATTTCTTAACCACTGTATAGCAGCTGTTTTTACGGAGAGACTATTACGTTCCAGGCTGTCTGCTAGGCCCTGAGACTACAAAGAAATATACAGGTCTTGCTTTTGGGGAGCCCGCACCTACCGCTGAGCCATGGTCACCTGGCTTGCAATATTCCCTGCTTTAACTCGGTTCAGGGTTTATAGGAAAACGAGAGGAATATGAATGCTTCATGTTAATTCAAAACACGTGAGCATGTTTCGATACTATTTGCCTTCGGTTAAAAAATCAAAATAAATCCCCAACCACAGAGAACTGTGTTGAAATAAATAAAAGGCTTGCAAACAATAAAAACAACATGCAACATCAGAAGTTGTATCCACGAAATTAAAACCACAAGGCGATGTCACCTCACACCTGTCAGATTGGCTAATATCAAAAAGACAAGAAACAACAAGGGTTGGCAGGGATATGCAGAAAAGAGAGCCCTGTCCCCTGTTGGTGGGAATGCAAAATGATGCAGCCCCTGTGGAAAACGGTGTGGCGGTTCCTTTAAAAATTAGAAATAGAGCTAATCTATCTAAGAATTCCACTTCTGGGTATTTATCCAAACGAAACAAAACACTAACTCGGGAAAATACGTGCACCCCTATGTTCATTGCAGCATTATTTACAATAGCCAAGATGGGGAGCAGCCCAAGTGTCCATGCGTAGATGAAAGGATAAAGAAGACGTGAGATCTGTATCTATATATCTATATCTATATCTATATCTATATCTATATCTATATCTATATCTATATCTATATCTGTATCTGTATCTATATCTATATCTGTATCTATATATCTATATCTATCTATATCATCTATATCAATACCTGTATCTATATGTAATGAAATACTACTCAGCCTGGAAAAAGAATTAAATCTTGCCATTTGCAACAACATGGATGGACCTAGAAGGTATCATGCTAAGTGAAATGTCAGACCGTAAAAGCTATAGACCTCCAGTTATAATATAAATAAGTCATAGGGATGTGATGTACGGCATAAGAAAAACAGTTAATAATATTGCAACAACTTTGTATGGTGATGGCCGGTAGCTAGATTTACCGCGGCGATCGCTTCATAATGTATATAAATGTTGAATCACTATGTTGTACATCTGAAATTAATATAACATGTTGATGACACTTCAGTAAAAAAACTATGTACCTACAGGGGCGCCTCGGTGACTCAGTCGGTTAAGTGTCCAACTTTGGCTCAGGTCGTGAATTCATGGTCTAAGTTTGAGTCCCGCATCTGGCTCTGTGCTGACGGTTCAGAGCCTGGAGCCTGCTTTGCATTCTGTGTCTCCATCTTTCTTTGCCCCTTCTCTGCTCGTGCTCTCTCTCTCTCTCTCAAAAGCAAATAAACATTAAAAAAATTTTTTAATTAAAAAATAAAAATTATGTACGTACAGCAGGATTTCTCAACACCAATGCTTTGTTGACACTGGGAATAGGATACTTCTTTGTTGTGGGGAACTGCCCTGCTTTTTGTAAGATATTTAAGACCAGCCCCCTTCCCCCCAATAAAGACAACTAAAAATGTCTCTAAGCATTGATGAATGCCCCCTGGGAGACCAAACTACTCCCGCCCCACATTGAGAAGTGTTAGTCCACAACACTTCCCAAACTTTCAATAATCTTAGAAATTACATATGCAATATATAAAAGGCACGAAAAACAGAAAAGTAAAAAATCCGGCAGATAGTATGATCTTATCTGTGCAAAAAAATAGCAAAAGCAAAAGAAGGAAAAGAGAAAGAAGAAGAAAGAAGGATGGGAAGAAGGAAGAAAATAGAGAAATAAAAAGGAAGCAGCCCCAAAGTAAATCAATTGCTTCTGAATGGTGAGATTATAATCATTTGGACTTTTCTCTCAAGCCCTGCATTTTCTGCAATGACTACACATTACTTCAATAGTCAGGGGATGCATGTAGAGAAAACAACTTAAAAGACCCCAAAAATGCACAGTAATAAACATTGTTTCTGATTTATTTAGATGGCTGTATTGGACAAAACACCATTTTTTGGACTTCACACTTTTGAAAACTACCTCTGCTTTCGGATTCATCTTGAGCACGTAGACATGGGCCATGTTTCTGAGCTGCTGAGTCGAGTCTGTGGCCGGCAGCCAGGATGTCTTAGCAGTTCAGCTCAAAGGGGATTTTCCCCACCCCTCAACGAATAGTTGGTTCAAACGGAGTGACGCTAATATTGATACAAACTTTTGCTGACTCATCTTCACTGGCATATCATACAAGCCCTTAGACCTTTCTGGAATTACCCCCAATCGTTTCTGAGAGGCTTCAGGGAATGTCATATGGGATCTTAAAATGGCGTCCTTGGCGTGCCTGGGTGGCTCAGTGGGTCACGCGTCTGACTCTTGGTTTTGGCTCAGATCGTGATCTCATGGTTTGTGAGGGAGAGCCCTGCACTGGGCTCTGTGCTGACAGAGCAGAGCCTGTCTGGGATTCACTGTCTCTCCCTCTCTCTCTGCCCCTTCTCCCCCTCTCAAAATAAATAAACTTAAAAAATAAAAAAATAAAACATCTTCCTTAAGACCCTATGCAGCTGTCCAAATGCTGCTGGAAGGTGGTGTTTCTCCCACAGTGCTGCTGCCTCTGTGCACCTTGGTGTCTGTTCCCCCTTCCTCAGGTGCTCCCCCTGCAGGTAAGCCTGAGATGCCACACTTTTTGCACTCAACTCCCGTGCTTGACCACCTAGGCCAGCAGGTGGAAAAAGCTCGTTCTGCCTTATCATCTCCATCTATAGCTCTCAAGCTCTAGGTCTGCGGTTGACAACCTCTTACTTTAAAGGGCCACAGAGTAAATAATTTTGTCTCTGTGGTCCATACTGCTCGACTCTGCTGCTGTGGTGAGAAAACCGGCATAGGCATCTTATAAACCAATGGGTGTGGCTGTGCTTCAATTAAACTGTATTCATAATCTCTGAACTCTGAATCTCGTAGAATCTTTAAGTGCCATAAAATAGTTTTCTTTAAAAATGTTGCTCCGACCATGTACAGAAACAACTCACGGACTACATAAAGTGTTTAGGTGCTAGGTGTCAGCCTGGATTTGGCCCACGGGCTGTCGTTTTCAACCCCTGCTGTAGTGCAAGGAGAAAATGCCAGAAAGAAGTCTAGGAGGAGAATGTGGGCTGGGCTCCATGGGAAGCCTGCAATAGGAACATAGCATGGTCCAGCTGGCTTGGGGTCTTATAAGGTTGCAGTCAAGGAGTTGGCTGGGCCATGTTCTCATCTGAAGGCTAAAATGGGACACGTGCACTTCCAAGCTTATTCAAATCATTGGCCAAATTGATTCCCCTGTGTTGTATGACCCAGGGTCCCAGACTTTTTGGGCTATTGGCTGGAGGTCACCCTGAGAGCCTAGAGCCAACTCACAGTTCCTCGCCATGAAGACTTCTCTACCTGTCTATGGCCTCCCATTTCATCAAACCCACAAGAAAAGTCTGTCTCAGGAAAAGCCTAGTCTCTCTTAAGGGCCTCACCTGATGAGGTGGGGGCCCAGTAAGGCAAGATAATCAATCTCCTTTTGATGAACATAGAGTCAACTGATTTGGGTCCTTCATTAGATCTGTAAAATCCAGTTGGCCGTCGACAAGTCAAGACTTTGCCTACCTCAAGAATGGATTATATAGTGTGTTAACACAGGGGCAAGAGTCGTGGGGGCCAACCTAGGGTCTGCCCGTAGGAAGGGGAGGAGGCTTCTCATGGAAAGAGATGTTTCATTGAGACCTGGTAGATGAGTACAATTCTGCTAGGTGAAGCCTAGAGGGAAAGAATTCTAAGAAGAGGGAACAGCCTGTGGGAAGACGCTGAGGAAGGATGGCAGTTTTGCAAAGCTGGTGGTGTTCATTTGGGTGGAATTGTGGTTCTCATTCCTGGCGATACATTACCCGAGAACTCAAAGAGGTAGCTGTTTTCCAAGAACCATTCTAAACCAATAGAATTCCAAAGTTTGCTTAGGACTGGGCAAACATTTTTATTTATTTTGTTTGCCCAGATGTACCTATGTTAGGTCGAATCAAAAGTTGTTCAGTTAAAGGAGGCAAGGAACAGCTCATTGCTGTTTTCATAATGTAGACATCATTTCAGTGTTCATTTAAGGAGATCAAATCCATGTTCTATAGAAAGTAGTACTTCCTTTGGACCAACCCAGTTAGATTTTAATTAGAGTCACACAGCACAAGAGTTGGCCAGAATTGATCAAAATGCTGTTCATTATGGCCATCACACTTTTATTTCATCTTCTTTTTTCTTTCCTTTTCTTTCTTCCTTTCTTTCTTTCCTTTCTTTCTTTCTTTCTTTCTTTCTTTCTTTCTTTCTTTCTTTCTTTCTTTCTTTCATTCTTCCTTCCTCCCTCCCTTTCTTTCTTGCTTTCTTGCTTTCTCTTTCTTTCTTCTTTCATCCTGTCTCTCTCAGCTTCCTAGTGGCTCAGATCATGATCTCACAGCTCGTGGGTTCGAGCCCTGCTTGGAGTTTCGTGCTGACAGCTCAGAGCCTGGGGCCTGCTTTGATTCTATGTCTCCCTGTCTCTCTGCCCCTCCCTTGCTCTCTCTCTTTCTCTTTATTTATAAAGGTAAATAAATGTTTAAAAAAATTAAAAATAAATCAAGCCATCTCACAGATTCAGATTAAGAATTGGCTAGATCTCCTCCCATCCCCCCTCCCAGAAGTCCTCTTCTCTGAGACTCAGTTTCTTCACAGTGAACTAAAGAGAGAGACGCTTCCTTCTGTATGTGGTTACGCTGTCTACGGCACAACGTCTGCATAGCTGTGACCGGGCACACGGAGGCTCTTCGTAATCACTCTGTAAAGAGTCTCTATTATCATAAGGACGGAGAAAGGAAGACTGATGGAGGAAATTGGTGCAGATTCCCCCCAAGTGATCCATTGAGCAGTTACATCCAACAGGCCCTGAACCATGACTCTGCATTCTCCTTCCCCAGCCTCCCCCCGACCCGATGTGACACAATGTGAAACACAGAGACACCCCACGCTGCGTGAATAACAGAAGCTCTGACCTCTCTGCCCACAGCTCACGTCCACCTCCTGTAACACAGGTAGCCAGGGTCTAATGTCCTCCAGAAGCCGCTCCGCCATGGGGAGCCCGCCGTCCCTCCATCCCGAGGCTGGAAGGATGTGACCCAGGGGGAGGCCTTCTACAGATCCAATATTAAATGGTGCATTCGCTCAAACCTGGAGCACATTCTGAGGTTGTAAATCACCAGCCCATGGACAAGGACAGCCAACCTTGATCCTCCTCGGCCCCCTGCCCGCCCCCACAGATTCACAATCCTGCAGTTCAAGGGAGTCAGGGCTTCCTACCATTACATGGGCTGAGTATGTGACTGAGTTGCTCTTTCTGGCTCCAGCGCTACATGGGGAAAGTTCTCTTTTAGCAAAGCAAAGAGGAAGGCCCCTTAACTCCCAAGGGCTATATCTGAATGCCTGTGTGCTGCCCCAAGAGCGACGAAAACCAGTTTGGAAACTCTAGCTGCCGCCCAAGAAGCAAGAGGAAAACCATGGTGCCTCCGTGGACACCCCCGGCAGCTGGGTGCCTCACAGTGGCCTTCCGTTCTCCCACGACAGGATGGGCCATGCCTCTCTCACATCGTGTTTTCCCCTGTCATCCTTCGTGCCGGCAGAAATCCCAAGTATCTAAACTCGAAAGGAAGACGGAACGCACCCAGAAGTTGAGCCGGCATTAGGGATGATTGCTAACAGCTCCTTCCGGCTCCTCATGAATGGTCATAGTATGTAAGTGGAGCTGAAAAAAAGAAAAATCGAGCAAATGTAAGCTACGTATGATGGGATGGAAAAAACACGCTGGTTAGGATTCCAGGAAAAATGTAGATTCACAGATTTCTGCTGTTGCTGTTGTTGTTTGGTCTGGTTTTAAGGAAAATGAAGGAAATATCTTATTTGTTTCATCTTAGGACAGAAATGATTGCAAGCAAGATATAGAAGCATCTGAAAACTTGTTTTCTTTAAGTTACTATGCCAAGTCTAGACAGGAAAGGGGAAAATTTAAAGCAAGAAAGAGAGAGGGGGCAAGAAAGAAACAGAGAGAAAGAAGGAAAGAGAAAGAACGGAAGAAAGAAAGAAAGAAAGAAAGAAAGAAAGAAAGAAAGAAAGAAAGAAGGAAACAGCAAGGAAGGGCACCTGGGTGACTCGGTCAGTTGAGTGTCCAACTTCAGCTCAGGTCATGATCTCGCGGTTTGTGAGTTCGAGCCCCAGGTCGGGCTCTGTGCTGACAGCTCGGAGCCTGGAGCCTGCTTCAGATTCTGGGTCTCCCTCTCTCTCTGCCCCTCCCCTGCTCATGCTCTTTCTCTCTGTCTCTCAAAAATAAATAAATGTTTAAAACTTGAAAGAAAGAAAGAAAGAAAGAAAGAAAGAAAGAAAGAAAGAAAGAGAAAAGAAGGAAGGAGGAAAGGAAGAAAGGGAAAGGAGGGAGGGAGGGAGGGAGGGAAGAGGCTGATTTCTCTCTCAGGTATAGGTCACCTGATGTCCAGGACCCACAATACTTTCAGGACCCACGGAAAGGTTTTAATTTTAATTTCTTTTAAAGTCAGAAGAAAAAAGTGAATGTAATTAATTATAATGAACATGTACTATCGAATCCTGCGTGGATTATATTCATCTTTACATCAATGCTGGCATAAGATATACTATTTAGATTATCATTTTATGGAGGTGGGTGCCCATGAGGGCAAACACGTGGAGGGCCCACAGAAGTCCGAACACCGCCCTAGGGCAGAGCAGAGGGGCCACCGGGAGGGGGCGGAGGAGGAGGGGACAAAGAAACAGAGGTTTATAGGACACGATTGTGAGGCCTTGTGTGTGGCAATAGGGGTTGATAACAATTCTTCCAGAGATAACTTCTACCTGTGTTATCTGGCTAGACAGCCGGCTTGTGACTTAGACGTGATTACTAAAAGTTGTATTTTAACATTCCCCGGATCCTTAATGCGCTAGAAACAGACTTACCAAGGCAATAAGTTACTTTGTATAGTCCCGTGTTTCCTCCCCGTCTCTGCCGTAGCCCATGTGTGGGTTTAGATTCCTGAAATCCTTTCAAGTCTGATTTCTCATTATTAAAATTTAGGAAGACTAAAGACAGAGGCCCAGTCTTCACCCTGAAGGGATGGGCTTCCTTTTCCCAAGAGTGCAACTGCTCGATGGCATTCTTGCCCGCCGAGGAGCCTAGAAAAGCTTGACCTCCATGGGTGTGATCCATTCTTTCAAACGGTGGCTTTCCTTTTCAGGATCCTGCTCCCATCTAGCTGGTTGCCATCCTGGCCTCCCCACAACGGTGGGGGACCCAGGAGGCTGCAGGCCCAGCAGGCAGTCTTTCTAAAGTTGTCCTCCCTGGAGTCCCGGAGGCTCTGCCCTGAGATAAGGGCAAACAGCCCTGTCAATGATGAACTAACCCTCTATAGATGAATTCAGTAAAGGAAAATCCACGACAAGAGAGCGTCCTTCTGAGTTTGCCTAGAAAGCAGCATAGCACCGTGAAACCCAGCTCACCTATTTAGTGGGCGGGTGACCCCGGAAGCAAGTGGATCTGTGCCTCAGTTTCCCTGTTTAAAAATGTGACAAGAAATATCTTCTGTGCAAGGTTACTGCCAGGATTAAAATTAAATTATGTATACGGAGCACTTACCACATGCTTGACAAGCGTAGGTGTTAAACAATGGATTTTACTGACACTATTGTTAATTAACTTTCAGTTCTTCCCCTAATTACTAAGGAGATGATGCCTAATGTCCAAAATTTAAAGTATTGAAAAGTACAAAGAAACAGAAATAAATCCTACCCATAACCACCTTACCTAGAAACAACTGATTTGACGTTTTGGTAATACCCTTACCCCACTCATGGTTAAAAGCATTGTAGATACAAAATATTGAAACTGATAAGAGAGGTCACTGAAGCTGCTAGGTTCAAGCCCAAAACACACAAGTCAGTTGTGTTCTTATTCATCAACAGTACATCATTACAAAGCATACTATCAAATTAGTGGTATTTATGCTGGCAACTAAATAATAAACCCAGAACGGGGAGCCTGGATGGCTCAGTCAGTTAAGCGTCTGACTCTCACTTTGGGCTCAGGTCATGACCTCACGGTTTCGTGGGTTTGAGCATCGGGCTCTGGGCTGGTGGTGCAGATCCTGCTTGGGCTTCTCTCTCTCTCTCTCTCTCTCTCTCTCTCTCTCTCTCTCTCTTTCTCTCCCCCCCCCCCCCAATTCATGCTGTCATGGTGTCTCTGTCTCTCTCTCAAAATAAATATATAAAAGAACCTGAAAAAAATTTTTAATAAAAAAAATACAGAAAAAGTCTAACAAAAATCTAACTCTATGATAAAAAATAGAAAACGTCAGGGGCGCCTGGGTGGCTCAGTCGGTTAAGCGTCCGACTTCAGCTCAGGTCACGATCTCGTGGTCCGTGAGTTCGAGCCCCGTGTCGGGCTCTGGGCTGATGGCTCAGAGCCTCGAGCCTGCTTCCAATTCTGTGTCTCCCTCGCTCTCTGCCCCTCCCCCGTTCATGCTCTGTCTCTCTCTGTCTCAAAAATAAATAAAAAAACATTAAAAAAATTAAAAAAAAAATAGAAAACGTCATAAAAAAAGCCATAAAAGAAAATCTCAGTATATGAAAATATAGATCGTGGTCCCAGTGAGCAGATCATAAACGGGCAATTCTTTCCAGTTGATCTACATTAAAATTCAAAGTGACTCCAGTCAAAACCATAGCAAGGAACTTGAGAAGACAATACCAACATTTCATATGGGACATGAAAGGAAAGAACAGTCAAGGTCATTTTGAATAAGTAGAATAAAGTAAGATTAAGGTAAGATTTAGCAGGTATAAAGGTTTATTATAAATCTATAGCAACTGTGGCAGTGTTAGAGGGAGAGAAAAATAAACCAACAGGAAGTTCCAAAGCAGAGCCAAGCATTTGTGGAAACTTGACCTAGAATGTAACAGGCACAGAGATCAGTGGGTTGGGGGCAGGGGGCGGGAGGGATGGGCTACTCAAGAATCCTGATACAACTGTTTTTCCAAAAGAAGACCAATGAGATCCCTTTCCCGGTACACACACACAGACACAGACACACACAGACACAGACACACACACAGACACACACACACACACACACAATTCGAGGTGGGCCAAGACATACACGTGGAAAACAAAATTTTTAAAACTTAGAAGATTATAGAGGACAGTACCCTGATGCCTTCCATTAGGAAAGATTTCCTAACCATGACTCAAAAAAGCATAATACCTAAAGGAAACGACTGATAAGTTTGGTGTTATTAAAATTTGAAAATTATATGCAGCAAAAGACGCTGTGAACAAAGCTAAAAGGACAACCAGAAAATAATAGCACCACATTTACGACCATCAACGGGTTAGTACCCAGGATATCGTACAGTCAGTAAGAAAAGGACAAAGAAGGCTCTAATAAAATGAGCAAAATTATGAACAGGCAGGCCGCAGAAGAGAAAACCTAAAAGGTCAATAAGCCAACGAGAAGATGCCCAATCTCACTAGGAATAAAGGAAATTCAAACAAAATCAGCTCTAACAGATGGCGCTCATGCATAACAGAGTCTAGAACTGAGAAGTCTAACAATACCAAGTGCTGGCAAGGGAGCAGAACAGAAGTGCTCATCCATCTTCTGACGGGAGTAGAATTGTTCACAGTCACCTCGAAGAGCCGCTTTGCAAAACCGTGTCAAATTGAAAATGAGATGACCAGAGACCTAACGGTTGCAAGTCTAGGACGAGGCCCGGGAGAAACCTTTGTCCA
The DNA here is from genome assembly GCF_024362965.1 of Panthera pardus. Lineage (NCBI taxonomy): Eukaryota > Metazoa > Chordata > Mammalia > Carnivora > Felidae > Panthera > Panthera pardus. Next base: position 17,812,239 of record NW_026526754.1, on the reverse strand, counting down.
CACGTAGAGGCTGTGCAGATACCAAAATGTTTACTGCTGGAAACTGGAATGTTGACGATAGCCACAAAGGCGAAGCCACCCAAATGCTTGTCTGCAGGACGATGGAGAAGCGAGTTGGTGTACTCAATAAAATGCTCCTCAGCAGATAGAATGGATCGGTGAGAAGTACACGTATCAAAATGAGTGAATTAATCTCCCAAACATAATATGAAACGAAGAGGGAAAGTTGCAGAAGGTTATTGGTTAGATAAAACTGAAAATATAAATACATCACGATTACGTTGTGTATGGGCTTTCGTATATTTAGTAAAGGGGTAAAACCATGAGGCAGAATGCTAATCCCCAAAATCAGGATAATTGCTTATTTCTGGCAAGAGGAGAGGGATTGGGGCGCCTGCATGGTTCAATCAGTTAAGCAGCTGACTTCAGCTCAGGTCATGATCTCATGGTTCGTGGGTTCGAGCCCCATGTAGGGCTCTGTGCTGAGCGCTCAGAGACTGGAGCCTGCTTTGGATTCTTCTGTGTCCCCCCTTCTCTCTCTGCCCCTCCCCTACTCATGCTGTGTCTCTCCCTGTCTCTCAAAAATAAACAAAAGTTAAAAATATATATATTTTTGGGCGCCTGGGTGGCTCAGTCGGTTAAGCGTCCGACTTCGGCTCAGGTCATGATCTCGCGGTCTGTGAGTTCGAGCCCCGCATCGGGCTCTGTGCTGACAGCTCAGAGCCTGGAGCCTGCCTTGGATTCTGCGTCTCCCTCTGTCTCTGCCCTTCCCCTGTTCATGCTCTGTCTCTCTCTGTCTCAAAAATAAATAAACATTAAAAAAAAATTAAAAAAATATATATATATATATTTAATAAATAAAAAAGAGAGGCAGAGGGTGAAATGGGTAGATACATTGGATTTAACTGCCTTTGTAAGAGTGCATTATTTAGGGAAAAAGCTATAAGTGAATACGGTCAGAAGAAAAATTTAGATTTCACAAAGTTGAGACATGACCGTACTGGCTACGTTGCGTTAGTCTCCATGTTTTTGCGTATACTTGAAATGTTTTCTATCCTTGAAATAATATGGCAACTATATATATTTTTCAGCATATGACAAATGGCTATGACTATTATAATTAAAGGAACAAAGCCCAATTGTTCATAGGAACGTCAAATTAAAGGAATATTGTTAGAAAAATAAAGGTCTCGGAGACAAAAACACTTCCCAAGGCGGGAACCGCTAAATTAAAAAGTAGAGTTTTTCTTCTTGACTGATTGATACCCTCTGGGATTCTCTCCTATTAAAATTCAAGCCATTTGTACCAAGAACCACGGCCAAGGGGCACCCAGACTCACACATAGGGCCTCTCCCCCCAGGCATCCATTTCCTTCCTCCCAGGGAGTGAGGTCCGTGAAAAGGCATCACAGAATCCTGCCCCACACTTCACCCGTCATTGCTACGGACAAACACACAGAAACACGGACACTGGGATCATCACAAACCAGAGGGCCGTGGGTATGTCCGAAAGTGGGGTGATTTACATTTGCTGAAGGTGATTTGGCTCTGAACTCCCATGAAGCAAAAACAAGGAAGGACACAAGATCAATCCTAAGCTTTGCAATATCCCAAAGGCCAAATCACAAAGGTTTCCAGGGGAAGCATAACCATTTCAGGAGATTCGGGTCTGAGAGAAAGTTCTCCCTCATTGTAATAAAGATAAGCACAAAGTGAGAAATGAAGTCATTGGTTCCCCCCGCTGAACACACACACAGCGTGGACACGGAAAATTGAAGCCACCCCACCACACACACGACTTGCTGTCTGTGTTACATTATCACGGCATTATTATTCCTCTGTCTTCATTAATGTCTTCGCTACCCAAAGTGACACTCGCCCATGCAGCGTCTATTCATTGCACGAGTTTCCCTGAAGATCCACCATGGAAAGTGTCAACAGTCAAGTGGTGACCAAAGAGTCTCTGAATCCTTACCGTGTACCCCCAATCCTGAACTCTGTGTAGGATCCTTACCCATCACGTCCCCAGATTAGGGGAACTACCTTAAACCAAACTTTCAATTCTCGGTAAATTCTGACCCTGTCTCCTATTCTCTGAGGTGTTGCCAGAGCTGGGTCAAGGGTGGGATCTCCCTTAGCGTGCTTTGCCTTCCCAACAAGTTGCGTGGTGATTGTCAGGGAGTTGGCAAGAGACGATCATTTAAACGAAGAACAACAAAACAAAACCTCTCCAAGAGACCCAACCCCCTCTTTCCTTTTCTGTGACCCTTGAAGAGACTTTCCGGTGATGGGAGAAAACAGCCCTGCCATTTGTGCTCAGAAGCAAGAAGCTCGGTCACCTGCTGACACCAAGGAGCCCAACACCTTGGCATTCAGATCTCCGAGGTTCATTACTTCTCCCTCCCTACCAGGACTCCAGGTGCTAACTCTTGCCCAGTTGGGTCCTGCGAGCTCTCTGGTTGCCTGCAGAACGGTCTGGGCATGTCTGTGACTCTGCTTTTTCTGGGCCTTCTTGTTGGCAATAATCAGGGTAATTATAGACTGTTCCCTCATTTCCCTGCCTCTCGGGAGCTCTTTAGCGCCAGAGAAAGATCAAGTCAGAAAGCCTTCCGCCCAGGTGGGAAGCTGGAGAAGGTTTCGAGCATGATTGCTCAGCATGGATTTCAAAGGAGGAGGAGGAGGAAAGGAGGAAGGAGAGGAGGAAGAGAGATGGAAAGAGATATATTGCTTTGTCAGAGAAGCATAGGAAACGCTACTTTTAAATAAAGTTGGACACGTTTTATAATTGTAGTATCTCTCAGATCTCTTGGAAACTTTAGCTCTGACCCTGGCCGTCTGTTAAGATTACCTGGCTGGAAGGGTGCCGGGGGAGGAGGTGGGAAGCAGGGCATTAAAAATAAAGACGTCAAAGCCTCCCCCGGAGACATTCTGATTTTGATGGTTTAAGGTAGGGGCTGGCTGGTTGTAGATATTTATTTTAAGTTCTTCAGGTGATTCCAACGTGCAGCTATGACAAACCTCATTCCTTTTTTGTGCTAATGTGCTTTGAAGTCCATAAGCTCCTTTTCCATGCATATTTGACTACATTTATCTGCCTCTATTATAGGCATAGTTTTCGGTACAAAACACGTTTGGAACTTGAGATTTTTCTGTCATGTATTTTTTTTTCCTTTAGGTAGAAAGAGAGCACAGTATGGGTGCTGATATCCAGTACTAAGAAACGAGTGCCTTTTTTTTAATGTTTATAAATTTATTTTGAGAGAGAGAGAGAGAGAGAAAGCATACTAGAGACAGAGGGAAAGAGAGAATCCCAAGCAGGTTCCATGCTGTCAGCGAGATCCTGACTTGGGGCCTCAGGAAGTGTGAGATCACGATCTGAGCCAAAATCAAGAGTCGGACGCTTAACCAACTGAGCCACCCAGGTACCCCAAAAAGTGAGTATCTTTTTTAACTTCAAATTATATTAATACCAACCAGTGGCATTCAATGAATTCTAAAAAGTTTTGCATTTATGATCTCATTTAATCATTAAAACATCTCTAAATGCTTGGTAATGCTATTACTCCCATTTCGCAGATAGGAAAACTGAGGCTCCAACAGATTCAGCGACTTGCCTGATGTCGTATAGGTAGTAGCAATCGGAATCTGAGTCCGATCTGAGGGCCTTCATTGCCTGAGCCGTACAAGTATGCTCTACTCTCTCTATTAGAAAAGACGTGGTCCCTGCTCCCACCAAGTCGGTGGTTCTAGAATCCTAGAATCCGTCTAGGTCTCCATGAAGGGAAGGGGCTGCGATGTTTTCCTGTCTCTGAAATGAGTCCCGCAATATAGCCATTCTGAACCTGACTCTGGAGTTCTGTGGGGCTTGCGATTAGCCAGTACTCCCCTTTAACCCGTTTCTCTGTCTCCCGCCTCGCCCCAAGACGAAAGGACGGCCACCGTGCCCCAAATTCCTGGAGCCCCGCTAAGAAGGCAGTGTGAGGCCACCGGGCCTGAGGACCATTTGGCAGTCTAGGCCACGTGGTCGTGGGCCAAGGCTCGCACAGGCCGTGGAGAGTGATTTGCAATCAGTCGCAAGTGATTACACATTGTTTCTCATCGATAGGCACGAAGGAGCCCTGACGGGATAATGAGACGCGGCTGATGGAAAATCACAGCTGACTGGCAACCGTTAGTGGGGTTTGTCCAGCCCTCCAGTGCTGCGATCAAATCCTCCCCACCGCAGAGGCCGGGAGCAAATCTGAAGAATTTTAATGCCGAGCCACCTCACGGTGCCGAGGGAAGCTGACCGGAGGGCCCGCCAGTTGGGACACCCGGGATAGGACACGGGGACCCTCTCGGGACAAACCACAAACCCTCCCGGACGGGGGCTCTGAATAAGCTTCCCCAAAGGAGAACGCAGGTCCCGGACCTGCCTGGGGAGAGCATCAGAAACCAGGCCAACAAGAGGATAGGGTCCCTTTGCTTTGCAGGCTCCCCGCAAAACGGCGTTTGTCGGATTCTGCGCATTACCCGCGCAGGGCTGGGGAATGCGGCTCTTTTCCTCGCTGTGCTCGAGGAGAGAATCCGTTTCAACTACCTTTCCATGGATCAGTTCACTAAGGGCCGACTTGAGCCCTGTTTACCCTTCTGTTGTCAAGGAAAAACAGCTGTTTGCTTAAATTGAGGTCTTCTTCCTCCATGACGGTCATTACCGCCTCCCCAGTAAGAGATAATGGGCTTGAATTTCCCAACTAGATGGGAGTTGCCCAAGTCTTGAGTCTCCTGGTAAAGGCCATCTGTAACCCAGAGCGGCCTTCCTGAGGAAGGTACTACCCGACTTAATCTTCATGCTTAATTACCCTTCCCAATGGATATGCAATGAGGTCCCTAATAAATGAACTTGTTAAGCGCACAGCTGTGGTTCCAGATCTTTAACCCAGTTTCCTCACACACCATTTCTGTCTGCTGCCATTAGACTGCATCACCCCTGCACAACTTGTTGGAATTATTTATAATAAACGCGATAGAACTTGGCCAATCAATGCTTGGCAAGTGAACGCCTAAAAGAAAAAAAAAATTAAGTGCCAACAGTTGAAATGAGTCAAAACTTTTAATTGTTTTGCTAACAATTTATAATATTCCACTGTTAAAACGTTTTTAAAAAGTGTATGTATTTGTTTTGAGAGAGAGAGAGGAGGAGAGTCAGGGGGAGAGAGAGAGAGACAGAGAGAGAGAGAGACAGAAGGAGAGAATCCCAAGCAGGCTCTGTGCTGTCAGTACAGAGCCTGATGTAGGGTTTGAACTCACAAACCGTGAGATCATGACCTGAGCCAAAATCAAGAGTTGGATGCTTAATCGACGGAGCCACCCAGGCACCCCCAACTGAAACTTTTTGTTTTGAGAAAACTATGGGTTCGCAGGCAGTTGCAAGAAATAATGCAGAGAGATCTCACGGAGACTCTACCCCATTTCTCTCCGGTGATAACGTCTTGCACAATCATAGTCGAATATCGCAGCCTGGATATCGATGCAGATACTGTCCGCTCCTTCTCAGGCATCCCCAGTTCTACACATCAGCTTTATGCAGTGTTATCCCACGCGTGGGTGCCTGTGTCGGGCACCAGACGCAACACACAGACCGGTTCCGTCAACCCAAAGATCGCTCTTGCCGCCCTTTTAAAACCTCCCCTGTCTACCTTGTCTGTAGCCCCTGGCAGCAACTAATCTGTCCTCCATTTTCATAATTTCTTCACTTCAAGAGTGCCATATAAATGGAATCCTACAGCATGTGACCTTTTGAGGTTGACTTCTTTCACTCAGCATAAAATTATCTGGATTCATCCAAGCCATTGCATGAATCAATAGTTCATTCCTTTTTATTGCCAAGCAGTATTGCATAGTACGGGTCCACAGTTGGACGGCTCACCTGCTGAAGGACCTCTGGGTTGCTTCCAGTCTGGGGCCATTATGAGCAAAGCTGCTCCGAATATTCATGGACAGGTTTTTGTATGAACATACATTTTTACTTTTCTGGGACCAATGTCCTAAAGTGAATAGAATGGCTAAGCCACAGGACCGTTGTGTATTTCGTGGTATCAGAAGTTGCCAAACTTTTCCAGAGTGTCCGTACCATTATTTTAGATTCCCACCAGCAATGTGTGAGTGACCCATTTCTCTGCCTCCTCACTAGCATTTGGTGGTGTCACCATTTTTTTTTTATTTCAGCCACTCTGATAGGTGTGTGGAGATGTCTCATTGTGGTTTTAAGGTGTGCTTAACGATGCGGATGATTAACGATGCGGAACGTCTTTTCATGCGCCCTGTCTATGTCCTCTTTGCCTGTCTACATCCTCATCAGTATTTAGGCCTATTCATGCCTTCTGTCTATTTTTTAATTGGATTGCTTGTTGGTGGGGGGGGGTTTGTTTTTTAGTGTTGGGTGTTGAGTTCTTTGTATATCTTAGATACTAATCCTTTGTCAGATACATGGCAAAAGTCTTTTCTCTCAATCTATAGCTTGTCTTATCTTAAGGGAATCTTTCCCTGAGCAACAGGTTTTAATTTTGATGGGGTCCAATTTTCTCAATTTTTCCTTTTGCAGATACTTTTGGTATCAAGTCAAAAGACCCCTTTGACTAGACCTGGATCCTAAGGATTTTCTTCTTTTTCTAGAAGCTTTATAGTTTTACATTTTGCATTTCTAATCATGATCCACTTTAAGTTTATTTTTATATAGGGTATGAAGTTTAGGTTGAGATTCTGATCTTTGACCAGGGATGTCCAGTTGCCCCAGCCTCATTTGTTGAAAAGACTCTGCACACTCAGTAAAGAGCTCGATGTGGGGTTTGATCCCACGACCATGGGATCATGACCTGAGCTGAAATCAAGAGCCAGACATTCAACTGACTAAGCCACCCAGGCACCCCAGATGGCATTATTTTAAACCATCTTTTTGCTTTTGCAATTACAAAAGATGGGGCTTTATGTTGTCAGATTATTCAAATAACAGTATGATGTAGGGTGTCAGACTGAATTCCTTTTGCACTTTTGTCAAAAGTCAGTTGGGTGTATTTGTGTGGGTAAGTAATTCTTGAAGTACAATAGCAAGTTTCAGAACAATATATCTAGTATGATCCCATTTTTATTAAAAAATATAAATATATAGGGGTACCTGGGTAACTCAGTCGATTAAGCGTCCAACTTCAGCTCAGGTCGTGATCTCACAGTTCGTGAATTTGAGCCCCGCATCAGGCTCTCTGCTGTGAGCACAGAGCCTGCTTTGGATCCTCTGCCCCGCTCTCTCTCTGCCCCTCCCCTGCTCATGCTCTCTCTTTCTCTCTCTCTCTCTTTCTCAAAAATGAACAGACATTTAAAAAATGAGATAAAAATAAAATAAAATAGAAAAATATAAACATATATTTCCACATATGCATATGTTCATATTCATAGTGATGTCATTATTTACTACGATTATTTATTATTGTTTATTGTGGTTATTGCTGGGGATTGTGATTGGAGGATTTTCATCTTATATACTTAAGATGCTAGGTAGTTTATTGAGCATTTATTATGTGACAGGTGCTATTTTGCTTTCTACAGTTAAGGTGCAATTGTAATATAAAATAGTGATGATGGTAAGGGTCAGGATCGCTAAACCATTACTGGCTCTCATACAGTCTCATATATTCATGTAGCTCTCCTACACTACTTAAATGCTTTACATATCCGTATATCTCCTCTCTCTCACTTAGTTATCACAACAACCCTATGAGCTAATTTCGGTCGTTACTCATACATGATGGTAAGGAGACAGAGGCTTAAAGAAGCTGTGTGCATAAGACCACAGAACAAGAAAGGTGTGGAAATGCAAACTCAGGTATTCTGACACCACAATGCACCCCCTGACCCCCTGCATTATACCTTTTGTTATTTGAATTATTTGACAATGTCCCATCTTTTGTAATTGCAAAAGCAAAAAGATGGTTTAAAATAATGCCATCTAGGGCGCCTGGCTGGCTCAGTCAGCTGAGCGTTTGACTCTTGATTTCGGCTCAGGTCATGATCCCAGCCAGGGTCGTGGGATCGAGCCCCGTGTTGTGCTCGTCATTGAACGTGGAGCCTGCCTGAGATTCTTTCTCTCTCCCTCTGCCCCTCCTCCCCCTCTCCGCTCTCGTACTCTCTCTCTCTCTCTCAAATAAATAAGTAAATAAAATAATAAAATAATACAATCTGATTTGCAAAAGAACAGACATGCCTTCTCTTAGGCCAGGTTAGCTACAATATCAACTCGCCCGTTGTCTTGAGTCCAAAGGATGTGTATGGTCTGTGAGAATATTCTCTTTAGAATTATTTTATCCTAAATAAACTTTAAGAACTTCTAGAATATTCTAATACCTTATAGTCCCTCCCCCCAAAAAATCGTTTTTAAAAGAATTTCTTTCTTAAGAATTATGCTTGGCTGCTTTCAGATGGCTCCTGAGAATTAAGTGGTCTCTACCACGTCTCCTCTATATTCCAAATAAACAAGACAAAGCTCTGTGACAGGACATGACCCAAGCACTCAAGTCTTTATGGCCTAAAGTCACCTCGCCAGAATGCACTCAAAGGCAAACAGAGAACATTCTTGAAATATTTCTGGTTAAAAAAAAATGCAAAAAACAAAAAAACAAGACTTTATTTTATTCCTTTTATTAAATAGCAAGCCCTTAGGAAGGAAATAGTAAATAAGAGTTAAAATGTACATTAATTAAAAAATATATGTATTCACGGGAGCAAAAACCCTCAATCACCCCAAATCCTGCAAATGAACATAAATGAGGGTTTGGTGTAAAAATTCCTGAGTGCATTTAGCACCTCAGTCTCTTTGTTTTACACTTTCCTGATTCATTGACACCTCCCCACATTCCCAAACCTCCATGAAAAATAAAACTTATACATTAAAAGAAAATTTAAAAATAAAAAGTTTTTCTTTTTTTTTTAAAGTAGAATTATTTTTCCAAGTGCTGTCACTTCTACCCTGGATCTGTTTCTTCCATTACTCACATCCTTTCTGTTCCGATGGCCACTGGCTTAGTTTGGGCTCATGGCACCTGCTTTCATCCGTATTTTAAAGCAGCAACCTGACTTCTAACTTCAACCTTTCTTCTCCAGTTTTACCATGTCTCCAGATTAACTGTCAGAAAACACAACTCTAGCCGTGTGATTCCCTGACTCAGAGATCTTCATTGGCTCCCTACTGCCTGCGATTTCAAGTACAAACTCCACAGTTTGGAATTCAAGGGTATTCACAAAATTATGCCAAGTCAACTTTCCCTGCCTTTCCCCACCACTGGCCTTGACCTGCCCTCATGCTGCCCTACCTGGAGGGAGGACCAAGATTGCTTTCCCACCTGTGTGCTTCTCCTGAGGCTGAGCCTTGAGCGTGGGCTTTTCTCACGGGCCGTGTCGCCTTACTTCCTCCTGCAAAGACATCAGAGCTTTCCCCCATAAAGCTTTCCCTTCACTTTCTCCAAGTTGGCCAAGACCTTGAACATGACCTGATGGAAATCCAGCAACATTCAAGCAGTCTCATGGAGCTCAGTCTCCTTACTCTTCACAGCACTGTAAGTTAGGCAGTGTTGTGTGGCTGGTAAATGTTTAACGGCTGGCTCTCCGTAGGAAGAGGGCGAAAGTGTGGGTATCTATACATGCACAAATTTATTATAAATGTTGCTGATATAAGGAATATAAAGCATAGCATTTACAAATAATAATGAAATAGTTAATACTCTTTTTTAAATAGATTCCATATAGTCCATTAATTCTCACAAAAATGCTTTTGTTGGCATTTTTGTTACACACTCGTATCTCAGCCCCACCTACGGTTGCGATAAACAGTGCGGATAGTGCCCGCATGAATGTTTGTTGGTGTTTGTGTTTACATTAATGGGTGAGATGGAGGCGAAATGAAGCATCTATTCATTAGCGATGTGCATGACTTCTTTGCTCGAGTGATAAACAGCTTTCAAATACGGCCACAAGTTTTCTTCCAATTTTGGTGCTTTTCACAGCCTCATAGTTGCAAACGTGGTACCACTTTAAGGTGCACCTACATTATTAACAGTGTTCCCAATACATTCTGAACTCTGGAGAATCAAAATAACAACACTTAAGCCTTGATCTGTACCCTGTTTCCATGGTGTGGATGTTCCTGTCACGGCCGATTTCAAGCTACCAACCTGAAGTCCCTGAACGTAGAGTTTGGGAAGAGAGGTACGGTCATGAATCATTATATAATATCTTTGCCATACAGGTGCAAATAAACTAAAGAACATAGCTAAATGTCAAATAATTAGAAATGGTCAATTAACTTTCAACTCAGAGACCAAAGCCATTCAGTGGAGGAAAGGGATAGATCCATATGGAACAAAAAAATGAGCTTTGATTCATACCTTATACCATATTCAAAGATCAATTTGAGAAGATGATTCATAGACCCAAACGTAAAAGCAAAAACAACAAAGCTTCTATCATGAAACGAAGAGGACATCTTCACAACATTTAAGAGAGCAAAGTTTTCTTAGAACACGGAATAACCATGAAGGAAAAAAGTAATGAAAATGGACTTCATGAATATAAAGCACATTCCGTTCAAAAGACACCTTTAAGAAGTGAACAGGTGAGTCACAGTCTTAGAGAAAATTGTTGTAATACATTTATTTGATTAAGACTTATATTAAAAAAATATAAATCCATACACAACCTCTAAAACCCAATATTTAAAAGGTGAATGACACTGTTCAAAATAAAACGGACAAAGACTCAAATAGGAACGTAAGAAAGAAAAATATCAAATTGTCAATAACCACATGAAGAAAAGTTCCATGGTAGTTTTCAAGAAAATACAATTTAAAACTACGAGATAATATTACACACCCACCAGGATGGCTACAACAAGAGATCAACAACACCAGAGGCTGCCGTGAAACTGGGATGCAAAATGGCAAAAACCACTCTGAGAATCAGTCCAGCGATATCGCAGAAGTCAACATATCCCTACCCCGTGACCCAAGAATACCAGTCTTAGGTGTTTACCCAAAGGACAGGAAAGCTTGTATACACAATAAGACTTGTACAAGAAATGTTTAAAAAAAAAAAACTTCATTAATAGTATAAGGAACTATAGAGAGCCCAGATGTCCATCACATGAAATGGATTAAAGATTTGTGGTATAGCCATCCGGTGGAATACTACACAGCAGTAAAAAGTAGCAAACTACTAGTGTACTCCACAACACGGGTAAAACTCCAAAACTATTCTGAGCACAGGCAGTCAGATACCAGAGTACTACTGTGTGATAAAACTCAGGTGATGTATTGAAATAGGCAAAACTAAGCTGTGATGAAAATAAAATGTCTTACAGCTTTTTCTTCTCACCACCAAGAATGCCAGGCAATGTTAAACCCTTCAATGAGCGCGCGCGTGCACACACACACACACACACACACACACACTCCACAACCTTCCCTTCCTTCCGACAGATGATACCAAACCTGACTTAGTCTTCTCCTTTACTGAGATTCAGAAATTGGATTTTTTTTTCCTTGCTAGTACAGAATCCTATGTACTCAAGAATGCAAACTGTAAATCAATACCCACGTCTTAAAGGTGACATTTCAACAACTGTACATCCTGGAGCCTTCCAGGATCTCAGGATCGTTTTGTTCCTGTCAAATGTCTAACTTCTTAAATAATTTATGAGCATCCAACTCCACGTCTTGCGATACAGGATGGACTGTTTTCATTTTGTACGTGCACGTCTTCATTCAAATAGCCCAAGTTCATTCACTAAATGTCACTGAATACCTACTATGTGCTAGACATTGTACTGTGCAGTCGAAATGTAGTAGTGGAAAGGACAGTCATACTCTGAGCCTAGAATTCACATAGGGAGGAAGACGGGACAGACGTCAATTTATGAGTCGTAGCAATAATGGTTAAATTTCGATTGTAACTATTGCTTTAAAAAAAAAAAAGGTGCTGCGAAGTGTAGGCTTCTTATGCACACATTTACCAAGAAGTCATGATCTTGTCTTAAATGGAGTGAGTGAGAGTACATATCAAGGAGTGCTTCCTTGAGAAAGAGGCTTTCGAGCTGGGCTTTGAATGGGGAGGAAGAATATACTTGGAGGGTGCTACGTTGCAGATGGCAGAGGCATTGTGTCAACGGTTCTGATACATAAAGGAGCATGCTGTTTTTAAGGTGTGGGAGGAATGGGAGGAAGCTTATCCCTACAGAAGCTAGAGCCACAATGTGGATCTGGGAAAACTGGCAGTGTCTGTTAAGAATTTCCGTTTTATCGAGTAATAAGATCAGTGGGAAGCTACTCCAGAGATTTGTACTTCTGGATGGATCTGATCATCTGGCTACTGTGTGTCGAACAGACTGGCAAATGGGGAGACCAGCTTGAGTCCAGCCCGCGTACATAATAAACAAGTGCCCCTATTAATTTCCAGTGAAAGGCAGGCTCTGAGTTCTGCAGACCATAGAGATAACTTAGCCCTACTTTGAACCATTAGAGAATAAACTGGAACTGCTTTTTCAGACAAAGGGCACACATGAGGGGTGCAGGAGAAGGAGTTAAGGAGCCCGCCAACAAGAGGGACGCGAGGATGGACAGATCAAAGAAGATAGCCTCAGGAGGCAAACATCTGAGATACGGGTAAGTGCCAGACATTTAGTTTCAAATTGTGATTTTCAGAGTCAGCAACTGAGAGTTCATTCTGCCTCAAAACCGTCCCAAGTGCCTTATATTTATCACAGTTCATGCTCGCTTCTCTCTTCGAGGGATGCATTATTATTAAGTATTTTCTTACAAAAAGAAACCTGGAGGTTTAGAGAGGTACAGCAGCTCCCTCGAGATTACTCAGCGCGTTAGAGGCAAAATTTGCACCCGGGTCTCTCTGATGCAATGCTGGCCCTTCGCCACCTTCCTTCGCCTCCTGCCCATTCTTAGTGCATTTGGGAACAACGCCAGGTTTTTTCTGTGCTTTGGCATGAATACACCGAACATTAGCTCTAAAGGGGTCTTCGAAATCAGATAAGTCAACCCTCTTGCTTTGCAGGGAAAGAACGTGAGACAGATACACTGGGGTCCACCCACGGCCTCCCAGCAAACGTTGGACAAGTGAGATACAGAACCCCGGGTCTTGCAGTAATCCACACTGCTTGTACAGACAGCTTGTCCGCTCTCTTTACAGATCTGGGACTTGGCAATGGGTGAAGTTTCACTGAGCCCGTGGCCCTGCTTGGCGGAGGGGGCAGTTCTTAAATGCCGGTCTGTGGACAAAGTGATCATCAAAATGAGTTTGAGGAGAGTGGGACTAAGTCTCGATAATTATTTTGTCTAGCCCCCTCCCTCTCCAATGGGGGGGAAGAAATGTTACTTAACATGTATTAAATGTTGAACATTTTAGAACTTGCAGCTGTGTTTGTTGCTTAATTATTCACAGATTGCTTAGGGCCAAACGCTGTCTGCTGGGGCAAGAACGATTCGTTGGTTACCTACCACTCCAGTGCAGACGGGAAAACTTATTTCCCACGCAGCAAAGGAACAGCCTCCATTAGGTACAACAGTGGACTAGTTGAGATTTCCAAAAGGGAAATTTGCATTATTTATACTTCCAAATTGTACACTGGTGCCTAAAACAAAGCACAAAGTACCTAGAAGATGTTTGACGGTCTAGTCTTGCGTAACGGAATGCAATTAATAGGCAGCTCTTCCAGATTCTGGAACTAACAAATCTCTCAACAACGGTTGTTGGCAGAGAAGCAACCACACCGATCCATCGCAACTGGGAACGGTCTCTTCTGGGCAGAAGTGACCCAGATTTGGCAGCAGCTAGGTTTAAGACCCAAGGGAGACTCTTCATGTTACCAGCAGAAGACTTGGGGACCATCTCTACGGTGAGCAGGAGGATTCTGGAAGTTCAGGGTCTACTGGAATGCCAACACATGATTATTTTAGCAGAATCCCTCACTATGCAGAATCCCTGACTATGCGGTCAATAGTCTCTGGGTGCACCTGGAAAGAAATTTTACATTCTGTGCTATAGTTGAAGTGATCTTGTATTTTGAAGATACAGAATGTTAGCTTTCATAACTCAAAGGGAAATTTCTGCAGGCTGTTTTCCCCACACCTCGCCTCCTTGATGAGGAGTAGATATTATTTAATTTTTGGCCCAACAAATGTCTTCACCACCTATGAAGAGTCAGGAGGCTTTCTTCTTCCTGCTGGATTCCCACTATGGCATTTCCCCGACTATAGTCTCTTCCATGGAAAAACTCGCTCAGAGTTGTAACTAGGAAACAAAATCCCCGAGGTATTAAAAAAAAAAAAAAAAAAAAAAAGAGAGAGAAAAAAAGACAGGGTAATGCAATGTGTGGAATTTGGATTAAGCTCTAAAAGGTTTTTAATTCTGTCTCCGCTGGTTACTATTTGTGTGACCTTAGACAAGTTCAATTACTTCTCTAAACCTCAGTTTCTTCATGGATATAACATTTTTTTTTCAGGTTACCGTGATGATAAAAACAGATCCCTCCAATATAGTAAGTATCTTATACAGTCCCTGGCAACAAATTGAATCCCACAATTATTGTCTCTTTTAAAAAGAAATGTGATACCAAGCCCAGATAGCACTTTAAAAATCTAGAACAGCTCCCCTTATTTCAAATAAAACACTGCGAAACCTTAAAGGGAAAGACAGGACAGAAGGCTGAGAAAAGTTCTAACAAAAGGAATAACACCACCAATAACAGGATTTGTCATAATCATTTCTGAAGATCTTCCCTGAGTAACACAGGGCTCTTGCACAATGGCCAACCGTGAATTTGACAACCAGAATGATTGTTTTGGTCTGTGGTAGGTCAGAGAACAACAGTAGACCAGAAGGCCACGGGAGGGATTTAAATTGGTAAATCTCTCAACCTTTCCTGACAAGTTAAGTGTAGTCAGCCTTGACAGAAGCTGCCAGTGGAGACTTCTGGGTTTCCAAGGACCCCCACCCAAGTTGACACCCTGGATGTTAATAGGCCTCACTGTGTTTGTTTTGGATGTGGTAACAAGTGTGAATAGGACGAGCCCTTCCCTGGATTCTTACACATAATCGCTTCTTGGATTTCACTAAATTGAAAAATGAGGTTTCTTATTGAGAGTGCAAGATCAGAGAATGAGGTCATAGCCCCTTTTCGGTAGCCGCTTTGGGCCAGAGACCAAAGTCAGACTTGCAGCTTCGATCTAACATATTTCAGAAGAACAAAACATATGGCGCATAATGTATGCTACGCATTTAGAAGGACGAGTGAGACTTCTGTGCTTAGTTTCTCCCTCTTCTTTCTGTGCACACCCTCGAAATGCCTGCAGCCCACCACACTTGTTAGCAGTGATGGACACAGATGGAATCTCAGGGAGGCTGCTGTTTCTGTTAGTTGATGAGGAGAAGGAAGGTATTCTATGCGAGTCCGTCTGTCTCCCACCACCCCACGATGTCAAGATGAAGAAAGGCCATCAGGAAAATCAAGGCCAAACACAGAAGTGAGAAGTGCGTATAGGAACTCTGAAGACAGAGTCCTGCTGATTCATGGTGATGATGGTAATGACAACAGATGAATTATTTACAGAGCACACATGAAGCACTGTGGTGAGAGCTTAGCCTATGTTCTTTTTTGGTCATTCGCATAATAATCCACTTGTATTCACCACTTTCTACACGAAAACAAGGAGACTTCAAGGGATGAAGCAAAACTTGCTGCCAGGCCCACCGCTGGAGAATGACGGTGGAGGGATTCGAACTCGTCTCTGGAAAATCTGTAGCCCGCCCCGTGAGCTTAGGTTAAGGATAAGTGGTGTAAGCTAGCTGGATAACGTGGCCATTTGCTCATTCGGGATCATTTTCTGCCTGTTGACATGTGGCCGGCACCAGAAAAGGTGAGGAGGTCGGCATGCGTTCAGTGGTGCTCCCTCAAGAGGTCGGGGAGGAAGATCCAAGCATGAACAAATCTCTCTGCCCCAATGTGGCAACTAGAACAAAAGGTTTGGGTCGGGGATGCCCTGGATCCTTTCCTGGCTTGAGTGGAAACACATTGCACGGAGAAGAATTGGATGAACAAAACCACAGAAGTAAGAAGGAGTAAGTGAGGTACCTGTGAACGGGAGCCAATGGCTGTGTGGTGAAGGAGGCGGGGAGGTGGCACAAGGTGGGTGGGAAGACCAGAGGGGTGGGCCAGGTTAGATCAGGGAAGATCTTGTGACGTCAGTTACGGAAGTTAGCCTGTCTCCTCCGCACACACCTGGAGGTTGAGTCGTATCATTGCAGAGTAAGATTCAAGTTCTAAAACTCTCTCTCTCTGACCTGAAAGCATAAGTTAGTCTGAAGAAGAGGGGCAAGAGTGGAGACAGGAAGCCTGTTTAGGGAAGGACTGGAATGGCTTAAGCTGCAACCATTATAACTGAGATTGAGTGAATTCATAAGGTATTTGAGGTCGGCCAGCAGAACTTGGGGGCCAACTAGAGGTGGGTTCAACATGGAGGGAGAAGGTGAGGAGGGATCTCGGGCGACTGGCTACACGACTGTTGGGACCTCGGCTAGTCCTGAGACCGTTCCATTGAGAATCAGTGATTGAAAAGAAATGTATGGTTCCTCCCAGCAAGCACTTTGGTTTCCTAACTACTCCCAAAGCCCTACTTCCTCCTGACGCCCATACGTGTCCAGAACTTTATGGGTTGAAATAGAGACTTCTCTCTCAACGCTTGTGGTTGGTCCACAAGAGAGTCAGACTAGTCAACGTCTAGCTCGTGGTCCATAGCCAAACCAAACCTTCATCCTCAGGGGAATCAGGGTTGTAATAGCCACAGAATCTGTCTCCTGCAGAGTCACGTGGCTTTTCCCAGCTTCCTGGTGTCGCATCTATGGATAGTTGAGTCATATCTTCCTAGTATAGGAGCTGCCATGAACACTTCCTCTTAAAATTGTTTTTAACGATTTATTTTTGAGAGAGAGGGAGAGAGAGAGAGAGAGAGCACACAAGAGGAGGGACAGAGAAAGGAGACACAGAATCTGAAGCAGGGCTCCAGGCTCTAAGCTGTCAGCATAGAGCCTGATGCGGGGCTTACACTCAGGAACCGCGAGATCATGACCTGAACGAAGTTGGACGCTTAACTGACTGAGCCACCCAGACGCCCCAACGCTTCCTTTTTCATTAGCTATTTTGATCCGCATGTGTTGAGATTCTGCCTTGCCGGTCATAACAACAGGTAAAGCTTTCACTTTGGGTGTGTTTATCCTTCCTTACCCATAACAGGCTACCTAGTTGGCTCCTGTGTAGCTTCAAGAGAAGCCTTCTTTAGCATGGGATTTTGGAGGCATGTGGGAGATTTTCTGGTTCAAGTCCTTTCTTTTGGTGGGCTTGAGGACAACAGGGTCCTTTCCAGTTGTTCTCAGGAAGAACTGCCTGGGGATCATTTCTGACGCAGGCGGCCTGGAAATCTAATCAGAGTATCCTCACCCCCATCCTCTAAACCCAGTGGCAGCTCAAATAATTTTGAGCACAATTTGCCGGGCTCTGTAGGTGATCTCTCATTTTCTACTTTTCTCCTCCTCCTCCTCAGGAGCAAGTCCACGCTTTACAGAAGAGCCACTGGGTGATGTCCAGCAGCAGAAAAGAGACCACTGTCACCAGCTGTGGGAGCAAGGCCGAACGGATCGCGGTCACCCAGAACTGTGAGAGCCTCCAGGTACAGAATCTGGAGAATCCGTACACACACATACACACACACACACACACACACACACACACACATTTACACAGCACATGCTCCACTGTTCAGAAAGAAACTGGGAAAATGGATGGTGTGTCTGCACAGCTCACTGGGCCAGAGGTTTGAGGGCTTGCAAACTTCTGCAGACCTCTAGCAATCTGTGTCCAGCCCCCACTGAATGACGTCCACCTCGCTCCCTAACCTTTCAGGCTCTTCTTTTCCCCCAGACCTAGGCAAACACTGCCCTACCTGCCAGCTAGCCCTCCCCACCCTCCTGTCTAAGATTGGGCAGCATCCTGCCCCCCAGAGACCTCCAAACTGGATTACGTGTCCCCGCCTGAGTTCCCAATGTATGGCTCTGTGTTAGCACTCTTTGCCCTGTTTTATAATGATCGTTTTACCCCTCTGCATGCCTCAACTTTCATCTGCAGTTTTCACAGTATACTCCCTACGGTGCGTGTTCACTAAATGTTGGATCTTGTAATGAAGGAATGGGGAGACGGCTCTGCCCACCCCTCTCCTCAATCAGTGTGAAACCAGGAAGGGACTATGGCCTCCTTTCCACCAGGCCCCATGCTATGGAATTTTCCTAGGGGGGCTACTCCAGCCAGAGCAGAGAAAGAAAACTTAACCAACTTGATCCAGCACTTCCCCGGCCACGGTGGGCTCATTGCTGTGTGGCCAGACCCTTCACTCCCCTAAGGGCCTCAGAGAACACCAGGCTCCCCGAGGAGATGAAGCCACGTTTGGATATCGGTGACATATCCTTCGAGGAAGGCCTACGCACCCGTCTCTCAGATGCTAGACATGCTTTCCCAGGTCAAGACCTTAGGGAGAAAGCCCAGCCATGCCCTCCTCTTCTTAATGCTCTGCACTCGGCCCCAGCGATGCCACTGCCCATTGTCGGCACGTTCTCACTGGTACCAACTTGTGGGTGCAATGCTTCAACTCCCTGGGCTGGCTTCCCGATCTCCACTAATCACTCTAAGTGTGCCCATGTCTCAAGGATGCCTAATACATGCCAGGTTGGGAAGTTAGGGGGGGGTTCAACCAGGTTTTAACCTCCCTGCCCACTTCTTTCCTGATGCTTCTGGTATTGCTTTACATACAGATTTTCAAAACTGTATCTCTCTCCTTCCTTGACAGATATGGTGGGAGTTATTTTTCCCTGTATAGGCTCCTCAACACATTGATCTCTTCCAGGTTACATTGGAGTGGCAAGATACCATTTTTGGCATTAGGTTCTGCCTCTCCCATAATGCCCTTGAGAGCTTAAATCCAGTCTTGCTTTTCTTTACTATCTTGATAGGAATCTAGTACCAGAGACCTACACATATTTGGCAATTGATACGTATTTATGAAAAGAAATGGAATGCAATTATCTGCAATGAAAAGAGTCAGTAAAGGAGGCATGATTTGGCAGACCAGCCATCTGCAGAAGAATGTGGATATTTAGGGGAACCTGGGTGGCTCAGTCGGTTGAGCATTCGACTTCAGCTCAAGTCATGATCTCACAGTTCATGAGTTCGAGCCCCACGTTAGGCTCACTGCTGTCAGCCTGTCAGTGTGGAGCCCACTTCAGATTCTCTGGCCCCCTTTCTCTGCCGCTCCCCTGCTTGCACTCTCCCCAAAATAACGTCTCCCGAGGCAAGGGAAACAAAAGCAAAAATGAGCTATTGGGACCTCATGAAAATAAAACCTTCTTCACAGCAAAGGAAACAATCAGCAAAACTAAAAGGCAACCAACAGAATGGGAGAAGATATTTGCAAATGGCATTATCAGATAAAGGGTTATTATCCAAAATCTATAAAGAGCTTATCAAATTCAACACCCAAAACACAAATAATCCAGTGAAGAAATGAGCAAAAGACATGAATAGACACTTCTCCAAAGAAGACATCCAGATGGCCAACCGACACATGAAAAAATGCTCAACATCACTCATCACCAGGGAAATACAAATCAAAACCACAATGAGATATCACCTCAGCCCCGTCAGAATGGCTGACATTAACAACTCAGGCAACAACAGACGTTGGGGAGGGTGCGGAGAAAGAGGATCTCTTTTGCACTGCTGGTGGAAATGCAAACTGGTGCAGCCACTCTGGGAAACAGTATGGAGGCTCCTCAAAAAAATTAGAATTAGAACTACCCTACGACCCAGCAGTTGCACTACTAGGCATTCATCCAGGGGATACAGGTGTGCTGTTTCAAAGGGACACATGCACCCCCATGTTTATAGCAGCACTATCAACAACAGCCAAAGTATGGAAAGAGCCCAAGTGTCCAATGATAGATGAATGGATAAAGAAGATGTGGTATATATATATATGCACATATATATATATATATACATATACATATATATATATGTGCATATATATATACATATATATGTATATATATATATATACATACACACACACACACATACACACACACACACACACACACACAATGGAGTATTACTCAGCAATCAAAAAGAATGAAATCTTGCCATTTGCAACTATGTGGATGGAACTAGAGGGTATTATGCTAAGTGAAATTAGTCGGAGAAAGACAAAAATCATATGACCTCACTCATATGAGGATTTTAAGACAGAACGGATGAACATAAGGGAAGGGAAGCAAAAATAATATAAAAACAGGGAGGGGGGAAAAACGTAAGAGACTCTTAAATATGGAGAACAGAGGGTTCCTGGAGGGGTTGTGGGAGGGGGGATGCGCTAAATGGGGAAGGGGCATTAAGGAATCTACTCCTGAAATCCTTGTTGCACTATATGCTAACTCACTTGGAGGTAAATTTAAAAAATAAAATTTTTAAAATTTTAGAAAAGGAAAATAAAAAAAGAAATTAAAGACTGAATTTAACAGAAAAAAAATGCGGATATTTAATAATCATTCAAAGTATCTTTCACTCTTTAGCAGGGTCCTGATAACAATTTGCTTTTGGCTCAGTGGTAAAATGAAACAAAAACATAAATAAAAATGAGTGTAAAAATCATTGTGAGCCATGATATACTCCCTAGAATGTCTAAGGAGGGGAAGAAGGATACCATCAAATGATGGAGAGCTGGTGGAGCCACCAGAACGCTCATGCATTGCTGGTGGGAATATAAAAGGGTAAAAACCACTCGGGAAAACTGCTGAACAGTTTCTTAAAAAGTTACATGCACACCTGCCTAATGACACAGCAATTCTATTCCTAGATGTTTGTCCGAGAAAAATAAAAACACAGATCCACAAAAAAAGACTTGTGTATGAACAAACGTTCTTGGTACCTTTACTCATAACAGCCAAACGCTGGGAAAAGAGCAAATGTCCATCAACTGGAAAATGGATTAACTAACTGTAATATATTCAAATAATAGAATATTACTCAGCAAAAAAAGAAAAGAAAAGAAAAGGAAAGAAAGAAAGAAAGAAAAAGAAAGAAGGAAAGAAAAGAAAGAAAGAAAGAAAGAAAGAAAGAAAGAAAGAAAGAAAGAAAGAAAGAGAAACAAAAGGGCGGA
The DNA here is from genome assembly GCF_024362965.1 of Panthera pardus. Taxonomy (NCBI): domain Eukaryota; kingdom Metazoa; phylum Chordata; class Mammalia; order Carnivora; family Felidae; genus Panthera; species Panthera pardus. The sequence goes on along the minus strand of NW_026526754.1, from coordinate 17,790,949 downwards.
GTAAACTACATACAACAATGTAGATGAATTTCAAAAATAATGTGCTGAGTGAAGTCAGACCCAAAAGTACATACTGTATAATTCCATTTATATGAAATTCTAGAATATGCAAAACTAACCTACAGTGATAGAAATCAGATCCGCGGTTGCCTCTGAGGTAAAGAATTGCCTGGAAAACGGGACAAGGGAACTTTTTGTGGGGATGGAAACATTCTGTGTCCCAGTTGGGGTCAGTGAAGTTACACAAGTGTATGTGTTTGTCAAAAGTGACTCAACAGTACAGTCAAGAGCGTTTCGCTGTATGTAAATTATACCTCCACTAAAGAAACTCATTTTGGATGTTTTCTCAAATCTCAAACAGAAAAGTCTAGATTCGGGGGGAGCGGGCAGAAAGACCTGGGGAAAGCATGTGATCCCACCCACGGTATAGATGGAGAAACTGAGCCCCCGAAAGGAGAAGGGACCTGTTTAATATCACACAGACTTGGTGGCCGAGACAGGATTAGAACTCAAGGGACTCACTCTACAGGAGGGTGGGGAGTTTCCCTGAGTGACCAAATCCAAGGGGACTACTGAGGATTACTTCCACCTTGCTCTCTTCTTGCTTTAAGATCATCAACAAATTGACCACTGGACCTCAGTCAGCCTCCTATGCCGTTTTCCACAACTATACCTGCTCCATGCCCCGCCCCCCCACAGCCTCTTCTGATGGTACTTCTCCAAGGGGGATGATTTCTGGAGCTCCAGCTCCCTGGAGGCCAGCGCAGAGCTGGACTAGCTAGAAGGAAGTCTTTTAGGACATCTTTAGACTACTAGAGAGTCTCTAAATGCGATTCAGCAGCTTAGAGGACAGGTAGAGGAAAACCTAATAGCCAGAAATCAGGGAAAGTATCCTGGGACCAGATTCAGGAGCAACTCAGGCTATTACGGAGACTGGGGAGAAGTTACTCGGTTAGGCAAAAATCAAAGTGAAGACAATTACCCAGCATCAACTATACAAACCGGGCCAGCCAACTGGCTCTGATCTAAACAGTCTCTTTCATTTACCAGACTGAGTCTCCTCCTGGTGACCCCCACTGCCACCACTGATTCTTTTCCCGTTACTTTAACCAGACATCACTTGGATCCCCATGACCATGGTGGAAAGGGCCATCCAGGGGACATGTGGCTTCCAGCCCCAGCACCTCTAAAGAAGGCAGGACAAGGAGCCTATCAAACCATATAGCGTCATTCTGATATAAAGCCTAAAGTCTTAATCCTAAAAATAACAGGATGGAACGCTCCCGTCGGATCTGGACACACTGCATGTCAACTTCAATGGAACGCATTTGGTTCCTGGTTGAGTTTGCTCCTTAGTCTCTGCTCTGTTCAACCCATGAAGCCCTCTGTAGGGTGTCCATCCCATCTTCTTTGCTGGGGACTGCTGCACATCTACTCTTATAAAATACACACACACATACACACACACACACACATCTTGGGAAGGCCGGCCATGAGTTCCCAGTTGCAGGCTCTCTCTTGCAGAGAGGAAAGCCAGCTATGCCAAACTTTGCGTAAGTTCCAAGGCGCCATTTCTTATTCCAATGCCAGGCGCTCGGTAGAGGCTTTAACAACAACATAATGATTGGTAAAGAATGAGTGAATACTTGTTTTCCAGAATCTGTGGTATTTCATCTCATTGTAATCTGGGGGAATGAACCAACTTGAGTTTTGGAGTTCAGCCAATCTCTGTTTAAGGGCATACATCACCACACTAGGCATGAGCATAGCACATACCTTCTCTGAACTTCAGTTTTCCCATGTGCTCTATGGGGAAAATAACCAAACTTAAAAGCAGGTGCTTTCAGCCTGGAGTCCATGGGCCTTCAAAGAGTCCTTAAAACGTAATATAATTTTTGGCATATTGTATTTTTTTTACGAAGGAAAGAGTTTCGTATTTCATCAGATCCTTTAACTAGGTCAGTAACTTCTTTTAAAAAAAAAAATAAAGAAACCACTGTGGACTTGGACGTTTCTGTGAAGATGGAGATAACATTTATAAAGTGCCGGAGAACCGAAGAACCCCTTTTAACTGCTGTACAATCGCTGGCTTGGTGCAAGGAGCCTTCTGAGCTTTGTACCAGGATGTCCCAATCCTTACGTGTCTGCAGCCCTCAAGATATGCCCTTTGCCCAGCCAACTAGGTCACCGTAGGCAAATCCCTTCCTTTCTCTGGCCTCAGTTTCTTGTCTGTAACATGAAACTGTTGAACTTGGTGTTCACCCAAACCTTGCAGATGTCAACATCCTGACTCTGTGCAGATGAAAACCAACCTGATCGGCCTTGTGCTTCATTTTCCAGAGGGCTAAGGAGAGTGGCCTCTGCCTTCTACCTCCAAGAATGTCTCAGTTAGTGAATGGAAGTCAGTTTCAGTGCAAAGACAAGTAGGATTCTCACAACAGGGTGGGAGGGGATTCAGACTGGGACCCTTGGGATCCTCCCCTGGAAAACAGTGGTGGGCTCAAGGTAGCAAGGTTTTGCAGAAGCAAATGGGTTTTCAGAGGGGCAGAGTTCAGATGGGGGTCACAACTGCAGTGCTTGCTTCCGATCGCTCGATCAGCTGCAAAAGGAAACGGAGATAAAAATCACGTTTGGAGGACAAACCGCTGATTTGCATAAATTTAGGCAGAAAAGAACTCTCTTGGTTCTCTTCCTCCTTAGCTTGCTTCCAAGGGCTCTTAAAGGTCTCTCCTGGGGAAAACACACCTCCTATAGACCCCCAAGTCAGGGTAGACTTTCACTCTCACCCTCTAGATGGCTTCGGGAGAGAAGATGGGCATCTGAAGCGCCCGTTCCCGGCCCTTGCCAGCTACGTCGAAGGCCTGATGTAAGATTCCAAGGAAAATGCCCAGAAAATGCAGTCTTCCTTGGTTAGTTCTTACATGGGTACGTTACTAGGCCGGGGAGAGTTGCTCATGAGAGGAGGCTGTGGGCAACTCCAAGGAGAGAGTTCTCCATATGGAGGCTTCCACCAAATATTTATCTGATTCCCACATCAATCCACAGGAAATCGCACTATTCCCCAAGCACAGGCTGAACTCCATCCATGCAGCCAATAAAAAACAACATGGGTCATTTTCACCTGACTCTTCTGCTTACCAGCTCGGGGATGCTGGTCAAACCCCGATTTTACAGAGCCTCAGCTTTCCCATCTTTAAAATGGGCGAATAATAGTACCAATTGTAAAGGATCAAATACGGTTATGTGCAAAATATATCTGGCGCGCTGCCTGCCGGCCTCCGATTGATGTCGACTATTATATTAGTTATCTGTTACTCCAAAAATTACCCCAAAACATTCCAATTCCAAGCAACATTCATGACCTCATAGTTTCTCAGGAATCCAACATGGCTTCGCTGGGTCCTCAGTTTCGCAACCTCTCAGAAGCCTATAATCGAGATGTCCGCTGGGGCTGTAGTGAGCCCAACACACGGCGAGAGTGAGAACCACGTTCAAGCTCACTTACCTGGCTGTTGGCAGGACTCAGTTCCTTGTGGGTTGTTGGCCAGAAGCCACGCTCAGTTCCTTGCCATGTGGACCTCTCCATTGGATAGCTCGCTACGTGGCAGCCGGCTTCATTAGATCAAGCAAATGAAAGAGCAAAAGAGAGTGGCAGATGGAAGTCATGGGCTTTGGTAATCCATAAGGGATAGCCAATCATTTTTGTTATATTCTGTTCATTAAAATCTAGGCCCAGCCCTCGAGGGGAGAGAATTGCACAAAGGTGTGAATCCTAGGAGGCAGGGATCATGGGCAGGGGGGCGGAGGGGAGGAATCTTTAGAAGGCTAGGTTCGAGTAGGTCGCACTTTTAAATAGGATGGTCAGAGTGAGCCTGAGAAGGTGACATCTGAGCCAACTCATGAAGAAAGTTTCGAGGAACTGTGTTCAGGCACGGGGAACAGAGAGCACCAGGAATCTTGGTCAGAGGGTACCTGCAGGAGGAACAATGCCTCCCTCCCCTGCACTGACGTCAGAGCAACTAGAATGATGGGGATTAAGCCTTAGGGAGCCGGCCCAGCCTCCCTCAGATCCCAGACCCTTTGGTGTATTTGAATTAAATAGAAATCTCAGAGCGTCTCAAGTATTTCCTAACCCCCTGATTAAGCGTATGTAGCTCAACCACCTGTACGAGAAAGTAATATATTCTTGTGGCAGACGGATGCCCCCCCTCCAAAGACGTCCACATTCTAAACCCGGAACCTGTGAATATGTCACCTTATGTGGCAAAAGGGGCTTTGCAGATTTCCTTGTCCTGGATTATCCATGTTGATCCAATGTAACCACAAGGGTGTTTACAAGAGGGAGGCAAGAAGGGCCGAGTCAAAGATGTGACAAAGGAGCAGAGGTCAGAGTGGCCCACAGCAACAAGCCAAGGAATTCAGACAGCCTCTAGAAGCTGAAAGAGGGAAGGAACAGATTCTCCCTGAGACCCTCCAGACTGTAGCCCTGCCGACTCATGTGCTTTAGCCCCATAGACCCATTTCGACTTCCAGAACTCCTGGAACGGCTGACCTCCAAATCTGGCAGATAATAAATGTGTGTGGTTTTAAGCTGCTCAGTTTTTGGTAAGTCATTAGAGTGGCAAAAGGAAATTAATGCAACTCCAAAATTATCTTAATAAAGATATACGTAGTGCTCACATACCACAGGACCCTGTTTTAGCCTTTTACAAATAACAATTCATTATTTAATCCCCATAAGAATTCCTCAAGGGAGGTGTTATCAGTATGTTCAGTTTATAGATGAGGTCCTCCAAGCACAGAGGGTTTAAGAGATCTACCCAGGGTCACACAGCTCCGAGTGGCATGGTCAGGATTTGAATTCAGGTCTTCTAGCTTCAAGGGCAATGCATTTCTGCTCTGACTGAATTTCTCACATTGGCCTTTGTGACCTCAACATGACCTCTGCCTTTCTCGAGCCTGGATGATCACTGTGGTTCTTCCCTCCGGTGGGCCCTCATCCGATGCCGGCAGACCCATGGACGGTGCTCAGAAAGGACCTCAGAAACCACTAAAGCAGCGTGGAAACTACTGCGTGGTTTCCATTTCTGCGGGAACCACAGAGGCAAAATGGTAATCCATCTTGGCTTTTAATTTTCTAACGTAACCCGTTATTTTTTATAGAAACATAATTCACATACCATAAAATTCACCCTTTAAAAGATACAGTGCGTGGTTCTTAGTATATTCACGAGGCTGAGAAGCTATCACCACTCACTAATTTCAGAAAATTTTCATCATCTCCAAAGAGGAATTCCATGCCTACAAACCGTAACTCCTCATTTCCCTACCCCGAGCCCCTAGAACCACTAATCTACTTCCTTTCTGTATGGATGTGCCTCTTCTGGACCTCCAAAATGTGACTTTTTGTGTCTGGCTTCCTCCACTTAGCGTGTTGTCAAGGCCCCTCCGTGTTGTAACACGTATCAGGGCTTCATTCTTTTCTTTACGGCCGAAGAACGTTCCACTGCCTGGAAACAACACCAACGTGTTTACGTCTTCGCCAGTTGATCAACATTTGAGCTGTTTCCACCTTTTGGTAGTTATGCATAGTGCTGCTGTGGACATTCGTGTCATCCATTTTATCATGCCTATTTAGAAGGGATTTCCGGAAGGAGCCCAGTAGCGTCCAGAGCCCTGTTGGCAGAGTCTTGCGGGAAGATGCTGTTCTCGCAGTCACGACCCTGCAGCCAGATGCCAACACGCCCTGGGAACATTCGTCGGGATCCAAGGAATAGTGGGTCCACCCAGAGGGGTTGCAATGTTCTCTGTCCCGAAGGGGAACTGGAGAAGAATTGTTCCCACCCTGCTTCTCCCGTGCAAACTCTCTGCGCCTCAGTTTCCCCATCAGTAAAAAGAAGGGCTTTATGAAATGGGGGCGATAAACTCAGAGGGGAAAGCTCCATGGTATTGAGTCCCAAGCTAATGTGCTAGTATGGCTGTTTTTTTGTGTTTTTTTTTTTTTGCGTTAGACCCATTGAAATGCATTATATTACACCGCTTTATATAGTGCAACTTAATATGGGTTGGATACACTGAATAGAATTGCTGTATCTTTTAAATGTAATATGATACGTAATTATTTATGACGCTTTTTGTTTTCGGCATTCATTTTGAATAGAATTATACCATGCCTCTTAGGGTAGACTGGGGAGAAGGAAAATTATTTCGGGCCAAAAGCTGCAGGAACCAAAGGTTTTAGGTGCACGCTTTGGTCAATAACAAAGAAAAACCACGGAAAGCTGTTAAGATAATAACAAGGTGAAAGGGCTAGCTCTTCCAAATCCGTGCCTGTATCAACCCTAACTTCTGCAGTGTCTGGGGAGGCATGTACCCCATGCCCTAACGTGAAGCCCAGAGTCCCAGAGCTGTGACCACACACCCCCCCACTTGTCCAAGTGCACCCCAAATGACATGGCACCCAGCAGCATTGCGGGGCACGACACTACAGTGACATCCATTTCAGTCACACAGGAATAAGTGCCGTTTTCATTCCAAATACACTGGCAGGAATCGGTGAGGCAATGGCCTTTTCCTGCCCCGATGCAAGTTAAAAATACTGCCTGCTTCTTTGCTAACTCCCGTCTTAGCCCTGCACATTTAAAAATACACCCGTCAGTGGCTCTGCATTTGAAAATGTATTTTGCATCTGATAATTATGATGCATTTAAAGGGCAAAATTAGAAAGCACAAAATTAGGCTGGCAGGCTTAATTAGCCCATTCTTTTTTTTAATGGGTGGAATTTGGGCAACCGTCTGCTGGAGGGGCACAAAGACCCCTAATGGGGTTGGTGGAAATTCACCGGCTCCTCTGTCAACCCAGTCACTCAGCGAGCCGGATGGGGATTAGCTGCGCACCAAGAAATGGGAGACCCACGAAGCAGGAAGATTACACCCTCTTGTCCTCAAGAAAACGACATGAGTGTGATTACCAAGTAATCTATCAACAGATAATAGAGGGCCGCGCACATGGCTTCCCAGAGGCCTGATGTAATCACGGTGGCGACAAGGGTTTATATGTAAAGGGATGAACTCCGCAGCTTGGTGCATTCGCCGGGATAATCACCACCGTATCCGCACCTGAAGATCCATTTCCCCCCCGAGCTCCGGTCTTGCTAAGAAATTATTGAATACCTTCCCCTGTATGCTGTAGCTGGCCACGGCTCCAGGTTCGTGAGCCATCCATGGAGGGGCACACTGGGCTGGCCAGGACGGGTTTGGAAACTTCTAAGGACCTCCCAAGCGCTGCACGCTGGATTCCCTGCAGTTTGATTCTGCGTCCCCCATAAAGCTATCTTGATGGCTGCACCGAGCTCTCTCTGCACCCAGACGGGTGGATCCATCCCCAACATTCAAAAGGGACTTTTCTTTCCTCAACTCACCGTGGCCTTTCACAAGTCGCGACAGGCCACGGGAAGCCGAGTCGAGGCGAAGTGATCCCAGGTATGAGTCATCCTGATGAATCAGACGTGTCCCTGCTTTTTTTTTTTTTCTCCAAGCTGTGGGTTTCTTCATAACAGAGACGGTGTTGTTCTTTTTTTGCAGCCAGATCTAGAAGCCCTCTGTGCACTGAGAAATGGAGCTCTACTGGGCTGTGTCCGTTAGACAGCACCCAGGATGGGCCGCCCCCACTTCAGGCCATGTGGAATTTTCGGAAACAGTCCGTGGGGCAGGCAGCTGCACAGCTCTGGAAAGAGCCTGAGATAGGAACTTAAACCTAGACTCTTAAAGCCTGGGTGGTCTCAGGCAAGACAATTCACTACTCTGAAGTGAAACCTTGAACTTGTAGGATTGCTGTAAAAATTCATTCCGTGATGACAGAGGTTGTCGACCAGGGGTCACCGTGCCCACCCCCCCCAGGAGACATTTGGCAATGTTTGGGGATGGATTTGACTGTCACAACAATTTCCATCTTTTCCACCACCCTCTATGTGGCATTTTGGTGCTCCAGAAAAATCCCTTGAGTTGCTAACAATGAATGGGTCAAAATTCGGGCATTCGTTTTCAACGTTTTGAAATCTCTATAAAGAAAATGTGTATAACCCCAAATTACCTAGACACAAAGATGGGGGACAGATCAGGGAAACCATGCCCCTGTTCTATTTATACTGCCAAGGTGATATATATTTTTTAACTTGGTTAACATGTCTTCATGACAATATTTGGCTATTTCTGCCCAAAGAGCCAAAACAGAAAAGAGAGAGAGAGGGGGGATGGTGGAAGGGAGGGTAGACGAGCAAGACAGAGAGACAGAATAGGTTGCTAGAAAAAGGTATAAAATATTTCAGTTTCTAGAGTCTGGTAATTGGAATTTCCCCAGCTCTGAGCCAAATTGCTTTACCCAGAGAGCAGCTGGATGACAAAATCATACCCTCAGCCGGGTTTCTTGAGAGAAAGAGATTCGGGAGCTGCACACAAACACGCACCCTGGCAGGCCCTCAGAAGCATGAGAAGAATCAGGAAGGTGTCGGTCAGAAGCTCCTGGGACCTCTTCACTCCTTACAGAGACACCTTCCCCTACGGCAAACCCATCCTCCTGTTTGCAAGACAGAAGGTCACAGAGGAGAGGACAAGTCCAGTTCTGATTGTCTGTGAGCGAGAAAGGAGAAGCCCAGCAAAACCCCACCGTGGGATAAAGACAGCCCGAGGATGCTGAAAGATTTCCACATGCCAGGTTTTTAGGGGGCTTGATTTACCATTCAAGTGAGCACAGCTGTGAGGAGGGGACGCGGCTCTGAGCCAAGAAGGGGAGAGAAGGGGAGAGCGTGAACAAGGAGGAAGGGGATTGTTTGCAGACTAGACTATTAAATTGACTTGGAAATAGTCCCCCTCATTCCTCCCTGCATAAAATAGTTGTCTATTTCAGATGGATTACCACAAACTCCCAGATAGAGCCCGTAAGTGCTGTTTATACAGTGTGCTAATTGCAGTAATGGAACCCCCCCCCACCCCACCCCCAGTCATTGCTCAGCTTTGGTCCAGTTTTCCCTCATGAGCTTCCTTCCTGGAGCCCTATTTGTGGCCCTTTCTCTCAGCCCCCAACAACGAGCATAGAAGGAAATATGTAATTATTCATTTTATTGCCATTGATGCCGCTGATGCTGCTGCCCGTTGGCCCGCGGGGCTTTTTGGATAGCGGGGATGCCGTCCAAGTGGAGCAGCTCGGTCTGGAGTCAGAATGACCTTCTTCTGGGACAAGGCCTGAGGCTCCCCATCGTCAGAGCCTTGCTTGCAGAGCTTCTGGGAGCTTTAGTTTGGGGTCGCGTTCCCATTGTCATGGGAACCGTTGCCTCAGTCCCCAGTGGGTCTCACTCTTCTCCTGAAACCAGCAGCAGGAATAGCAGGCTATGCTGTTCCTTTAAGCAACTGTCCCTAGCTTGAGGAAATGCATCTATCGCTGAGTGAAAGTCAAGGCCCCCCAGACGCTCGGTGTGCATGCACCGTGGCCATCAACCTCTCACACAGTTGGAACTTGCTCATTGGCGCTTCTCATTCAACATCCTTCACCCTTTATTATGCCGTTAGCTCACGAAGCTTGCATCCAGATTTTATTTTGATGCAACCCGTGTCTCCCGACCTGAGACCCTGGCTCCTGTATCCATTTCTTGCGGCCACCATTAATATTTCACCTCCAAGAAACTTAAAGTGACCCACGTTCATTCTCTTACAGTTCTGGAGGTCAGAATTCCAACATGGTTCTTACTGGGCTGAAGCCAAGTTGGGAACAGGGCTGTATTCCTTCTGGAGGCTCCAGGGAAGAATCTGTTTCCTCGTCTTCTCCAGCTTCTAGAGGCTGCCCACATGCTCTGGCTCCCGGCCCCGGCCTTCACCGTCAAAGTCAGCAACGGTGAGTCCTGTCCTTCCCGCGTCATCCTGACGCCTTCTGCTTTTGTCTTCCCTGGCGCTTTTCAGAACACCTGTGATTTCACTGGCCCTACCCTTATAATCCAGGATAATCTCCCTATCCTAAAATCTGCTTGGCAACTTTAATTCCATCTGCAACCTGAACTTCTCTTTTCCATGGAGCCTAATACATTCACAGGTTCCGGGCAGTAGGATGTGGGCATTTGATGATCTGTTTCTCATCTTCTCCACTCCACAGTTGCACGACTAATCTTTCAGGGCATCTCCTTCTGAGATAACCTTGGATCCTGGGACACTCCGGCTCAAAGATAGAATGCACGCACACACACACACACACACACACACACACACCATCCATCCCAGCCTCCTGGGGTCAACCAGAACTACAATTCAAGCTCCATGAGGCAACTTGGGGTTATATTCTAGGAGCTCAGAACAGCAACCGGTATATGGCAAGTGCTCAATAAATATTTCTGGAATCAATGAATCAGTCAATCGATCAGAAGAATAAGTTCTTCAGTAGGAATGGTGTAACAGTATAATACTTGAGCCCCAGAGTCAGATATAGGGTTCAGTTCTTGCCCAGCTACTTACGAGATCTATGACCCTTTCAGAGAGCCTCAGCGACCCCATCTGTAGAGTGAGAACAAAGTCACCTGCCTAACAGGACTGCCATGTGGCTGAGTAGGTCTAGCAGAAGGTCTGGAATGCCCTAGTGCTCAGGGAGCAGTAGCCAGCCCGGTCTCCCTCCTCCCGGGGGTCACCGTCTTGGACAGGAAAACACATGTGCAGGCAAACAAGTGCCTAGAACCTCAGAGGTGCTTTTGGGGAGGTGTGTTTGCGTTCATAGTTGGGAGACAAAGTAGGAAATGATCAGCTTCAACATCAAGGAGGCTACCTAGATGTGTCCACCCTTGAACCGAATCTGAAACAATCAGTAAGTGGCAGAAAGATGACAGAAAAGGGAAGGGGCGTTCCAGGAGAGGGACCAGCACGAACAGAGGCCCAAGGGCATGGAACTATAAGCAGGTTTATAGAAATGGAGTAAAGGGAGTTACGGGGTCACCAGGCATGGCAGGCAACGGGGCTGGCCTGGAGGAGGGATAGGTGAGCCATTGGGGGCCAACCCCACGTGCCGTGCCAGGGGGCTTCGATGTCCAGAGATGGCTGTGGATAGGCTGGATGGGCCACACATCGTTTCCAGCGCTGTGCCTTTTCTCTCCCATGCATTCACACAACTGACACACACATCACACACACACACATGCAGGGGTTTTATAAAAACTACACACACACGGGACGTGCACACCCATTGGACGTACACGCAGTTTACCAGCTAGAATGACGCATGCATTTGGGGCCTGTGGTCGGCACGCCCACACGTCATAGTCCAGGAACCTCTCCGCACACAGAGGACACGTACCCTAACAAAGGCACGGCTGACCACGTGGTCAGATGCACGCACAGACACCCGGCGAAGCACCTACACACTGGCCGTGCGCATGCAGGCTCACGTACGGTCAGGCAACGCACACGCAGAACACGACGCACACAGGCACGTGAAGAAAAGCGCACCCCCGCTGTCCGTGTGTACACGCCGCCACCGACCGCACCCATCTTCTCACACGGTGACCGGTCTGCCCTCGCTCAAACGCACGGCCGTACGGAACAGGCGCTCACACGATTTAGACACACACATGGGCGCGCGTGTCAGCCTGAGGATCCCTCATTGCTTTCCGGAAGGTGTCTGGTTCCAGGGCAAGCACTTGTTCGGCCCGAGGGAAGCCGTGATCGCTCTCCAAGCCACTGCAGACAGAGCAGCTAAGAGACCTGCTTTTGGAGTTCACAGTTTATGTCCACCTCTCTCCCCGTGGCGGGGGGAGCGTGCCCGTGTTCCCAGCTTCTGTCTCCCGGCCGGCCCCGCCCCGGCTGAAGTCCCTGCGGCCCGTGACGGCTGGACGCCGTCCAAAAGCATTGCTGGGTCTCTTGCAGGAGTTCCCCATGTACGACTGGCTGCCCGGCCTCCTTTCCTAACTGAGCTGGCAGGGGGCCAGGCCGCCCTGGGGGAGGGGGCAGAGCCCAGTGCTCCGTGGCTCCCTGCACGGCGAGGCCCTCATCAGCTGCTCTCCCCGGGGCCCTGTTTGGGTGATGAGCCCAGCCAGTGCTGGAGCTTGGCAGAGAGGGGTCTCGCACGACATCTGCTTGGCCTCTCTGGGGCTAGTCAAGCACAGCTCCCTCTTCTGCCCGCGCTCATTGCGGAATTGGGTTCCAATGAGCTGGAACCTTGCGTTTCGCCCGAAGTTTTGACAAGCCGCTGTTTCCTGGCAGCAGCCGGGATGGAGCCGTGACCTCCATCTGGGTTAATGAGGGGAAGGGCTTCCCGCACACCTGCCACGTTGTCCCGGCTCCCTCTCCCTGCTCCAAGGAGCTAATAAACAGGGTCACGCCTCCTCCTTCTCCTCCTCCTCGGAGACCATGTCGTGCCCTCGATCGCAGCGAGCCTCAGCATATGGAGCCCCAGCCCCCTCCTCTTTGTGAGAGGAGGAGAGAACCGTGGGTACCAGTGAAGGCGAGCCCAGGGACATTGACAGTGTGAGTCAGATGTTATCCACAGCCCTCACTCCTAGCACATTTAGTTAAAATTAGTCCAAACCCGAATTCCACGGATTTTCAAAAACCCAGAGTTGTCCCCGCAGTTTACTGCGAATTCCCCCAAGAGCTATCGCCTCCTGTTTCTGCCAGCTTCTGAGCTCACGTGGCTTGTCACCCTCATCCAGCTGAACAAGAAGCATGTATCTTAAAGGGATTTCTGAAAGAAAGCCACTCATCTGAAACATTCCGGGCGCGGGGCCTTTACTGAAAGGTTGATGATCCCAGGACTGGATGGGTCACAGGGGCACATGGACGGCTTTAGGACACCACGCCGGCAGTAACCCCACGCTTCTACCCTTCCTTCTTCCTTCCTTCTCTGGAGTGAGACACAAGCCTGTCCCCGGCTCCCTCGGCCTGCTCCCATTCAGGCCCAAGAAGATCGGTTCCCTCCCCGATCCCCAAACAGACCGATTTGAATATTCTTCTCTCCTAAGAGTGGGTGTCTGTTCATAAGAAATTCTCAATACAGCTGCCAAGAGAGGAAAATATTCCCCCCGTGGCATTACATAATAAAGCTGTGTGTCGGGCAGAGAAATTCCTGCAATAAAGGTGAATAAACATCACAGAAGTGAGCTCCCGGAGGGAGAGCACTTTCAACATGAGGGAGATGCCTGACCGCCACCCAGCTAACGGAAGAGAGATGACGGGAAGGAGGTGTCCAGCCTGACTGTCCTTTTAGCCAAGCAATGGTGAGGCCACTAAAACTCGGTCAGAAGCAGGGGCCCCTTCTCGGGCCCCAGGAAATGTCTCTCGGCCAGGGCCTGGGTCTTTGTTCCAGGCTGACAACAGAGGTCTGACCTTCAAGCGTCCACCCCCTCCCCCAAGCCACTGTGGTTTCTCCGGGCCAAGAGGGGAAGAAGGGGCAGGAGCAGGTTATAGGGCTCCACCAAAGAGCTGACTGGTGGCCATTCATACGCAGGAGGGCTTCCTTTCAACAAAGTCTGTTTGTTTCCCCCAAGAGCCCTGGGGACTCTGTGCCAAGACAGAATGACTCACTGGCTCCCAGGCCTTGCCTCCCCCTGGGAGACGCTCGGGCAGGGCTCTTCCCCCAGCAGAGCGCAGGAGAGCAGCTTCCATGAGGCTCCAAGTGGATGTGGTCTCTACAGAGCGAGCTTGGTTGGAAGTGTAGCACAGAGAAGGCTCCAGTGAGGCCTTCAGGCCTCACTGCTAGCACGGAATTCCCCATCCCTGCTTGCTGGCTTCCTTCAAGAGTTCAAACGTCATCACTTAAAATGTTTTCTTATTTATTTTTGAGAGAGAGAGAGAGAGAGAGAAAGCACAAGTCAGAGAGGGACGGAGAGAGAGAGGAAGAGAGAGAATCCCAAGCACAAGCTGTCAGCACAGAGCCCAACACGGGGCTTGAACCCACGAACCGTGACATCGTGACCTGAGCCGAAATCAAGGGTCAGGCGCTTACCCGACTGAGCCACCCAGGCGCCCCAAATATCATCACTTTAAACGGGAATCTGCTCTCCCGTCTGTGAGCCCACGCCACTGGAGATGTCTGGGAGTCACGGCCAACCTTGGATGCAAAAGTGTGGATCCTCATGCTGGATGGTTGGAAAATCGTCCTTTTTAACATTTGAGAAGCTTTCAGAAAAGCTTTGTCAATGGCAGAAAAAGTTTCTTTACGTCAGTCAAAATCAATTATAGACACCAGTAAGATGTTTTCATGGATGGAAAGCTGGATAAAATCCAGCCAGTTGGGCCAACTCAACTTCAGAGTCATTGTCTTTTAAATTAAGAGTATACAGTACCTGCTCGTGACCCACAGGATAGCCAGAGGGATTAAATGTGAAATCGTCACTCCCAGGAGGAGGGGATTGCTCCAGACCAAGCCATATGCATACATGCTCAGGACATTCAAACTCCATCTGACTTCACCCTCGTATCCAGGCCCCGGGAAGTGTTGGTGTATTTATACCCATTCTGAGAAAACTAATGCCTGGAGAGATTAAGCTGCCCAAGTCCACACGGTGAATAAATATAACTCGACACATTAATAGGGCAATAGGATAGCAAAAAGAGGTGCTCAGGCAACCTACAGACCGAGAAATGTTTTAGTGGCTTTTGAGCACCTTACAAGCCCAAGTATGAATCAGCAGTGGGTATACTCATTGTAAATCAGGTTTATCTATTGATGAAAAACGAGTTCTGTATGTCTTCAACCATACTAGCCCCCAGGCAAGTTGTTTCCTAAAACAGGGAGTTATCAACCTGCCTTGGTTGGTTTTTCTCACCTTCCCAGCAAGGGAGATGTCACCTCTTCCTTCGAGACATTCGGCATTCCCTTTGGGTCATTCATTCTGTTGGGGCTAAAACTGGTTAGTAAAAGGGACGCAGAACTTAGAGTCTAGGACAGGTTTTTCAACGTCAGCACTGTCGACGTGGGGAGCTACGTCCTTCTTTGTTGGGGGACCTGCCTGATGCATTCTAGGATGTTCAACAGCATCCCTGGCCTCAACCCACTGGATGCTAGTAGTATCCCCAAGTTGTGACCCCCAAAAATGTGTCCAGCCACCGGCCCTGGG
This sequence comes from Panthera pardus, assembly GCF_024362965.1. Classification (NCBI taxonomy): domain Eukaryota; kingdom Metazoa; phylum Chordata; class Mammalia; order Carnivora; family Felidae; genus Panthera; species Panthera pardus. The sequence goes on along the minus strand of NW_026526754.1, from coordinate 17,775,863 downwards.
AGCAGAGCCATGCCCGTAGAGAATCAGCGCTGCAGAATTGCCCCTGGGAGCAGAGCAGCGCCTGTAGAGAATCAGCGTTCCAGAAGACAAGTCACTCAAACACTCATAGCTGTCGGTGCAGGAGGCTCGAATGACCACCCCCGAACCTGATTTTCTTGACAGAGGTGACATCTTAGTGAAAATACTGCGGATCTTGGTAGAGCGAGGCAGGAAAGCCCATCGGGGGGTGAAGGAGATGGGCTTCGGAAACATATTTCCGAAGCAGGGGGAACGGCGTGACCCAAGGCATGGAGGGAAACGTGATCCTGATTTGAAGCCTGTGTTGTTCAACATTCACATCAGAGCTCTGCCTACAGACGAAAGGCAGCATTGTCCGTGTGCAGTTCACACGATGCAGGGAGAAATGGCAGAATCTATGTTCCAGAAGGTTTAGACAAGTTAGATCCGTGGCCCAGCATTATGATGCACCCCCAGGAACAAAGGCAAGTTCCTGCATTATGGTTCAAAAACAAACCCCAGCCATTACAATGGGAAATCGGGCTCACAGGCAGAAGATTGTAGAAGGTGTTGGGTCTAAACCAGTATAGTTCACACTCATTCATGCATGAGAATCCCCTGGAAGGCTTGTTAAAGCACAGATTGCTGGGCCCCACCCCCCAGAGTTTGTGATTCAGGATCTGGGTCCTGGGTGGAGCCAGAGAATTTGCATTTCAAACTGGTTCTCAGGTGATGCTGATGCTGCTGGTCTGGGGATTCTCCTTTGAGAACCACTGGTAGAAGCCTCAGTTTCCAAAGACGGTAATAGCAGAGGGGTCAGATTAATAGAAATATGGTGTCTAGTGTGGGGAGGTGAGAACCTCAGTGCCCCAACTACCGCTAGGAGGCCAGGGAGAATGCTGAGCACCGTATTTTAAGAGGATCTCTGGGAAACTGGAAGGTGTCCAGAGAAAAGTGAGGCAAGCAGATTATGAAAAGTGATTGTTGAACATGGAGTGTTTGGCCTAGAAAAGAGGAGTTATGGGAAGAATCTGGGGGCTGCTTCGGAGAGAGAGGGGCTGTACTGTGAAGAATGATTTGAACCACATCTTCTTCCCACACCGTCAACCCCATTAGTTCAAGATCAAGAAAACCAGGGCGGGAGTGTCCAGTGCAGAATTTCTGGTTAGCCTAAAGTGGAATCTCGTGGCAATTCCACATTTAGGGCAGCACGGTCCAGTAGAAATGTAATGTGACCCATATATATCGTTTAAAATTGTCCTTGCAGCCATAATACAAAAAGTAAAAAACAAAAATAAAGAAATAGGTGAAGGTGATTTTAATAATACTTTTTTATTCAACCTAATATTTCCAAAATATGTTTACTTGGACAAGTAATCAATGCAAAAGTGTTTAGTGAGATAGTTTACACTCTCTTGCTCATCCCGTGCTCTAAATCCAGGGTGCGTTTTGCGCACACGGCTCATTTCCGTTCCATTCGAACGAGCCGGAGACGAAATGCTCCTTCCCCACGTGGGACTCGTGGCTCCCACACTGGACGGCTCAGCCCTAGTGAGCCATGAGTCGGTCACGGTGGAGTGAACGGTTCCTAGTTTGACTCCGTTTCTCTGCCTTCTGACTGTCTTTTGGATTTAATAACGTTTGCATCCCACTCCTACGTTCCTATTTTAAATGAAAGTGAACTCACAAGTGTTTCTGTATATTTTGAGAATGTCATAACGTGCTCTAAGTCGTCTGCAGGCAGCCTGAGGAGCCCTAAATAGAGGCGGTGTCGGGACTCTTGCTCGTAAGTGACAGGAGACTCAATGCAATCTAGGTTAAGAACATACCAAAACAACGTACTGGCTTACATTTTGAAAAGTTCAATGGTGATGCTGGCTTTTGGCATGCCCAGATCCAGATATTATCAACACTGTCACCAGGAACTGGTTCCTACTGCTCCCCGATTCACTCACTCCTGTGTTGACTTCCTCCTTTGCATGGATCCCCCTGAGGTAGAAATACGGCCACTGGAACCTCCAGTCTTAAATCATCTTTGCCGTAAACTTTCCCTACAGAATGAGCTGCTTTTTTTTCCAAATCGTTCTCAATAGTTCTGGACTGGAAGCTTTCTTGGCTTGAATTGGTAGCGTGCTGCTCATCCCAGAATCCAATACTGCAGAAATGTATTTGGTCAGGGCCATCACCTCTGGATCCAGGAACCTAGGGAGTCTGCCCCAAGCAAAGTTCAAGAATGGGAGATGGGGGTGGGATCCCCAGAGAAAAGAGAAGTGTTTGATGGACACAAATATCAGACGTCCACCAGAGATGGACAGACCAAAGGATAGAGACCAACGGGCCATTTTGTCCTGGCTGATGAAAATTGCCTTTCGGAAGGGTCCAGCTTCTCTTTACTGTGAAGGCACTGCTTGGAATTTGATAGATGAGGAGCTCAATTTGAGACAGCGATCTCAAGTGTTGGGACCACCATGTGAGACTTGTTTTGCTTTTCACCAATCTACTTTAAGAAGCCTTGTCCTGTGTGGCTGAATTTAGAAATCAGAAGCCTGAGGAGTTGACAGAATAAATCGACATTTACACGTTCCCAGAAAATTTGGAAGAGTGAAACTCGGCGAAACCAAGCTGGAGTCTGTTCTTTTCCTTCCGTCCCCCAAACAATGAGCTTGCAACCAAGATGGCGACTGAGCTCACATCAAAAGTGTCTGGGGTCAAAGATGTGAAAAAGCTCACAAGGCTCACAGTCTAACTTCTTCGGATTCCTGAACGTCCCAAACACAAACACAATAGCCTGCCATCCGGAAACCTGCAGCCCTCGCTCACGGACATTCTGTGTTTTTTGCCAGTTACTCGTTCCACCCTACCCGCTAATTTTCTGCCCAGTGGAGCTCAGTTTCCCCAAAGCTATGTACTTCCTCTGCTCACATGTTCCTAAGATGTTCCCAAATTCAGCTGAGCCTGAAATCTTTACATGTGCAATGAGTTTGGGAAAAAACAGAGGACTACAAAACTTTCCTAAGCCACGGGACTTTTAGGGACAGAGTATCTTTTGTGATATAAAATAGGATTCTTTATCTTAAACTGAGGTTTATTTGTAAGAAACAATGGCCAGAAAATACTAGTTACTACGTGGCAGGCTTTCCCTGAAAGATACCAAACACTTTATTTGTCTAATTTGCAGATTGCTAATCATCCTTCAAGGACCCACCTCACCCCCAAACTTTGCTGACTCTTTTCCAAGAGTGTACTTCAATCATTGCACTGACCCCAGACTCTGAGGCAATACGGCTTAATGGAGTTAGACTGTCCTGGAATCAAATCTTAGCTCTGGCATTTCTTAGCCATGTATCTAGAAAGTTCTTAAGCTTGTCTGGGTCTCATCTTCTTTATCTATAAAAAAAAAATCAGGGGCTCCTGGGTGGCTCAGTCGGTTGAGCACTCGACTTTTGGTTTTGGCTCAGGTCATGATCTCACAGTTGCATGAGTTCAAGCTCCACGTTGGGCTCTGCACTGACAGCGTGGAGCCTGCTTGATATTCCCCCTCTCTCTCTGCCCCTCGCCCACTCACACTCTTTCTGTCTCTCTCAAAATAAATAAATAAACACGAAAAAAATCATAAAAAAAATTAAAATCCCGCCTTTCTGGCTTGCTTTTAAAAACACTTGAATTAATGTGGGTAAGTTCCTTGATGGATAGGCACTTAGCATTGTAATTATCATCACACTGTTCTGTGGTTACTTGTTTAAAAGTCACTAGAGTCTTCCCGTTCGATTCTGATCTCCTCCAGGGCAAGGGCTGCTTCTCAGTAAACTTTTTGTCTCAATCTGGAGCGTAAAGACATACATGTTTGTTGAAATAATAACATAAATACATGCATGAATATATACAGATGAAGCCAGAAGAGTTAGTCCACAGCCAGTCTCTAGGGGACTGTGGTCCTAGAACGGGAATAGTATACCGTACGAAACCCTTTCATTGTTGGCTGAATGCTTAGACCCTATTAGTCTGAGTCACTTGAAATGTTTCTGAAGAAACAGTGCCCATGGTCAACGTGAACAATTGTATCTGATTTAAACTGATGAAGAACTAAGGGTCTTGAGTTAATTCTCAGTGTCTTTCAAATTTCACCATACGATTAATCGTATGAAGGATCTTCCTCATCTACCTCCTTCCAGACCACAGTGACCAACCAGAGACTTCAAATCAAAATAACAGTGCTTGTAAATTAAAAATGTTTGCTTGCAATTCAAGCTATAAGTATCCCAGGCCCTGAAATCTCAGAGTTGGATTTCTGAATGAAACCCCCCCGTTAACCATGCCCCATTTTGGAACTAGGGAGGCTGCCTACGTATTTTCAACTTGAAAAAAAATGCACACGCTCATCCCATTGGAGCCTACCACCCGGCACCATTCTGGGTACCTTTATACCTAAGATTTCAAGTCAGGAAGTGAGGCAAAGCAGTGGGCACCGAAATCGTCTCTCAGCCCAACTGACTCAGAAGCAGTCGGCCTGGGTAAACTCCCTTATAAAAAAAGTCATCCCTTGTTTGGATCCAAAAACCCCTTCAGTCCATGCTGTTAATCTGGTCCTGACCATATTTTGTAAATACAAAGCCTGGTTCAATGGTCCCACCGAGACCACATTTCCCAATAATGAGGGAAATGGTATTTACAGGAAGGTCTGAAACTTTCCCTCAGTAGCCTGTATTTTTGTAAGTCCCGTATGAAACCTCCATGTGGGCATGACTAATGGATCCACCTAATTAAATTTTTACAGCATTCCAGGGCTGGAGTGTCAAATGTTTGCTTCGAGCTTGTCTCCTTGTAACACTGTCAAATAAGTCTCCCATCCCCCACCACACACACCTATTTTAGGGACTGTAGTCTGCATTCCAATGCCATATGAAATCAGAATTTGGTTGATGAGGATGAAGAAATGGATTGCCAAATAGTTTTTGCAAGCCAGCCTACCTTCACCTATTTAGAGAGGTTAAAAGGGAAAAAGAAGAAGAAGGAGAAGGAGAAGAAGGAGAAAAACAAAAAACCTCCTTCTAGCCAAGGTAGGATTCTGTACGGGAAGTTGAAATAGTCGCTTCCAATGGATAAGAAGATCACCGCTGTTGTTTATAAATTCTTGCTCGAAAGACTGGAGTATGCTTTTAGCAAGGTGGGATTTTAACGTTGAAAACATCCTTGAAGTCAGTAGATTCTACGGACTTTAACAAAAAGAAACCCCTTGATAATCTACAATACGTATTTTCTCATTCATTGCTGGGCATTTGGTTTCAAAGCAGAGGTGTACAATTAGACCCCTGGCCTGCCTCCATACTGGCCATTGAGGGATCGTTGAGGGTTCATCAACAGGTAGACAATTGACAATGTGTCCGGAACTGCTGAGCGAAAAGAGGAAATAGAATCTGATTTTAGTATTGAATGAATATCAGACTCAAAATAGGACACCGCAGGTTCGAGGAAGTGATCTCCTCAGTGATAACATGGAGCATGTTAGAGGAAGATTCTGGGAGATAGACGCTCAAGATGGACACAAGTCAGTGAATCCCTGCAGGCTTTCTAAGCCAGAGAGCCTCCAGAAGTGGTCTGTGTCACCTGTACCCAAGAGCTTGTTAAAATGCAGATTCTCAGACCCCAAACCAAAACTTCTGAGTCAGAATCCAGAAGTGGTAACAGGAACTCTGCGCGTGAAGGGAGCTCCCAGACGAGCCCTACCAGCCTGAACTCGGAGATCCCTACTCTGGGGCTGTTGGGAAGGTCAGATCTGAACTCCGCACAAAGATGATGCTGGAGGTTCCAAGTGACAAGCAAGGCATGGAGGAACCAAGGCTAGATGGAGACCCTTGCCAGGGAACCAGGGCACCAGTGCCAGGAAACTGCGGTCTTCATCCAGCCAGAAGATCCCTGTGGACACACAGAGCCTTACTCTCTCACCCCTGAGAGCCCAACATGATTCTTCCAGCCCAAGATCTTCAAGAATCAGTCATAGTGGGGAGTTGTCATCTGCTGTCTTCCATTAAGCCCTCTCCTGTAAGCCCCCCTCTATGCAAGTGCTCAGAAATACACATGCACACTCAAATGCATTCACCTCTACATATGCAGACAGACCCGCTCTTGCAAACAAACATTTGAATACATATGATTTGTGCACATACTACTACACACACACACACACACACACACACACACACACACACGCCTGAGCATATACAGAAGAAGGGCGCCATTATACAGAATCTTCTTTCTGAAATATTGTCAAAAGATCAATAGGAGCCTACCAGGACATCACAATGCCTACATCATTCACCTCATTTCATCTCATCACGTAGACATTATATCCTCTCACATCATCACAAGCAGAAGCGTGAGTACAGTACAAGAAGATATTTCGTGAGAGAGCCCACGTTCGGGTAAGTTTTATTGCAGTTATATGGCTATAATTGTTATACATTACTATTAGTTATTGTTGCCAATCTCTTACTGGGTCTAATTTATAAGTTAAGCATTATCATAGGTATCTATGAATAGGAAAAAACAGTCTATAGGGGGTTCAGTACTGCCCGTGGCTTCAGGCATCCACTGGGGGTCTTGGAAGGCACCCCTGTGGATAATGAGCTTCTGTACGTACATATGCTTCTCCATATCTGCCTGCCCCCACGTTCTGACACAGAGATGCTATACCTCAGCTCTTGCTGAGATGAACTAACCTCCCTTCCAAATATTTTTCTTTCTAATTCATCTTAGGAAAATCACTAACCACAGGCAATTCTGGAAACCATTTTCCTCCAAGAACCCCGTCCTAATGTGGGAATCGGCTACATCCACAACAAATGGTTGACCAGAGTCAGAGGAAGAGGAGACTGTCAGAAACTTATGATGCAACCAAGCAGGATTTCTTGGAAGCCATTTCTCCTGACCCCTGATCCTGGGATAAGCTCAGCACCACACGGGACAAAGAACTAGAATAACAGGGTGGACCCGGCAGGACTTTGGAATCCGGCGGCCCCACAATAAGTGTCTTTGGCTGGCTGCGTTGACTGCATGAACTTGGGTAAGTTACTGAGCCCCCAGTTCCTTTTGTATAAGCCAGAAGTTTACAAAGACTCAATGAGACCATGTGTGTAAGCACCTAGCCCAGGGTGCTAGGACACTCAGTCATAGGAGGTGATTGATGGGTGATTGGCCTGGAGGAGTACACATGTTCCATAGGCTTTAGATTCAGAAAGTTCTCGGTGCGACTCTTACCTCCTCCACCTATTGGTTGGGATGTTTTGTGCAAGTTTCTTAACTTCTGTGAACATCGAATTTCTCATCGTAATGAAAACCATACCCCCGCCAAACTCACAGAGCCTGGCGGAAGGATTATGTTCGTATATAGGAAGAACTTAGCACATCTAGGAAAGAGATAGCTGATTTCTTCTGTCCTTTTCCCACCTTCTCTAAAAGGAACGTCCCCTATGGGATGGATAGGATGGGGAGGAAGGATGAAGGCAGCTATTTCCTCCTTAGAGACACATTCGGGACAGGAAACTGTTAGGGAAGGGTTCATTCCCGGTGACACAGACCACCCGGCGACCTTTCAGAAAAAGCAAATCCCTGGTTCTTGTGTCACCTGGGCTGAAGGAACTCTCCCTTTGGCCGTAGTCCATCTGTGGATCAAACTCTCCCAAAAAGGGAAGCGGTGTGTTGACTGGAGCTGGGGGCGGTTCTTTCTGAAGGGTTTCGCTTTCTTAGGCAGCAAACAGACAGTCTTTTGAGTGCGATGATATGGCTTCAATAGGTCTTTAGACCCAATAAGGCCCATTAGTTCTTAGCTGCGTATCCTTGGGCAAGGGATTCATCTCTCTGGATCTCTATTTCTTCGTTTTAAAAAATTCGGAGAATGATGCCCGCCCTGTAGCGTTTTCATGGGATTGAACACTGGTGTCATTTTGAGTGCAAGTTAACTATCCTGGTGATGGAGAGAAAGAGGGCTCCATGGGCGAAGCTGCCTCTCCGCAGCCTTCTCAGTCCTGGGGAGACAGCCAGCTCTGGGGGTGACCCCGCGATTAACTCTGGGCTCATCTTGGGTGGAGGACACATTAGCTGATTGGACACCAAGAACGATTGTGCAATGAGAGCTTTAAAAAATTAGTGATTTCTCGAGGCGCGTGGGTGGCTCATTTGGTTAAACGACCAACTCTTGGTTTCGGCTCAGGTCATGATGTCACAGTTTGTGAGGTCAAGCCCCACGCCGGGCTCCACAGCTGGCAATGTGGAACCTGCTTGGGATTCTCTCTCTCCCTCTCTCTCTGCCCCTCCCCAACTTGCACTGTCTCTGTCTCTCTCAAAATAAATAAATAAACTAAAAAAAAAAAAAAAAAAAAACATGGGGAGCCTGGGTGGCTAGGTTAAGCGTCCAGCTTCAGCTCAGGTCGTCATCTTGCAGTTCTTGGGTTCGAGCCTCGACACAGGCTCTATGCTGACAGCTCAGAGCCTGGAGCCTGCTTCGGATTCTGTGTCTCACTCTCTCTCTCTGCCCCTCCCCTACTTTGTGTGTGTGTGTGTGTGTGTGTGTGTGTGTGTATGCGCGCACGTGCACACTCATGCACATGTGCTCTCTCTCACTCAAAAATGAATAAATGAAAAAAATTTTCTACTTTTTTAAAAATTTTTTAAATGATTGATTCTTCAATAAGTTAAATGGAGAATTGCCATATGAGCCAACAATTCGATTTCTAGGTGTCTCCCCGAAAGAACTGCAAACTGTTTTTCATAAATTTTTTTAATGTTTATTTATTCTCGAGACAGAGAGTGAACAGGGGAGGGGCAGAGAGACAGGGAGACACAGAATCTGAAACAGGCTCCAGGCTCTGAGCTGTCAGCACAGAGCCCGACGCGGGGCTCGAACCCACGAACTGTGAGATCAAGACCTGCACCGAAATCAGACGCTTAACCGACTGAGCCACCCAGGCGCCCCTAGGTTATTTCAGTTTTACCTCAATTTAAGGAAAACCCTCCCACGTCCATGTGTGGGTGTCTTGATGCCAGGGTGAAGAAACTAGGAGAACAAGGAGGCAGTGATTGTTGAAGCACTGATTAAAAATGTGCACTTTGAGGGCAGGGCAGTCCTCTAAATCTCTTTAATTAAGACAAAGAGGACGTGAGGTTCGGGGGAACAGCAGTTCAGCAGATGACTAGCGACCGAGCGAGACGCCAGCCAATGGCTTCTCGGAAGGGTCAGCCACCCGGATCTGTTTTAGAGTCGAGTTAACACGTGAAGTGTGTAAACACCACTGTCGATTCTTCTGTCCCCGCTCTCCCCAGCCCTCTCCACCAGCTATCTCCACTTGGCACGCGTCCTATTTTCCAAACAGCAGCTGTGCACAGTTGAATAGTAAATCAAACACCCTAAAAAACCGTTGTTTTAAAACAATGTCTCAGATTTCTCATATATTTCATTTCTATTTTCCTTCCCCAAATCCCTCGCCTCAGACAGCAGCGGTAGCAAGCGCATTCAGGTAGTGAAGCCTCTCTCCTGTTCACGGGGGATTCGTGAGCGAATTCCCACTGACAAGTGGTTGTGGGGGCAGAATTTATAGGCAGAGTCATTTCAGGCAGATCCCGTATGTTCTTAGGAAGCAGGTTGTTGACGAATGTTCTTGGACAGGAAGGGACCGGATGGCTGAGGTTTTCTGGGGACACGTATCCCCAGGGTGAGCCCCAAGTTTCCAAGGATGTTGGCATCCTGAGAGTCCCAGCCCCTTGGCTTGGTGAGCCATTCTACAGCAAGACTTGGCTGGCCGTCCCCCGAAAGGCTGTGCGGGTTCCAAACGCACCGTCCGGGAGGCCGTTTTCCTGGGGAAAGAGACAAATGGTGGTAATGAGGAATCTTCCTGAAGGCTCAGTGTCGGGCTTCCTGGCGAATCCCACACCCATGCACACATAATCCCACACTCCCAAGCCCCAGCCCTATGGGTGCCTCAGCTCAGCCTCCAACTGTCCTTGAGTCAGGGTCTCTCAACCTCGACCCTAGTGACATGTGGGTCTGATCATTCTTTGTTGAGCAGAGTTGTTGGCGCTCACAGAGGTTGGATGGCTCACCAGAGTCACACGCCATGAAGTCACAGAGCTTATCAGATGTTCACTCAGCAAACATTTCATACCATTGTTGTGTATCGAGCGTTACTACGGGCACGCGGACCGGCAGATATTTATCGAGCGTCCACACGATGTTCAACGTTACGGATGCAAGAGGGAGCAAGTGTGGAGGAGACAGAAAATAAACATGCAAAGCAGCTTGTCAGCCCGCTGGCGTTTGGGGCTTAATCAGGCTCTGTGGTGGAGGCTGGTCCGTGCACTGGATAACATGTAGCCGCATCCTTGGCCTCTACTAAATTCTTTTTTTAATTGCTTTTTTTAATGTTTATTTATTTTTGAGAGGGAGAGGGAGACACAGAATCTGAAGCAGGCTCCAGGCTCTGAGCTGTCAGCACAGAGCCCGACACGGGCTCGAACCCACAAGCAGTGAGATCGTGACCTGAGCCGAAGTTGGACGCTCGACCCACTGAGCCCCCCAGGTGCCCCGACCTCTATGAGATTCTAATAGCGTCCCTCAGTCGTGACGACAAAATTGCCTCCAGACATTGCCAAATGTCCCGTGAGGGGCAAAGTTATCCCCTGTTGAGAACCACGGACGCTGAAGGAATTTAAGAAAAACTTAAAATGGGATATTGTGGTCTACGTACTGGTAGAACCCTGTCTGTCCAGAGAAACACAAATGTATCTTCCAGAGATGATCTCCCATGGGAAGGAATATCCAGGGATGAGGGAAGCCCCTCCTGAGAAGGAAGGCAGTGTTTTAATCCATAATCAGACCAGCAAATTTATCTGAAATTACCTTATTATGACTCACGCGTTATTATGAGTGTCCCTACTGGACGGTAAATCTAGGAGATCAGGGACTTTGTCCCTCCAGGTGACTGCAGTAGACCCAGAACCTAGAACAGTGCCAGTCACAAAAGTCTGGGCCATGAATGGAAGAATGGGTAAATCCAGGCAACCTCCTTCTTACAAGAACGCTGTGACCTTTCTTCCTCTTTTCCTTACCCTCTCTTAGTTCTACCTCTTTGTCTTTCTGACCTCTTCTCTCCTCCCACCCATACCCAAACAGACACACTGTCAAGCACAAAACCAAATACACGAATGCTCCCACAAACAGACAACACATACGCACCAACACACCAGCAGGAAATGAAAAGTAAACACCAAAAACATGACCTTGACTCAGTGTTCTGAGAAAATAAACCAAACACAACAACAGATTGCTGGGACACAGACCGAACCGGAAACATCAAGCAGCTTTTGCACCACTCGGCACTTACCAATTTGTCGCAACCTTAGGGCTTCATGCCTTTGCCATAAGGTCACCAGAACCTCTATGTTGGGGCCAAGAAACTATGTGATCCTTTACTTTCGGTGATACACTTTACCATCACATTTGCAGTGAAAAATAACATGGAAAGAACACCCGCCTACCCCCACCAAACAGGCACACACATACACACACACACACACACCCACACACACATACACACACACTCTGTGGTTATGGCGCCCCTATAAAGTGGTTCCAGTCTCTTGGCAAAAATTCTTAGAGGCTGGCAAGAGCAGTTCAGAAAACATAATCTTTCATTTACCCAGATAAATACGATACTTGCCACATAAATTTGAGGGCACTTTGTTAAACACTTTATATGCCATACTACACCCCAAAGACCATAACTGCCTTTAGATTGAGGACAACGATTGAGAAATAGCAAACCAGGCAAATAAATAAATTGTGTGTATTTATTTTTAACTGCTTTTCTAGACACGCCACAAGGCTTCTCGCAGGCAACACACACTTGGCAACCTCAAATAAAAAGTGACCTCTTGATCGGAAAGAATTGAACTACCATTCATCTTCCTCTCGGGCCACGGCTGAACACCTGTCCGTCGGCCATTCTTGGTGAAGTGGAGGGAATTCTGATCCAGTGGCCACTGGGCTAAATCAAAGACCCCGTCTCTTTTGCCAAACTCGGGGCAGAGGCGCTGTTACAAAACAGAGGTCTGAGAAGGAAACTAGCCAGTCTTATAAAATATAGATTGAAACCCCAAACCATATTAAGTTGAAGTGGGGACCAGAACTTCCATGGAAACCACATGCCGTATCATATAGGGCATTGAGTCTGAGAAATGCCAGTTGATCTGGGATTGGAAGTATTTTTTAAGTTTATTTATGTATTTTGAGAGAGAGAGTGTGTGTGTATGTGCAAGTGGGGGGAAAGCAGAGAGAGAGAGAGAGAGAGAGAATCCCAAGCAGGCTCTGCACTTCAGCTGTGGTGCCTGACGTGGGGCTCCACCCCACGAACCGTGAGATCATGACCTGAGCAGAAACCAAGAGTCAGAGGCTTAACCAACTGCGTCACCCAGGCACCCCTGTAAGTATTTCAAGTATTAAGGTGTTCTCTGGTTAGTGTCTGAGGAGACCTTCCTAATCTTGGCACGTTCCTTTGCTTTCTTCACTACATCCAAATAATATTTATTAAGCATTTTGTGGGCGTCACGTTGTTCTGAACACTTTACGTGACCATAAGTCTATCCAAAATTCTATGAAAGGCTATTGTTAATCCGTGTCTTAGAAAGAAGTAATTAAGACCTAAGGTGTTTGGGTAAATCTTTAAAGTCCGCGCAGCCAGTCAGTGGAGACAATGGAATTCAAATCCATCCATCAAAGCCAACACTGTTTAAACAACAGCTAGATGTGGAGCCTCGGTGCTTCCCACTCCTCATGCCCACACACCCACAACCGATTACCCGATGGCTTCCGTCATCACCTCTATGACAGCCACCAAGAAGATTTCCATTTCCATGCCAGCTCTACCCTATAGGCAACAGTAGGGTCCACAAGCAGTCAGGCTCAAAGGAAAAAGGATTCCATGATTGATTAGTGATGCCTGCTCTGGGTGCAGAGGTGGTCGCTAGTGGTACATATCACATCAATGTGCTGCCCTCTTTCTTTATTCTGACGACTGTCCAATCTCTCTTGCTAAACAGTACTTTATCTTCTGAACTCCCGAGCCAGATTTTCAACCGCCTACTAGACATCTCCACTGGGGTGGCCTATTGACACCTTAGACTCCTCAACACTGGCCTCTTTTCTCATGGTCCCTAACCTGGTAAAAGAAAATCATAATATCATAATATCATATATATCATAATATCATAATCATAATAATTATTCACCCAGGTTCCAAGCTGGAGGCCTGACCGCTGAGCTGAGCTCTTCTCTCTCCTTCATTCAGTACTCCATCCATCACACATCTTTCCCATTTTACTTTCCAAAAACATTTTGAGAATCTGCTGCGTCTGTCACATTCCCATTCCTTGAGTCTAGGATAGGCCCTCATTTCCACCAATACAACATTCCACGAACAACTGCTTCTGCTTCCAGACTTGCCCAGCTACGGCCACACTTTCCTCCTAAAGCACAAATCTGTTTACACATTTCCCTTGCCCAGATACCTTTGTGGCTCTGATAAGGTCATGCTCTCCAGCTAGCATGGGAGACCCTGCACCGTGAGGCCTCATTTACCTGTTGAGGTATCTCCATGCTGCTCCATTAGCCACCACATCCCCTCACCTGTGCTCCAACAGCACAACCACCTTGCTCTGTTCTTCCTACGTGCCTTCTGTTCACACCTACGTGCCTTTGCACAACCTGTTTCTTCCACTAATATGCCCTCCCCCCTAATTTAGTGATCCTTTATAGAGACATCCATGCCCTTGGTTGACACAAGTCAACAGTCACAGATTATGTGCTTGGCTCGAGAAAGCACTGCCTGAAGGTTCCAATGTAGCTCTAACAAGCCCACCTGCTCCGAGGCTTGCCTTGCCCCAGCCTGTCCTTTCCTGTGTCCTCTTGAAAGCAGTAGCTGTTAGAATGAGATATACAGTCAATACATCCATAAGCAAAGGTAGCCTACAGACAGCGCCCCCATGGAAGCTGGATGGTGAGATCTAGGACCCTCAGTCACCCCCTGACAATGTCACTTGCATTCCTGGCACCTCATCTGGTGGATGTTTGCACCAGCTTACAGCTGCCATTGCATTCAGGCCACGACTTTTCAGGGCACACGACTCACAGCTAGGCCCCCAGCACACAGATCTGACTCAAGAATGTGAGCTCTTTGAGGGCAGGGGTCAATCAATGATAGCCTCACCTTCCTGTTGTACCTGGGCTGGGAGCCTGGACAAGGCAGGCATTCAAGAAATGGTTGTCCATGGATCAAATAGAGTGAACCAGAGAATAGATGACTCAGTCTCAGCACCATCCCTCATTAGTTGGGTGGTCTTGGTCCAATGTTTTAACCTCTCTATAGCTCTGGGTCTCCAACTACAGAAGTAGAATAATAGTGGTGCCATATTCTTTGGTTCTTCAGACCTTGTTACCAATGGATAGAGGATGGATGGATGGATGGATGGATGGATGGATGGATGGACAGATGAATAGGTGGATGGATGGATGGATGGATGGACAGATGAATAGGTGGATGGATGGATGGATGGATGGATAGATGGATGGATGGACAGATGAATAGGTGGATGGATGGATGGATGGATGGATGGATGGATGGATGGATGGATGGACAGATGAATAGGTGGATGGATGGATGGATGGGTGGATGGATGGATGAATGGACAGATGAATAGGTGGATGGATGGATGGATGGATGGATGGATGGATGGATGGATGGATGGACGGACAGATGAATAGGTGGATGGATGGATGGATGGATGGATGGGAGGATGGATGGATGGGAGGATGGATGGATGGGTGGATGGATGATGTGTCTGTTGATGAATGAGTAGATTAAGGGAAAGTTATTTAATAGATTCACTATATTACATAATTAATTAATTAAGAAAAATGTTCTTCCATCATTGCCAAAAGCCACCATCCATTCACACGGTAAATAAAGTGGCCCAAACACAAATGGTCCCTCAGGAAACAATCAGTCCTAGGGACAGCTCCCTCTGGTCACTGCCTTCAGCACACACCCTTCCCATGGATAAAAAGGAAGGGAAAGGGAGGAAAGAGAACAGAGCTTACAAGTGAATATTTGGAAATACTGTCACTTCACGGAAGCCTCTCCCCCTACCCCGAGCCTCCCCGGGAGCAGTCAGCAGCTCCGAGGCTTTCCCTTGCAGGAGGTGGTGAAGACAGGATCTTGAGCCCCCCGTGGCTCTGCCCTTCACTTCCTCTGCCACTCCAGTAGTTCGTGTGTGTGAAGGGCTGGTGGAGAGATGTGCAGAAGGAATGGCCCCTGAATGCCTCTTCTGTGTGTAACCTGTTAGAAGTCACCCCTCCACCTGACTTGGCTCTCACACTCGTGACTAAAAGGCCTAGCCCGCCCCGAAAGCCCGGACTCTCCTTCCAGAGTGCTCTATGGACCCCAAGACTTCTTGGGCCCCTCCCGGCTCGGCGGTATCAGCTGAGTAATCTCCCCAAGCATCGACACACAGCTGCAAGGGATGAAAACTGTACTGTTGATAGATGAAACTTTGGCTAAGATTACATGGTTTTGAATATCTTGATGACATATTTGTCTGAAAAGTCTTTCAGAGGATGGCCTAATATAAATGCGCGGAAATGTTTCTAATGACTAGCATTTGTCTACAGACTTCGTTGGAGAAATTAGCATTCATATGTCTCGGGATGTCATTTGCATTTGTATGCAGGGACAAACTTTTGAATAATCATTTCTTCCAGCCCAGAAGAGTTAACTATTTACTCTGAACGCAGGCTGTTTTCCTTCTCAGGCTATCTGGCTGGGTTAGTGGTGTCCAGAAGGAGGTAATGATGTTCTAAGCATACATCCCATTGCTGTCGTACCACTGGAATCTTCTAAGTAGTCCTAATACCATTTGCCTAGCAAAGATTTACTGGGCTCCAGCTCAGCTCTGGCCACACCCACCTACCTCTTGGAATCCACCCCATGTCCTAAAGAACCTCAGCGCTTTCTACGAACCCCGGGCCCACCAGGTTGAAGCCTGAGACCTATCTGGTTGCAAACATACCTGGAATTCTCCCCAGGATAACAGAGGGTCCATTGAAAACCCATGGAAAGCAGCTGGTGTGTGCAGACAGCTTGGGTCCCCCTTCCCTTATGCAGTTTCTTAGGGGTCCTTTGGCTGAAGTCCAGGGCATTTTCCTGGCCCGATTTTGCTTTAAATTGTATAAAATGGCAAGGTCTGCATGAAGCCAAGGAGAGATAAATTCTAACAGGGCTCTTATTTGCTCTGTGACGTCCAAGAAGAAAATGAACCTCCTTCAGGATCAGTTTTGCCATGCATAATTCAGAGAGGCAACACCACCAATTACCGGGAATTAAGGAGACAAGAGTTGATCATGCATGTAAAACCCCGCGACTTGGCACATAGTAGGACACTTGATAAATGTTACTTTCCTGCCCCGACTCCCCGGCATTCCCTAGTATGCCATCAACAACAGCACTTGGGCTCCTGATGGCAACTTGTGCAAATGGCAAAATATGATGTTCCAGCTCGAGAGACTTTCACGGCGGTCACTTTCACTTTGGGGTAGCTAGACAACCATGGGATCCATCTTCTGCGTGAGCTCTGGGTCTCCAGTAAAATGCTCCCATGCGTCTTCTCTGAGACCTTACCCCGTGTCAGAAGCAAACCCCAGATAGTTCTGCCCGAGTGGCTTACTCTGGAAGCAGAAGACCCAGGTCAGTTTGAGGCCCACAGCCTAGCTCCGCTCTGGGACCCAGCGCCCTGCACGGAGTAGGCATTTTCCTGCATGCCTGGTCAATGAATTGGTGTTTGAACTTGGGAAAACAGCCAACACCAGGCCTCCTCGTCCTAGGATGTGGAGCAGGAACATGAAAGGTCTATGTTCCAAGACATAAGCATCTTTAATAAGAAGATGAGACCAGCAAAAACGACCCTATATGTAATTAAAAATGGAAACCATACTAGCCTGGAAGAGAATCAATGAAGTCGAAGAAAGCGCAGCTTTTCCTGCAATAATGACTTTAATTCGTGTTTTAAATGGTGGTCAACAGAAATATTTGGGGAGAGAAAGAGGATAACACCTGCTTTGCTGTACCTCGAGCCCGTGTAGTCGTGCCTGTGATGCAGCTTGGTGCCAGTCCTGGGGCATCCCGTGCGTCTGTCCATCACAGGCCACGTTAGTCCTCGTTGTGATCCCAGGTTTGCTTGTCTGTCTGTCCATCTGCCCTGAAACCTCCTGGGGGGCAGGCACCAGCATGAAGCATGTGTCTGACACAAAACACTCAGTGAATGTCTATAGAAGGAAGGGAGTAGTTCGTATAAGATGTCCTCTCTCAATTTGCTGGTGTGTCCCAATCTGAAAATGACCCCTCATAAACTGGTCTCACTGTCTGTCTGCCTCCGTCTGTCTGTGTCTCTGTCTTTTCCTGTCTGATCTTGTCATCTCTTTGTTTCTCTCTGTTTCTGTGTCTGTCTCCCTCTCTCAGGACGGTGCTACCAAGGAGGGAGGATTGAAACCTGATTGGTCAAAATGACTTGACTTGTTCCCATGTGTCTATTGGGCCCCATGTGAACACCCCAGGAAGCTCCCCGCCGCCATGGTAATATCTCAGATGATGCTATCTGGTGGCCCACATCTCACGCCAGAGACAACGCCTGCTCCCGGAGAATCCTCGGCCATGTCCCACCCTCTTTATGTCTGTGAAAAGCAGGTTGGGAGAGGCAAGGCTGATCTTCCTTGAAGCCTGGGTGTTGTGTTTTATGTTTGTTTTCTTTTTTCTAAAACACTACACCTGGAGAACACTTTTATGTGCCTCTTGCCAAACCTGAAACCTGGTGTGAGAATGGTTAGTGATATTCTGAAAAGCAGGGCCTCAAGTGGCACCAGAGTAAGGGGACCACTCCCAGCGCCGCACATCTTCAGCCGCCAGAAACGACAGCTTGTCCTCAGGGTAGGAGCGGCTGGGGCGAATGGCACAGAATCTTCTAGTATCGGTTTTCATTGTTATCTTAAAAGAAACAACTTAACCAGTGGATGTGGCCACCGTAGCCTCTGTTTTGCCTGAGTTGCCTGGTCAACGGAGCCAACCCATCACTAAATGAAGGGACACATAATATATCCATATAGAATCGATTCGTATAAATGCCTTCCCTTCCCTTTTCTTAGCAGCCATTTGTTTTAAGTATCTGCTGACGGCAAATCCCATGGCTTCTCATCTCACCTACCGTTTCGGATGCGGACGACCTTAAAGACAAGGTACAAACACCACCTCCCCCCATTCATTCCACCCAAGTCCCTTAAGGACAGGTATGGCCTTGAAATTCAGATCATGTCATTTATCGATGAAAACGATACAATGACAGAACTGAGTCTTCATCACCCAAGTGGAGGAGGAAGCACACCTGAGGGTATCTCTCACCCTCTGTCGTGAAATTTGGAGCACCAGCAGGGTTGTGAAGACAGGTGGGCAGCGGGGCGCTGAGGACAAAAGCAGAGCTCACCATGGGACAGGGGATTTGTCCTATGCATCAGCCCCATCTTCAAGCGCTCCATGGAAGCTTCTGGAACATTCCGTGGTGGGGATAATTTTAACAGCATAAAGGACGGGGCGGGGGGGGGGGCGGGGGGGAGGGTTAGGATCCTCTTTCCCCTCGTTCAGTTTTGTGCTGAGTGTCTTTTGGTTGTGGCCTCACCCCTCCCTGCTCCAGATCCATTCTCCACCTTTCTCCGCTCAGCTTGGTGCTCCGGGGTGGGGGGTGGGGGGATCTACACAGACACATGAATGGACTCGTCGGGCCCCCTGGTTTGCACTGGGTCAGGCTGTGAGTGCCCCTGGGGGGAGATGAGACGGGGGAGAGGCCTGCCTCCCCCTCCTCCCTGTGTGATCACTGCGGGCCACTTGTGCCCCTTGACTGAAGGTCACCGCTCACCTCTGCACTGTCCCCACAACCTGTCTCTCATCTCGCTTTCTCTCTGAGCTTGGAAACTCCCTTTCCTTACGCCTCCCAGCAGCCTGCCAGGAAACTACACCTTCCTGTAAGGACGTCCTTTGCCCTGGGCCCCTGTGCTCTGCGAACATTCCCTTTATGAAAACCCCCTTGGCATCAACCCGGTCCGCTCCTTCCTGCTTCGACCCAAGTGATACAGGTTTGTGGACCCAGCAGACTCACAGCGGATGTGTTTCTCCGAGGTGTCCCAAGGTCTACGTGGAGTGGAGCCTCCTTTGTCATTTTCTGCTGCTCCCCTCGGACCCAGTCAGGGCTCACAGAGAAGAACATGATTGACCTTTATCCTTTTCCTGGGAGAGACTAAGCTGGGGAGGTAAGCACCTCATCAGACCTTGCTCCTCTGCCCCTAGCCCCCTTAACTCACTCTAGACCCCTGAACTGGAGTCAAGCTGTGCAAAAAGGCAGAGCACTGGACCAAGAATCCAGCACCGGACCGAAGCTCTTTTCTTACCCTGCGACTTTGACCTACATGCACGCTTCTTCCTTGGGGTCGTCAGTCAAATCACGATGGCAGCCAGAGTCTACTTCCTCATCAGGCCCTCAAAGCATTGGAAAGATGTACGAAGACAATTTAAAATTCATCTTGCAATAAACCAATACACGCGTTCTTGTTTGCTTGGTGCAACTGTAGCCTCTGCAGCTAGACGAGGAGTTCTCTGGGTCTGAATTTGGGGATTGTGTACAGTTTTTTATTTCTCTGCACGATCTACCCCAGTGCCAAGGCACCTGAGAGCTTATGAGACCGTCGCTGATCCACAGCTACTATTTTCTTTGTGATTTTTGAAGGAAAACAAAAGATTATCTTCTGGGACTTCTAAGAGGCACCCAAAAGGAACCCACTCACATTTCAACTCAAACTTAGTGGCAGAGTGAGTGGCACCAAATTTTGGAATTACAATTACAATTGTGCAAAGTCAAGTCATACTTGAGTGGGTAGTCCTAAAATAAATTAATCTAAGGGGAAACTGTCAAATATAATTGACTGTCTTAACTTACTTGCCCTTATCTGTGTCTACTAGAGAAGTTGGTAAAGCTAAAAAAAAAAAAAAATTCACTTTTGTAGATCCTCTTGCATCTAAGAATGGCCATGTGACTCAGTTCTCACCAATAAGATATAAGTATTTCAGTGGTACCATCAATTTTTCTTCTTATATTTTTCCCATCTTGGAATGCAGACATGATGGCTGGAACTTCAGCAGCTATCCTGGTAAGATGAGGTAACAGAAACAAGGAAAACACAAGAGATTTGCAGAGGTGCTGACCTTGATATTTTTAAGCCACCAAACTAATTTAAGAAACAACTACCTCCAGAGGGAAGGGGGGAAGGGTATGTTAACCCTTATTTGTTTAAGCCACAGTTAGTTGGTTATTCTGTTGCCTGTCGCGAAAGACATTCCTATCTGACACAGTGCACAGTGTCAGTAAAATAACCTTCTGTTCTCTAACGCGTCATTGGCTTTGTAAGTTGAAATCTGTGTAGCGTAAGATTTTTTTTTTTAAGTGATAAAGCTCCATCAGGATTAATTTGAACCTGGTTCATTCCACCCTTGTCTAACACCTATAACCCCTCTTACCGTCTTCTCCACAAGTCCTGGAGCTCTTTGAGGAGAATTGTCGTGTTGCCGCTTGTATTCTTAGGTATCAACACACATGTTTCACGTAACCGGCATTGAATTAAAGATGGAGGTCTAAAGAAAGAAAACAGACTTCAGAAGGTCCGGAGAAGATATTACCAGTAACTGCCATTTACCGAGAGACTACCATGTGCAAAGCACTTTCTAATCACTATATCAGACACATCATATCTCTATTAAGCAAGCCTTCTTATCCCCATTTTATACATGAAAACCCTGAAGCTCAGAGAGTTTTCACAATCTGGCCAAGATCCTGAGGCTTACGAACCACACAGAGGAGATGTGAATGCCTCGCCCCGCTGCGCGAAGGATGTCACCCCTGCGAGAGAAATCAGACTACAGAGACCACCCAGAGGACTTTGTTCTTCTCATTTTAGCATCCGAAAGTGCCAGCTAACCCAGCCAGGGGCCGACCTGCATTCAAACGGATTCTGCTTGAAACCTTCAAAATGCCTCCTACTCCATCCTTGGGAGGGTTCAGACGGGGATGGTTTGGGGCCATTGAGAAAGTGGCCCGTTTGCACTCTCTAATTTGCATGCTGGATGTCTATTGAAAGTTGCTATGGTGATCCGTTTGACCAGAAATTTCCGCTGAATCATCCCAACACATGTATAAAAACATAAATGTGGTCAGGGGACCCAGAGCCCAGCCGCCAGGAGCGATGTCTCCATTTTTCGCTTGTGACTCACTCGCGGTCACGCGTAGGCCCAGCTGTAAACCTCTGTGGGCAGGTGTCAGTCCCTGGAGAGGTTCTGCACAGCAAGACACATTGAAATTGCCCCTGGGGAACCTGAAGACTGAAGAGGGAGACACGGAAGCCACTCTGAGCCCCACCCTGCTCCCCTGGGCCGTGCCGGAGCTGCTGGCCTCGGCAGTCGATGTCTCGGTGTGCAGACCCCTATACGCGGAGGCCGATAAGCGTCCGGGAGCAGAGCCCCGGGAAGCAGACGTGGGATTGGGGGGCAGCAAGGAGCGGGAGCCATTAGCACAGTGCACCATCCAGGTGGCTGACTGCGGCAGGCATCCGCTTTTGGAGCTGCCCGGAGACCTGGG
Source organism: Panthera pardus (assembly GCF_024362965.1). Taxonomy (NCBI): domain Eukaryota; kingdom Metazoa; phylum Chordata; class Mammalia; order Carnivora; family Felidae; genus Panthera; species Panthera pardus. Next base: position 17,754,101 of record NW_026526754.1, on the reverse strand, counting down.
GGCAGGACCACCGTGGTGATGGTGCATATGGACTCAGGTTCACATCTTTCTGTGCTGCGTGCAGTTCCTTGGCAAGTTTCTGAACACTGACGCAGATTTCTTTGTGCATAGAAAGGTAGAAAAGAGGGGCGCCTGGGTGGCTCAGTCGGTTAAGCGGCCGACTTCGGCTCAGGTCACGATCTCACATCTCACAGGTTCGAGCGTCCAACTTTGGCTCCGGTCATGATCTCGCGGTTCACGACTTCGAGCCCCGCATCAGGCTCCGTGCCGACAGCTCAGAGCCCGGAGCCTGCTTCGGATTCTGTGTCTCCCTCTCTCTGTCCCTCCCCCACTCACACTGTGTGTGTGTGTCTCTCTCTCTCAAAAATAAACATCAGGGGCGCCTGGGTGGCTCAGTCGGTTAAGCGTCTGACTTCGGCTCAGGTCACGATCTCATGGTCCGTGGGTTCGAGCCCCGCGTCGGGCTCTGTGCTGACAGCTCAGAGCCTGGAGCCTGTTTCAGATTCTGTGTCTCCCTCTCTCTCTGCCCCTCCCCCATTTATGCTCTGTCTCTCTCTGTCTCAAAAATAAATAAACGTTAAAAAAAATTAAAAAAAAAAAAACAAAGACGTGCAGCTAAAGGAAACTGTCGTTCTGTGAATCAGGATTAGGAGCTTATGGACAAATAGTTAGTATTTAAAAATTTAAACATATCTCTAAAAAAAAAAAAAAAAAACTACCCTTTTTTTTTTTCTTTGGAAGTAGACATTACGTGGCATTTGACCTTCACCTGATACATGTATGCGCAACTAGGTGTGCATGCATATGGGGGGGGGGGGTCCTTACAGATAAGCAGGTGTAGATAAACAGTTGATTGCCTAGTTTCCTTTTGCTGCTTGGAGACATTTGAGGGATGCCACTGAAGCGGGGAGCAGGGTTGTTTGGGACAAGATAATCTCCCTTGTCGGGGGATTATCAGGGCAGGCTGTTGGAGCGTTGGTCAGGAGAGATGCTGACGTCGATTTTTTTTTTTTAATTTTTTTTTTCAACGTTTTTTTATTTATTTTTGGGACAGAGAGAGACAGAGCATGAACGGGGGAGGGGCAGAGAGAGAGGGAGACACAGAATCGGAAACAGGCTCCAGGCTCCGAGCCATCAGCCCAGAGCCTGACGCGGGGCTCGAACTCACGGACCGCGAGATCGTGACCTGGCTGAAGTCGGACGCTTAACCGACTGCGCCACCCAGGCGCCCCCTGACGTCGATTTTTAAAGACTGCGTGACACGTTACATTAGCAAGAGTTTAGAAAGACAGATACAACGTTTCAAGAAAATACGTTGTCGTATCAGAGCCCTAAAATATTTATACCTTTCGGCGTATGTGTGAGTCAGCATTCACCAGAGAAACAGAATAGGAGATGGATATAGATATAGATTTAAATATATAGATACGTAGATATATGGATATAGATATATACACGCACACATATATACACACACACATATATACACACACACTATATAAATACATATCATGTCCTATATGTCCTGTCTCTATACATCCTCTATATATTCTATTAGATAATCTTGCATATATATATATATATATATATATATATATATATATATATACATATATGTATATACAATGCATATATGTATCTTGCATGTGTATAGTGATAATGCTCACATGGACAGCAGTATATACAATATATATACATATATATCAGTGACTAGATATATGTGTATCCACATATATCTTCTGAAAGAAGACTCAATATAAGGAATTGGTCATACGATTACGGAGGCCGGGAAGTCCCCCTGTCTGACCTCTGAGGCAGGCTGGAGACGCAGGCAAGCTGGTGACATAATTCAGTCTGAGTCCGAAGGCCCAAGAAGCCAGGTTGCTGATTGTTTAAGTCCCAGTCTGAGGACAGAAGATGAGATGGGCTGTCCCAGCCCCTGCCGTGAGACAGAAAAATAAATAAATAAATAAATAAATAAGGTAGAGGAATCCCTCCTTTCTCTGCCTTCCGTTGTGTTCAGACCCTCCATGGGTTAGACGGTGCTGACCCACACTGGGGAGGACCATTTACTGCTGTACTGAACCCACCGATTCAAATGCTGATCTCATCCGGAAACGTCCTCAAGGCACACCCGGAAATCGTGTTTAATCCGGACACCCCATAATAGCCCACCGAAGGTGATACGTAAAATTCACCACCACAGCCTAGTGACCTCAGTTTTCTGATATTTATCTTAGGTAAGTTATCAGATATTCAGCAGTGATGTCCAAGGATGGCGATCGAAGCAGTATGGACATCACTGAAAAATTAGAAAGGGTGTTAAGGTCCCAAATGAGCAAAATAGCCAAATTTTTTACAATCACGTGATTCAATTTTATGTGGCCAGCAAAGCTGTGCTCCGTGATCTGGGAAAGCGTGGCTGGTAGATTATGAACTGAAAAGTTAGACACAAAAAGGTAGATTCAAGCTGCTCCCAGTTCTGCTAAAAATATCCTTTAGTTACAGATCTGTATATCTTTGTGTGTATTTTTGTGTTTTTTAAAAATCTTTTAGTATTTGTTTTTTATTATTTTTGAGAAACAGAGATAGAGCCCGAGTGGGGGAGGGGCGGAGAGAGAGGGAGACACAGAATCCGAAGCAGGCTCCGGGCTCCGAGCTGTCAGCCCAGAGCCTGACGTGGGGCTCGAACTCACAAACCACAAAGCCATGACCTGACCCGAGGTCAGACGCTTAGCTGACTGAGCCGCCCAGGCGCCCCTGTGTACATATGTCTGTATACTCAGTACAAAAAAATAACTTCAAGGAAAACACTATTAACAATCACTGTTTTCTGTTTAGAAACAGTGGTTGTTAATGCTAAAATCTTCACTTATGTTATATCTCCACAGTTTCTCTAATGAACAAAACCTTCTCCTAATCAGACAAAGAAGCAATAAATATGAGTTATCAAAATGCAAGAGAAGTCAGACTTTTGAATCCTGGTCACTTTTCTTTAGCATAATCTTTCTTCAAAACGCGGTGAGATCTGCCTCCAAAAGGTGAGGGTCTGGCAAGCAGTGGGACCATCAGCGTCACGGGAAAGTCCTTTGACGTGTGGCCTCTGACCCCAAGGACGGACCCGGGAGGAGGGCGGCCAGGTGGAGGGGGCCGATTGGGATGTGTGACCCCACTGCACGACAGCCACCAGAGGATGGTGTGGAGCGTTGGTCAGTCTCCTGAAAATGCAAGGGGAATGTGTCACTTTGGATCTTTGGGGGTGCAACTCTGACCATGAAGGAAGATGGAAAACGAGAAGCTCCCAACATCCTGACGTTCTGCCTTCTCCGTGTTGTCTCCTATGACGATGCCTCCACTCTGGTGCCCCTCCCCTCCTCTCTGTGGCCCCGTGCCTATGTGCTGCAGCGGGCTCTTCTCGCTTTGGGCCCAAAGGGCTGCTCACTCACCCTGGGGTTCTCCGTGGGACAGCCGCTGTGCCCTCTTCATCCACAGAGCCAGAGGGTTAGAAGAGTGACCACGGTGGCACCCACCGGGCAGAGACCGGGCGCACAGGTAAAAAGACTTCAGAATTATAGTCAGAAGACCTTGGTATGAATCTTTCTCTACCAACCTGACAAGCTGTATGGCCTTGAACAGGTATCTTACCGTGTCTGTATTTCAGTTCCTTGACCTATATAACCAAAAGGGAGTAATATGCAACTTACTGGCTCACCATGAGAATAAAGTAAGTCTCTTAGAGCAATAATAGATTTCAATTGCTACATCACAAACACCATGAACTTAGCTTAAAGCAATGTGCACCTATTATATTAGAGTTCTGCAGGTCAGAAGTCCAAGTGGGCTCAGCCGGGTTCTGTGTGGAGAGGCTTCTACAAGACCAAAATCAAGGTACCAGCTAGGCTGAGCTCCTCCCTGGAGACCTTGGGGAAGAAACCGTTTTCAAGCTCATTCAGATTGTGGGCACGATTAATTTCTCTGGAACTGTAGGATTCAAGACCCCATTTCCTGGCTGGCTGTCAGGTGGGGGCCACTCAGCTCTTGGAGAACACCCACATTCCTTGTCACATGCCCCCTACATCTTCAAGCCAGCGATATCAGATCAAATCCTTCTTGTCCTTTGAATCTCTCCAGCTTCCCCTTCTGCTTCCAGCTAAAGAAAACCCTCTATTTTCGAGGGACTCGTGGAGATTTGAGAAGATGGTGTATGTAAATCAGGTAGAAGAACGATTCATGCAATAGATGATTGACCCGGGTCAACTTTTGGGACAAATACAGTGCACCATATATAAAAGGTTCTAAGTAGACTTTCGTGGAATAAGTGAGTGGATGAATGCATGAATGAGTGAGCAAATGGGAAAAATCATCAAGGAAGTGAAGAGTTCCTGTTTCGGAGGGGATAAGGAATCGGCAAGAGGCAGTTCCAACGGCAAGGGGACATTCCGATATGAACTCTATTAATCCACACGAAGTGAGGGTGTAGTTGACACAGCCGCTCTGTAAGTGTTCATCCTGCAGCGTGACAGCACCTGGAGGGTGTTTTCTGAGCCGGGATTCTCGGCTCCGAACACACCCAGCTCTGAGGCCCCAGGAAATCTTATTGGCAATTAGGGCCAAAAGAGCGAATCTCTGTCTCTGAGCACTTATCCCCTTAAACTTCAAATTGTTCTTGGGATCGTTGTGTTTCTTCAACACGGGTTCTGCACTTGTGGGCCCGGCTCCCTTCCTATGGGAGAGAGGGCTGAAGGGGTAGACACCATTCAGGTTCTGGCTGGAGGGAATTTTGTGGTAATGCCCGCAATGGCTTCAATGTCTGTAATCTTAGAAGTCGTCTGAGCGTCATCAAATCATGACCAGCAGGGGTACTAGCTACAAAACAACCCGGGTACCAGAAAGAAACAGAACAAAGATGAAAACTGGTATCCGATGGATGGAGGCATTCCTGGTAAACTCACAAACACCTTGGGCTGTCAGACCTCCTCCAAAGGGTTTTTATAACTTCCTGAAAATGCTTTAGCATTGCGCTTTAATTAAACATTTAATATGCATCATGCAAATTTATTGATTCTGCCACAGGGAAAAAAAGATGAATCTTGTATTTGGACATCTCCAGCTAAGATGACTGGTATTTTCACGGGCTTTGCTAATGGGGCCTCGGGTTGCACCCTGCCAAGTTTGAACGGCACTGCAGGAGCTGAACGGCATCCCGGATTGGAAAGGCAATGGCTAGAAGCAGTTGCCTTCATTTCTGCTTCCCAGACGCAGTCCTAAGACTGAAGATGTAGGAAGGGCAACTAATGGGAAGCCCTTGCCAATGAACCCCCTTTGTCAGAGGATTTTCTTCTCTGATCATCTGTTTCCCCTCCTGCTGCCGTGTCTACTCTGAAGTTCTGATCTTTGGAGAAGAGGAGCCAAGCAGCCCAGAAAAATACCATAAGGGGCAAGATGGAAATGGGTCCATAAGGGGCAAGATCAATCATACCGCCTGCCTGATGTCACGTGGTTGGGAATCCCATGAAGTTGGTATTGACTAAGTTTTTAGAACAATGCAATACCTGCTAAACCTACTATTCTTGTAAAGTACAGATACATCACAAACTACTTTGGGTTCCCATTTTTCCAATGTTATTGTGAAAACGGCTTCTAAATTCATAGAGGTCTCACTTCCTGCCTTAGTAAAGAGGAATCAGGTCAAACTATTGAATGAGCGGGGATTGCAAACTGCTGTCGGCTGTTCTCAGCACCCCCATTCACTGAACAAGACAATAGCTATAGGGCAGTGGTTTTCAAATGGCCAGTTTTGCCCCGCGCCCACCAAGGGGTTTAGGTAATGTCTGCAGATAATTTTGGTTGTCACAACTAAAGAAATCGGAGGATGGATTGCTGCTGGCACCAGTGGGTAAAGGCCAGGGATGCATAAATATCCCTCAGCTCACAGGATAGCCTCCCCCAGAAAGAAGTATCTAACCCCAGATGTCAATAGTGCTGAGGTTGAGGAGATACAGAGATAAAAGAAGGTCTGCCCTACAGGTTAATATATTAGGTGGGCATCTAGAAGGAGAGACTAAAAACAAACACATAGGGGCACCTGGGTGTTTCAGTCGGTTAAGCGTCTGACTTCGGCTCAGGTCATGATCTCGCGGTTCGTGAGTTCAAGCCCCATGTCGGGTTGTATACTGACAGCTCGGAGTCTGGAACCTGCAGCCGCTTTGGATTCTCTCTCTCCAAAATACACATTAAAAAAAATAATAAATAAATAAATAAAAGAAACAAATAAAATCTTTGATATGAAAACCTGGTGGGGATTCTGCCATTAACCAGCTGTGTGGCCTTAAGCAAGTGAATAGACTAAATTCAACTTATGTGTTCATTCATTTGGCCAGCTTGTGAAGTGTGGCAAGTGCTTTCTTCTTCTTCTTCTTCTTCTTCTTCTTCTTCCTCTTCTTCTTCTTCTCCTTCTTTCTTCTTTCTTCTTCTTCCTCTTCCTCTTCCTCTTCTTCTTCTTTTAAGCTTATTGACTTATTTGGGGAGGGGAGGGGCAGAGAGAGAAGGATATGGAGAATCCCCAGCAGCCTCCATGCTGTCAGCATAGAGCCCAATGCAGGGCTTGAACCCACAAATTATGAGATCATGACCTGAGCTGAAATCAGGAGCAAGACGCTTAGCTGCTGGACAAGACTCAATAAGAGGGATGAAGGAGCAGAGACCCTTGTGGCCCTTCTAGACCTTCAGGAGCTGTGCTTGTATTCAGGAGTAATGAACTCTTCAAGCAGCGAGTAACGTATGCCTTAATGCCACCTTACTAGATCCTATCTTGTCCTTCTTGTTCACCATGCAAGCTCTAGAGATGTCTGTTGGATGAGAGACTTTGCTCCCTACTGCTGTGATGGGGAGACCTGACCAGGGGGAGGGGGGAACACTAAGGGGCAAGGAGAAAACTCAAGAGGCCATTGTGTGGTCCTGGGTAAAGAAGATGGAAAATAGGTAATTTCTCAAACAATGAAACACAGTGTGATCAGATGACCCAGCAATTCCGCTCTTAGTTATATACCCAAGAGAAATGAAAATACATGTCTGTGCATAGCAGCCTTATTCATAACGGCCAAAGGTGGAAACAACCCCACTGTCCATCAACAGGTGAATGGATTGACCAAATGTGGTGCATTCGTACAATGGACTATCACTCAGCCACCAAAAGGAATGAAGTACAGATACATGCTACCGTGTGGATGAACTTTGGAAACATTATGCTAAGAGAACCACATTTTGTGTAATTCCATTTATGTGAGTGGTCCAGAATTGGCAAATCGATAGGGACAGAGAGTAGTCCGGTTGCTGGGGCCAGGGAGATGGGGAAATGGAGAACGAATGCTCGTGGGTCTGGGTTTTTTGCGGAAGTGATGCAAATGCCCTAGAAGTAGACAGTGGTGATGGTTGCCCAATCTTGTGAAGGTATTTTAAAAACACTGACCTGCGCAGGGCGCCCGGGCAGCCCTCGGTCGGTTAAGCCTCGCACTCCTGATTTCAGCTCAGGTCACGATCTCCCAGTTCATGAGTCCGAGCCCTGCGTCGAGCTCAGCGCTGACAGAGCAGAGCCTGTTTGAGAATCTCTCTCTCTCTCCCTCTTTTTCTGCCCCTCCCCCACTCACGCTCACGCGCTCTCTCTCTCTCAAAATAAATGAATAAACATTAAAAAATTAAAGCACTCAACTATACATTTTACATGGTTGAATTGGGCAGAGCCTGAATTATAGCTCAGTAACGTTTTTAGGAAGGTGGTGAACGCACACGGATGGTGACGACAGAGGCACGTGGGACCCCACACTTGGAGACTGAGGCACGTGGGGGACGGAAAAGCAAGCAGGCAGCCGCCCGATTTCTCAGTTGCTGCTGCTGCTGCTGTTAGCCATTCCTTTCTGGTGCCACATTCAATAACTACAGGCTGGTTGTCTCAAAGTCTACCTCCTTCTTCTCACTGGAGTGTCAGGGGGGGAATGCTTTGGGGAAGGAGAGCTGCTTTTTTTTTAAGAGAAATCAAAAAAATTTTTTCGGTAACCTTTTCACTCTTGATTGCCAGAAGACTTTGACCTTGGACCCCATGGATGCTGGGGGGGTAGGTAGACTCAGGTGAGGGAAAGGTTGAAAATGCAGCAGGTTCTGCATGGAGCGGATGTGGTTTCACTGCATGTGGAAGCTGTGTTTCACTGCAGCTTCTCCAGACGGTAGGCAGCCTACCGAGAGAATCACGGTGCTTTCCTTTACTTAGAAACCTAGCAGTTTTGTACGCGTAGAAGTATGGCTTCTGGTAAAGTCAAAAACAGAAAGAACATTCTTTGGCGCTATGAGATGAAAGAAAGAAAAGAAAGAAAGAAAGAAAGAAAGAAAGAAAGAAAGAAAGAAAGACAAGAAAGAAAGAAAGAAGAAAGAAAGAAAGAAAGAAAGAAAGAAAGAAAGAAAGAAAGAAAGAAAATGATCCAGGAACACATAATTCATTAACATAAGATATCCAAGTCTCCTGTCATTTAGGGGGTAGGGAGCATGTGAGGCTGGTTTTAACTCTGCTGTGAAATAATAAACAGGCTACGATTCTACAAGGGTGTTCAAGGCCAGAGCAGAAGCCAAGTGACCTCGTTGGGTCCTGAGACAAAGACATTCCCTCCAGCCCGAGGGGCCACCCAAGAAACACACTCATATTCACAGCAATATCTAATTTCCAGAGTCACGGACTTTTTATCCGTCCATCCCTTTGTTCAGGAAGCAAAGCAACTTGCTACCACAGGGCATCTGGAGATAGGAAGATAAGACCCCACCCCTGCCCTCAAAGAGCTCACAAGTATATGAAGAAGGCAGATAGTCGATGGCAAACTGTCAAAGAAGTATTCACAGTGTGGGGGGCATCCGCTCCTTGGGGGGGGGGGGGGCGCGTTATGGAGACGCGAGTGGCCTCTTACGGGGCGCCCGATAAACCATGCGCCGGGAGTATGGGAAAGGAAAATAAGTGCTCTCGATCATTCCTTCCTTTTCTTATAGTCAGACATCATCTGAAGTCTGCCCCAGAAGTTGAAGACCTGGGGTCACTCTCTCGGGATTTCACAAGGCTTAGGTTAGACCTCAAGGCCAATCATCCCAAAGCCAAGTGGTTTGGCAGTCTCCATGCCCTCCACAGACCCCTCCGCTGACCCTGGCTTCCCATCAGGGGAGGCAGTGGGGAGGTGGGTTTTGTTTCCCAAGCCTGCGCCCGGCTCCCCACACTCTGCGCCCCGCCCCCGCAGTGCTCAGTCATCTGGCTCCTGGTGTGGGAGGGTGTTCGCCACATGCTGGTCTCCGAGCCCAGGCTCCTGGCCCCGCAGCCCGCCCCCGCAGCCCCTCCGTGCCCAGCCTTCTGCCTCACCTACTTCCTTCTTTCCCAGGCGCTGCTGCGCCCACCTCCTTGGCAGGTGGCCCGGCACGGTTGACCTACCGGGGACCTGTGATTTAAGCCAGGATGGGTGCGTCAAGGGAGAACCCAAGCTGTGGTCCCCCTTGCCATCCCCGGGGCCCCTCCCGATTTCCTGGTTGCTGGCTTGGAGGCCGCGAAGGAACAGCCAAGCCATCCCATCTGAAAAAAAAAGAAAAGAAAAGAAGAGAAAAGAAAACCAGCTTGGGACCAGAAAACTGAACAAATTTAATGCAGAAGTCACCGAGACAGGATAAACAGGGAAGCCTGCGGTCTGTGTCGTCCTCACAGAGTGACTTTTCCCGTTACTCTCAGACTTCAACCCAATTAGAACCCGGCTAATTAGTTTTGTGCGCGGCACAACAGTTGGGGGAAAAGGTCACTTTGGTATATGATTTTCTTTCTCTCTCTTTCTCAGCCACAGAACTTCCTCCAAAGAACGAGCATTAACCTCCGGTTCTCAGAAGCAAAACAAGCCAAGTCACGCATTTCTATGAATTCTCTCCGTAAGCTGAGGATTAGTAATAATAGCTAAAGCCGTGTCTGTTGAGTGAGCGTAGATGGCAGGCTCCTCACAGGTCTTGAGAGTAACGGGGCCTCCCAGAGTCGTGGGGAGCCCGGCTCATGTCTAAGGAAACCAGGTCTCCGCCAGGATAAGGAAGGGAGGCGATGTCCTCGGTAGAGCCAGGATCGGGTCCTGGGCCTGCCCGCCAGCGCCATCATGGCTTGGGCAAGACTTTTCCTCTCCCAGTGCGAATCCCAAAGCCATGTGCAAAAGAGTGATTAGCTATAAGGAAAAAGTACATGCTGGTGGCTGGTTTTATTGAATCCAAGTCTTTGTGCCACAGAGACGATACTCGAGCAAGTATATCGACACCTCCCGAGGGCTCCCAAGATGGAAGGAAGACCATGTGTGACTTGTGGCTGCCGTGTCCCAGGCACTGTGTGGCCCACTGCCACATGCTTTGCAGTGGAAAGAGCTTTGGAAAAAAATACAGACACATGTGTAGACATCTGGGAGGGCAGTTCTGTGGTCCTCAGACGGCTCTGACATTTTACGGAGGAGCCTGGAGAGCCAAGATGGCTCCCGCAAACATCCTGTCCTCAAGCGTTTGCCAAGACAAGGTGTAAGTACTTCCTCCTTTCGAGACTGAGAAAAGCCTTGTCTCTGAATATACTGTCATTGCAATTATGTCGTTAAGCTACGTAAGGTTAGATGGCCACATAACGTCATACCAGCGAGCTTGAAAGCACAGTGCCCTCACCCCAGGTGTTGCTTCCTCACCCCCATCACCGTGTCTCTATTCTCTGTTCCTATAAGATGCAAACGTGAGCACAGTTGGAAGTCCCAGCCGTATTTATCCCCATATCTCTCCTCCTGCCTTTTCGTTGCTTCAGAAAGCCTTTCTCTTCCCCACTTCTGAGTGCCTAACATAGGAACTGGGGCAAAATCTATATAGACAGGAGTTTTGCCAAAAGGGCACTTGCCCTGAGAATATATCACTGTATTTGTAGGTATTAGGTTCAGTTAGATTTGTTTCTTTTTTTTTTTTTTTGTAAGTTTATTTCTTTATTTATTTAGAGAGAAAGAGGCAGACAGAGAGAGGGAGAGGAATCCCAACAAGGCTCTGTGCTAACAGTGCCAAGCCCGATGTGGGAGCTCGAACTCACAAACCACGAGGTCATGACCTGATCCCAAACCAAGAGTCCTATGTTTAACCGACTGAGCCACAGTCGCCCCTAGATTTTTATTTCCAAGAGCTGGAGATCAGCACAGTGCGGAATGAGGGGAGCATTCATCATATGGCACACTCACTGTTTCGGGAGAGCTCTTTGGTCCCTAAACTGGACTGCCCCAGACACACCTTTAAACTTTCGAGAGGCTATTCGAGTCCATTCAGATTGGTTGGTTCTCACAGAACAACAGGGAGACTAGGAAGAATGAGTTTCTTGACATGGGCTTCTGTCTGTGAGGTGTTCTGTCACCAAGAAGGCTTCTGTCACCAAGAAGGCTTCTGTCACCAAGAAGCCTGGAAGAAACTCGATGAAGATGCTAGGAGGAATTTTATTCTCCCTCAGCTGAAACCGAATAATCACAGTGCATTCCATATGTAGTAGAGTCTCCTAGAGATCTGGAGATACCAGTGAGGGAAAAAAATAATAATACTCCACGAGATCTTCACTTCTGGGAAACAAAACCACAAAATGTACTGAGTGCTGGGAGTGGGGGGCATATCCACAACGAGTTTGCTTTTCTGTTCAGATTCTCAAGTTCCTTTCTTAAAGCAGTAGAAAAGTAACATAGGTTTTTTGTCACCAATAGGCTGTTCCACATATATTCTACGAGGTTGGTGTTCTTGTTATGTCTAATTGGCAAAGATATGTTTGTGCCCAGTAGGTAGTGCAAAGAAGTTCAAAAAGGTACTGTTGCCTCATTGTACTTTCACATGTGCCCTGGGACTACTAAAAATTATGGATCTGTATACAAAAATGGATGGATGGATGCATGGATGGATGGGTAAATGGACAGAAAGATGGATAAACAGATGGATGGATGGATGGATGGATAGATGCATGCATGGATGGATGCATGGATGGATGGGTAAATGGACAGAAAGATGGAGAAACTGATGGATGGATAGATGGATGGATAGACAGGCATATGGGATGATATGTGGATGAGTCACAGGATTTTATCCTTTATCCACCCAACTACCACAAAGCCTGATATCCAACAAGCTTTCAATAAGTGCAGACCTAACACTTAGTAATCACAGTAATGAATCAACTGGTCACTGCCCTTCAAGACTCAGGCTTGGAGGGAACTCAAAGTCATCTGACCTACTTTGATATTTGTTTATTCATCAAAATCCAGGGATTCAGAAGCCTAAGAGGAGTCTTCATGCATCAGTAAGGCACATGTCTAGATACTTGGGGGTAACTTGAGGATCTCTACTATTCCAAGACAGTTTCTGAAAAGTCTACCCTTCGTAGGATGACACCCAAGGGTGGGGCTGGGGACCAATGAAAGAAAACTTTCCTTCTTCCAGTCTATTATGAGATTGTCTAGAGAAAGCAAATGCCAAGCCTTTTGTTCAGTTCCCCCACCTCCTTGCCCAAGTTACTCTTTCCATCTAGCCCAATGAGTCCCCCTGGCCTGAATCACCACCAGCAACAAGGGAGGCTGAAACCCATTCAGGGGTGGCCTCCTAGAAGAAAAGCTGGTGATGGCGATGAGCCCATAATTGTCAAGTGCATTAACCTCACAGGCCCCATACTCCTAGAAAGAGGAGTCCCAAGGAACCAAATTAGGACCAAAAACAAACAAAAAGTCTGGTGTTCATGCTTCATTTCATCCTCTGCATTTCCTGTGAAGTGGTTCTGGTAGTTGTTGCGTCATTATCATCACCATTCCATTACTACCAAATGATGCCAACGTTGTTGGGTTGGGGAGGGCAAGACTGTGGGCAACGGGAGCGCTAGCTTTTAGAAATCCAGCTGCTCCATTGTATAACGTTCAACCAGCCCTTTCCTCCCTGTGACACCGAAAACGGACAGCAATCTCCTGTCGGTGCTCAAGGTCGGGAAGCGATTCCAGTACAAAGAAAGCGCACGGACTTGTGCAATGGCCAGGCAGGACCGGCACTGCAGCTGCATTTGTTGCTGGGAGTTTCTGGAAACAGATCTTTCTGACAGTAAATTACAATGCAGTTGGTGGGCGTTATATCAATGACTAGACTCTTAGTCACCTTAACGAACTGAAATCAAATGACACCGGGACGGTGCAGGGAGGTGAGATATTAGCAAGTCCGATTGCAGATGTGAACGTAATTTCAGGGGCATTTTTATAATTGCTTTTATGTTTTGATTAAATGCTTCACATGATTCTAGGCTAGTAGGTGGAAGGCAGGAGTGAAGTGAGGAAACCCAAGGGTATATATTTGCCTTCATGTCCGTGCTGCGAGAAGGCCAGGGGAGGGGATATGCTCCCTCGCCACATAAAACACAAAATCTTCACTGTGCAGGCCACCTTGTGCACTTTCACACTCAAACACAAGACCCTGCAAACAGACCGATGCTTATTCGTGTGTAGCAAACACCAGTTTGAAGATAGTTCTGAAAATTTCAGAAGTGTCACACGCATCGTTTTAACAAGGGGGAAGGATTAAATGGCAAAGCTCTGTAACGTTTACATTTGCCGCTTGCTTATCTCCTTTTCCACCTCTGTTCCAGGGCCGGTGGTTCCCAGCCATGTTCTCTACCCAAAAGACCCAGGAATTCCTTAGATCTTTTCCAGCTGAAGTGTCCTGTAAGTCTTAGGGACACAGGTTCAGCCTGGTGTCTTTCAACACCCACCACCCCTGGAAGCCAGAGAGCTCTAGGTCTAGAAATTTTAGCTCAACCAATCTCTCCTCAGACTTCTTCCTTTGAGTCCTTTGTTCTGTGACGAAAAGAAACACAGGAACGTAATAATGTTGTCATGAAAAAAACAGTGTTCTCCGATCAAAGGATTCACACTATACATGTAAAATGGTGCATTCGGTCACCTGGCCAACACTCATGCAACACCTCCAAGGCTCCACACGGGTGATGCATGTCCTCAGGATGGACACGAAGATGGACCCCTTACCAACATCTGTCATGATATGATATGAAATGATACGATACAGTGATATGATGATATGCAATTCTATTCTGTATTATATAATGCCATGGTATCACTATGCTACATGATAGTATCATAGAGTATAGTATATATTTCTCTTGTCTATTTGTCTGCCTTGTGTGTCTCTCTCTTACAGTAGATAATAAAAGGGAATGGTCAGGAGTGTGGCCTTTGCAGCCATGCCTTGATATGAATCCTTGCACGCTCACCTTGGAAAATCTCCCTTAGCTCGCTCCTCTGTCGCATGGAAATAGCAGCAGCACATATCCTACGGGGCTGTTGGGGTGATGCAGCGAGTTAAAACTGGGTGAGTAGCAAGTGTGTGCTGGCCACTTGTAATGCCATGATTTGAAGGCAGGCTCCATGCCGTCGCCATGAGGCACAGCTTCTCCATCACCCTCAGAGCGGCTCGGAGAATTCCCCAGGGCCCTGCCCACCCCATTTCTGAGTCTGAGTCTGAGTCAATAAGCATAGTTCATCCCTTTGCTCCAGGCACTGGTTCAGGGGTGGGTGGACAATCCAATGACCCAGACCGATTCCATCCGGAGAACCGGACCCTGCTACAACCATCAAGCTTCCGTGGAGAGCCCTGGTCTGGAGTCCACGCAGTAGGATGCAGGGACAACGGAGGGATGGAAGCCAGTTCCCGTGACGTCACAGGGCTCCTGCCCCCAGCCAGGCCTGCAGCCAGTTCTGTTCCTACACCTGTTGGTCACGTGAGTCGGTAAGCTTCCTTTTCATTTAAGCCCATTTAGGTGGAGGTGTTTTCACCGACAACTGCAAAGAGAGCTAATTGGCACAACACTATATACTGAGACTCAGAGGGCACACAAAGTGCCCCTCGGAGATCACACAACAAGTGAGGAGCAGAACCCCCATGCCTGACCACTCCAAAGCCACACAAGGTTCTAGAAGAGAGGTCAAGCTACAGCTACAGGGACCCAGGAATGACACTTTTGGAGGCAGTCGCCCTGCATTAACAACTAAGCTTTATTAAACGCTTATTAGATGCCAGTCACTACGCTCAGAGCTTCGTGTGCAACCTCGGACACGGAGGTGTGCCTTGAGGACTGAGCAAGATCTGGGCATGTGGAAATAAATGGAGGAGGGCTGGCCTTCTTATTGGAAGATTACAAAATATTGTCCATGCGCCTGGAGCCCTGAGGAGGCAGCTGTGACTTAAAGCTGGAACAGGGCTGTCTTCGGTGACGGCAGTCCGTGCTGGGATACAGACACCCCACCGTGCTCACACCCGCGGATTTAATCACCGCCCTCCGCTCATCCAGAATTCCATCCCGGCAAGAGTTACCGATTTCCACTTTGGTTCCAGGGCCCGTGAACCGCAGCCACGTTCTCTACCCGGTGCCATCTCGGGAAGACGCGGGCTAATTAGTGAACGAGATAAGCATCCTGGTAATTGAGGGATGGGCCGATTGGGCTAGGTGAGCAGTGAGCGTAAGAGCAGTCATGTTGCAACAGAACAGCCAGCCACCCTGCCCCCACCAAAGTCAGGTTTTCTGGGACACTTGGCAGGACATTGTGTGCATGAGAACTTAAAAAAAAAGAAAGAAAGAAAAAAGTGGGGAGGGATCCGAGTGTTTATCAGTGACTTTCAGTTAATAAACATTAATTGAGCACCTTCTGTGCACCAAGCACTGTAGTAGGCAAAGGAGGGGTGAGAGGCGCTGTCCTGGCTTCAAGGGGCTCAGAGGGTCCGCGGGGAACTCACGTGGTACCACAGAACTCCAAGGCAGTAAGCGCAGACCAGGCGCCCAGCCTGCCCTGGGGGCTGGTGGGCACGAGGATGCAGGGGAGGCTTTTTAAGAGAAACCCAGGATGTCACGGAGAGTCAGAATTAGCCAGGAGACCGGACAGAGGGCAAGGAAGATGGGGATGGGTGGAGATCCAGGCGAGCGACGTTGTGCAAAGGCTCGACAGAGGGGGAGAGGGAGAGGAGCCACACGCAGGGCAGGGGTGACCGCAGCTTTAAGGCAGGAGCATAAGCCAGAAGGAGGGAAATGGTTCCTGACCCCCTGGCACCCACAAGGCCCTTACGTGGAAATGGTGTGTGGAGAATGTCAGCAGATACCTTGCCATTTCGGGAAGAGGGAGTTCTGTGAGCACGTACCGGGGGGGGGGCAGGTGGATACCTGGCGACGACTTGGTGCGCACGCTCACCGTGATCACAAGACTGTCCCCACCTTTGATCCAAGGGGCGAACGAAGGCCGAGAGGTCAACTGACTTGTTCAGGCGTCACCCCTGGGACAGAGCAGGATTCACACCTGTGTTGGCCTGATGCCAAAGCACAGCGTCTCCTGAATGTGTCTCCTTCCCTAGCCACGCTCAGAAATCCCTGCTTTACTCCCTCCCTGCCCTGCCTCCAAAGGCTTTCAACGTTGTTAACTACAAACCACAGCATCCCCTGGCCTGGAGAGGCAGGGGCGCGTGGCCCCGCCATGCCGACCCTGCCAGCCTGGCTCGGCCACGTCGACCCTGAAGACAATCTGGCTTGGTCATTGTGACCCATCAGGGCTCTGCAACAGTCCAGCAGGTCAGCTTTTGTCTTTGCGGATGGTTTACTGACCCTATAGTCAACCTCAGAGGGCTGAGAACATTCGCTCCGTGCGATCCAGAATTTTTGTTAACCTCTTCACGCGGCCCAGTCCGTTTGCAGCCCGAAAAATGAGTTGGAGGAAGACAGCGAAACGCTTGGCTGAGGTCAGAGGGTGAATCAGCAGGCTGTCTCCAGGCCAGCCCACGTGCCCCCACCCCAGTCTGCCAGTACCCGCATCACTCCACTCGTCCTGACCAGCCGCTCTTTGCAGAGCCTGAAGTCCACAGTCAGGGACACTGACCTGAAGAGTTCCGGCCATACCTCCAGAGTCCTGATGCTCCTGGGCCGGGTCTACTCGAACAGCCAATACCAAGCTCTCAGACGGGACATATACCGCAGACAGCAGGTCATAAATAACTCATGGGCCCCTCCTGCTCTCCTTCCCAGGTTTGAGGATGAGATGGGAGTCGGGAAAGGCAGATTCTGCAAAAGCCTGCTCTTTCAGGTCCTTTTAAGAAGAGGCCAGGGGGAACTGGTTGCAGCTCAAAGGTGGACACTGGAAATTCTGAACTCTTCTGTTCAAGAAAACGCCTTGGGGCCTCCTGGCTTCAAAACTGGCATCAGGAAATGGCAGGAAAGTCAGCGATCTAAAGAGAAAAGCCAGGGAGGAAAGAACAGATCTCAAAAAAGCTTTTACACGTACACGGGATTCTTCTGCTTAGTTTCTCTAGGTTTATATCTATTTTTTATTAGTCTCTGAGGTCCCAACTTTGGGCAACTACTCTATATTTTGACAGGGCAACGGCTTATGGAGATCAGGGCAGCTGAAACATTAGACAATTATCTAAATAATCTGTCCTCTTTGACAGAGAACTTTGTCTATACCATGACAAATAAAGTTATTTTAGAATTGATTAGAAGGAATCGTGTAGGACACCCGGATGGAGTAATTTCATTTGCAGTTTCCCCGATTACCAAATAAGGGTTTTATCAGCTTTATTGGGATATAACCGACAAATAGACATTGTATATATTTAAGATGCACAGTGTGATATTTTGGTGTATGTATATATTTTTGAAATGGTTACTATGACTGTAATCATGGTTACTATTTTCTGTGTGTGTGTCTGTGTGTGTTTCTGTCAAGAACTTAAAATCTACTCTCTTAGCAAACAATAGACAATACATTGTTACTAACTATAGTCACTGTATCATTCAGTTGATCTCCAGATGGTATCTATCCTGCGTATCTGGAACTTTGTACCTTTTGGTCAACATCTCCCCATTTCCCCCACCCCCAGCCCCTGGTAACCACCATTCGATTCTCTGCTTCTATGAGTGAGACTTTTTTTAGATCCTACATAGAAGTGAGATCACACAGTATTTGTCTTTCTGCGTCTGGCTTATTTCACTAAGCATAATGTCCTCCAGTTTCATCCATGTCTTTGCAAATGGCAGGATTTCCTTCTCCTTTAAGGCTGAATAATATTCCATTATGGTGGTAATATATATATATATATAATATATATATATAATATATATATATAACATATATATAATGTAATATATATATATTATATATATATAATATATATATATATTACATTTTTTTATCCATTCACCTGTCAGTGGACACTTAGGTTGTTTCCATATCCCGGCTAATGGAATAATTCTGCAGTGAATATGAGAACACAGGTATCTCTTTGAGATGCTGAAGTCATTTCCTTGGGACTTGGAGGTAAATTCCGTATGGTAGTTTTAGTTTTAATTTTTCGAAAAACCTCCCTGCTGTTTTTCACAGCAACTCTACGAATTTCCAGTGCCACCAGCAGCGCACAAGGGTTCCTCTTCTCCACATCGCCACCAACACTCGTTACCGTTTGTCTTTTTGATAAAGGCCATCCTAACAGGTGTGAGGTGACATCTCCTTTTGGTTTCGATTTGCCGTGTCCGGGTGATGTGTGCCGTCGTAGACCCATTTGACTTACAACATCCGCGAGGGGACCTGACTCATCCGTTAGGTCGGTTTGCATAGTGATTGAGGTTGGGGAGGATAGTCTCTCCTGGGGTACCACAGGGCTTTGTCCCTTCCGCTGTTGCTACCCACAAGTCGGTGGGGGGGGGGGGGGCGGGGATAGTAAGAAATGTACAAGAGCACCAACCATTGGTGGACCATCTGTGGCCTCACGTGGCGGGAGACACTTCTCCCTGTAACCCTGACAATATCCCACTTTGCAGAGGTGGGACCAGCTGCAGAGAGGTTAAGTCATGTAAAAAGCACATCAGTTTCATTTGGAGCTGGCCCAAGGCTGGGAAGCAAATTCAAACTAGTCGATGGCACATTCTGGATCCAAAGAGATTTAGACAAGCAGGGAACGGGCTGAGTCTAAGGAGACACAGTCTACTGGGATTGTTCTCTGTTCCTGTGCTCGGGTTCAAAAACATAAGCACACAAATGGAAGATGGGGTAGTGTGGGAGGAAAAGACCCTGGGGCCGCGCAATGAGTCACCGGTGTTCTGTGTCTGCCAGAGAGGCTGGTGAAATTACGGTCTGCATGGGGAGCAGACAGACCGCGGCTCACGGAGGTGGAGGGCGGTGCTTGCTCTGTGATGAGAGGCTCACACCTGGGGATCTGGGTTTAGTTCTAGGACCTGAGCCCGCAGACAGGGGAGCAACCAGGTGGCCCCGTCTGGCAGTCAGCAACCAGGAGGCAGGGGCACTTGACATTGAGGCGTAGGTGGAAATGCTAAAGGCACTGACTGTGTTTACAGTGAAAACCAAAAGGCAGGGAGAGGATGTCCTATTGGTGGTCTTCCTTTCCTCAGAGCCCCTGGGGGATGTGAGGACTCATTATACAGGACCTTGGAGGGTATGAAACCAGGACTCAGGTATAGACAAAGAGGCTAACTTCATACGAGACAAACAAATGGAAAGCTGTCCTAACAATCTCCAGACCTGTGGAAAAAATAGATGGACAGGGTGGAGGGTGAAAGTGAGAGGTAGTGAGTGCCCCGTCACTAGAGGTGATCAAGTGCATGCTGTTGGGCCACACTTGGACTTCTGTGGGCGCTAGGCACTTTGCGTTCCATAGACCCGTTTCTTCCATACACAAAATTAAGTATTACTTTATGACCGTGTTGGCATAATGACAGATATAATGCATGCTCGATTACATTCATTTCTTTTCCTCTGACTTTAAAAGACAGGAAGATGTTTTCCCGGGCCCCTAATAGTCTGATGGGCCTGAGGCATGGTGTCTGCTGTGTGTAAATCAGTCTTGCCTGCTGACTCACGGCCCGAGTGTTGTGAGGCCAATTCTGATCATGCACTGGTCGGACGGAGGGTGTTGAGGTCAGATGCGTAAACCTCCCCAGGTCTGAGATGCTATTAGGTGAATTCTGCCAAAGCAGAGAAGAGCACCCCAGCTGCTTTTCGAGATTGTCGAGGTGCACGTGTTGCTAACAGCACGAGCTGAGGAACTCTGTTGGAGCTGATTCCATGCCGTGGAAATACGCTCATGGACCCCCATCGTTCGAGGCAGTAGCACCTGAGGCCAGGATCAGGGGCTTGGGGTGGATAAGGAATTAGTGGTTTCTTTTGTTTGATATCCTCCTATTACTGCCTTGTTTAAATGTTGATATTTGGCTAAAAGCATGGATCACTGTTGCGAACCGACCAGAAAGAAATACGAACGTAAGATCTATACATTGGGATTTGATTTGTATTTGGCTGCCCCCACCTCTTTGTCTGATCAGGAACACTATCATGATGGAGGGATGATGCCGTGAGGTGTCACGGGGCATATTTGGCATTTCCTGCGAACAGAACAGCAGGAGAGAAAGCTCAGCATAACCCATTATGCAACAAGAAGTCAAAGGTAAAAACAGGGCCACGGGGGATCCCTTTGCTCGGGCAGCCAAACAAATTCAGAAACACACGAATTCAGAAATCATCTACATCACCACGTTCCTGGCAATCACACAAGTATTTAAGTTTGGTCTCTGTTTTCCAGAACTTTCGGTTTCCTAGGTGCAGTGAGTGCTAAACGTGTCTGGAAAGGGACCTTCGAATCCCTCCATCCCCAGGGGTAGGAGGAAGAGGGACCCAAACTTCACAGAGCTACCACCCCCAACAGCCTGTCCTCTGAGTTACAGCGTATAAAAGGCACAGCCTGAATAAACACTGTCCCAATATCAGGTCCCCCCTTTTTTTTTTCATTCCTTTTTTTTTTTTTTTTTTTTAATCAGTTCTGATTTCAGCACAAGAAACATCTTTGAAGGGTTGAATGCTTTTGAGATGTATTCCCTCATCAGTCTAAGCTGTGAGTAAGATCGCAAGGGAGGGGTAAATCTAAGAAGGTCCTAACTGGGAGGCGGGGGTGGGAGGTGAGAAATCTAAGGAGATGGCTATGCCCTGAAAAAAAAACAAAAAAAAAACAAAAGGAAGTCATGGAAATCTGTTGATTTGGAATGGCAGGGGTAGAGAAAGAGACCTCGTCATGCTGTATCTCTCTATCTGCTGCCTAAAAACCAAAAGAAGCCTTTTCGATCAGGGGTTCATGTGTGCGCGAAAGTCTGTCCAAAGCCTCCTGTCTGCCAGGCCATCCTGGGCATCTTTTTTTCCCGGTGAAGAAAGGGAGTATATTTGGGGAGCTCGTCCCGGGAATTCTCACTTGAAGACACGGCTGGGTTTTTCACATCTCTTGTGCAAAAAGAACAAATGTTTTCATAAAGGAGGTGTGTTGTGTTCTGGGGAGACCGAACAGACAAAATAAACAAAACCCACCAACGGCCAATGCCACGTCACTTCCCTTCCGTGGTTCTTCCCAAGGCGGGGATGACACCTCGTTACGGGTTCTTTCAGGACCCACGGCCTCGCTTGTCTAGATCCTCTAGCAAGCAGTCCAGTGCGTGAAGAGCCTAGCCTCTCCGGTGCCTCCCCCTGTCCTCCCCCGCAGACGCACCCCCCACCCCCTGCTGAATGACACCCCCTAGAAAGAGACCCGCGCATCTCCCTTGTCTATATTTTGCCTCCTCCTCATGATTGCTCTCCTCCTTTGCAGCCTGGCTTCCCCGAAACCAAATGAGTTGTTCTCTAACTGCACCGGAAAATCAGAATTTATTGTACATATGTTTGTGTTCCACTTAATAAAAAAACCTATATTTTAAGATAAACTTTGTTAGTAATTCACGAGGTAAGTGACTATTTATGCTAATCAGGCAGAAATATATTCTCAAGCATAATGCATTACATAAATTTGAATGCAAAATGTTCAATTATGAAGTAAATACAGGTAATGCAAATAATAAATTACCTCTAATAAAAATTATAAAAGATGTGTCTTCAAAGAGAGAGCGGCTTTAACTTACAACTGTGAATTGCTTAAAGAGAAAAGAATTAATAAATGCTGAATTACTCTGATGATTATTTAGCACATAATTCACCTATTCATAACGACTCCTAGTAATCAGACTGGTGTTTCACATTCTCCAATATGAGGCAAGACTGTTTTCTCAGCAATTTTACCCTTATCAGATTATCTCGTCTGATTCTATTAATTTTCTTCCATGGATCTGCTCACAGTGATTTGTGATTTACTTACCCAGCTAACTAAAGACTGTTAAAAGGATTTATCTAACACGAGACCTAAGAACACTATATGTCTTACACCATTCAGTTACTCTGAGCAACTCTTTCCTCAAATCAAGTTAGTTGCTTTCCTGGTGAAATGAGTGGACACTCGTTAGTTCTGCACCGTAAAATCAGTTTCTGGATAAACAAAGAGTTCGGACGCTGCCCTTGATACATCTTGTTCTTTTTAGATTACATATGTCTGATTTTGACATGATATACCTGAGTTGCTATAACTCACAGTCAAGAGAAATATGTTACTTTTGGCGTTGGATCATTGTAATTTGGACATGAACAAGTTTTTTTTTTTTTTTTCCTTTCTTTTTTCATGAAGTTCCTATGTATGTAGTTTTGCAATCATCCTCTACAGGATTCGACCCATACCCTCCCCCTCCACATTCTTCTATAAATATTCACTGCTTTCAGAAACTTTAATACTACTGGTTTGAATTGGTCAATAATGACAAACGCATGGTTTCTAAATTACTCTATATTGTTCTACAGAGATTACTAGAGTATATATAGCAAGGGGATATTAAGCAGTAAGAAAACACAGTTCATATTGTATTTGGATTAGACTAGCTTGGAAGAAGTGAAACAATGTTCCCAAAGAAGTCTAAAGAAATGTGGCCTTGCTGTAATTATAGAGAATCAAAAATCTGAATAGTACTAATTAAAATGAGAGAGCTCAATTGTTACAAAAGAAACGCCGCTAACAGAGAACTGTAAATGTTTAGACACCCCTGTGAATCACTAGCTAATAAAGCAAAAAGGACAAAAATGAGAATTCAGTTCTAAAAGCACCACTGCTTCCCATCTGAAAAATAATTCTAATCCTCTTTTTTTTTTTTTTTCAAGAGAAAATGGGAGACTAAAAGACTGCAATAAGAGAAAGAAAAATACCATAGCTTGACAGGAGCGTACGAAAATAAACCATAAAAAATGTGCAGATAATAATACATTTAGCTGCCCAAACATGGACATTTAATTTCTAGAAATGATATATAATTGCAACAATTAGGTGCACGGCCATGAATCTGTATCCCATGGTCTTCGTCATTAGCAAACTTTGTTTATAAAGGTTGTTTATTTATAAACGTAGCAGTTTCAGTGTTCCTGGCCAAAAACACTTTCATGAGAGGCAGGGATCCTATCTTACAGCTTTTAATGAAAATGTGATGCAAAAGGATAAAAAAAAATTATCACAAACAAAAAAATGCGTCAATAAATACACTTATATTCATTTTCCACGAAATATATAAACTTCAGATTTTTGTGGCTAGTGAGAAAAAAAGGCATAGAAAACTATCACTATGGGCCATGCTAAAAGATAGAATATGTTTATGTAATTTAAGCAGTGGATTTTCCTCTGAATGCATAAGCTATAATCTCTTCACTTCATTACTAGGTAAAATACGGTTTGAGAGGAGGAAAGCAAAGGAATTCTGTTAGGTTGCATAAATATTGACATAGTTTCACTCTTTCTTCCCAACTGGTAATAGACATACTTCATTCCATCCCTACAAAGTGCTCCCATAAAACCAAAACTATCCTTATAAACAGCTTCTCTGCAGCGATAATGAAAAGGAAAAAAGCGCTTTTCTGGAAAACACCAATGGCACTGGCCTCTTAGGGTTATGATGTGCCTACAAACCCTTTGGGGAGTCTCTCATTAGGGATTCTGGGTGTGCTGGAGCTGAAGGCTGCCAGCTTCAAAGAAATTAACACAAGTCTAATCTGGTGTAAGAAGCCAATGAGTGACACCTAAGGTCTCATTATAAATAGTCAAGTATGCCGTGGGGTGGGTGAGAGCAGTTCTGAAGTGCAACGTTCAAGAAGCTAGCTTAATATATGACTAAGTGTCAGAAGTCAGGTTTTCTGAGAATTACTTTTCAGATAAACAAGTTTATAGCACTGCACTTAATCATACTTACTAGAGACATCTCATTTATCACCGAATTACAAGTAACTTTAATTCTATTGATATTGCCATAAAGCCCGTTGAAAATCCATCCTGGGCACTTTTAAAGGGTTTGGGGCCCTGTTACATGGGAGTCATTTGCAAAAGTCTCTGCAAAGCCACACTCGGAAGGCTTCTGTGTCTTCTGGCCTCTTTGTTGACAGTCGAGGGGGACACTGGGGGGAAAAAAATGACTCCCGCACCTGCCAACACTCTCCTTAGCCCCTTTCCTACAAGGTCGGGTTCTCGCTCTACAGTCAAACTGATTCTCTGTGCCTCAGTCCCCCTCCCACCTTGGAAAACCAGCTTCTTTGCACTTCATCAACAAAACTGGACAGGGATCAATTTCAACTGACCTTTGCCGAAAGGTGGCGCTGTTGAGGTAAAAATCCAACAATAGTTTTCACTCTTGGATTCTTTTGCAGGCTTTTCAGAATTTTTTTTTTTTTTAAGTGCGCCCTCCTAGCGTCTCCCCCTCCCATAAAGTAAAATAAATATGATTAACACCAAATGCATTTCATTAATTGGAGGAATCAACAGTCTCAACATCCAAGTAGGCGGGCTGGTCTTCCAAAAGCTGGGTCGGCTTGGCGCACGCTTGCTTTCCCCCAAATAAATCTCGGTTTCTCCGACTTGCCTATCGCTTTAAAATCTTAGAAACAGTTGTTGGTTCTTTCTTTTCTCTTCTTTTTCTTTCTTTACTTTTTCTTTCTTTCTTTTCTTTTCTTTTTTTTTTTTTTTTTTTTTTTTTTTGCATAAGCTTTAAATGAATCCATCTAGAAAACTGAACAGTTATTAGCATCTGCAACGGGGAGGGGGAGAGGCAGCCCCCCACCCCACCCCACCCCCACTGTGGGTTTCCGGGCTGGTCGAGAAACCGCGGTTTAAAATTTAACCCTTCGAGGGGAGTTGGGGAAGGCTGGGGTGTTGTTTACCCCCACGTACAAACACCCCTTGCTTCTCTCCAGCGCCAAGTCTGAAATAATTCAGTGAAACGTGAAAGTGCAAAGGGCGCGCGGGACCCTGATAAACAGGAGTCAGATTTCATATGGGGGTGGGCGAGCGTGTGCGTGAGTGTGCGTGTGTCTATGGGGGAGGTGGGGTGTGAGACAGAGAGAGACAGAGACAGAGACAGAGACAGAGAGACAAATATGAATCTCTAAGGCCGAACTCGGGCCAGAGGTGGAAGCCCAAGGGCAGAGCCCGGCTGACCAGGCTCTGAGCTTCTGCGGAGTTAACTCGCGTAGGCGTTCGCTCCCCCCATCCTAGGGCACGCGACGCCAGCGGGCAGCCAGTGCCCGCGCGTAATGGCCCCCGAACAACTTATCTCCCTTCCTTCAAAGAGGGCGACAAAACGGGCTTTCTCCCCGCGCGGACTCGGAACCACTCGGGCTGCACGCGGAGAAGTGGCGTCCTGCGCGCAGTCGGGACCCTGAGCCCCCAGCACCCTTGCGCCCCCGAGCGCGCGGGCCCCGGGAAGAGAGACAAAGAGTTTGCGCTCTTTGGTTCGAAGGGCCAAGTTTGAGCTCCGGGCACAGCCAACGGCTCGGGGAAGGAAGGTCCCCGGAGCAGACACCTGGGTGCCAAAGGTGGAGCAAAGAGGAAAAGATGCCGAGCGAATTCGCAGTCCCGAGGATGGGGGCTCCCGGGGAGGGGAGACAGGCCAATCCCCCGGCAGAGCGAGGGGAGGGCAAGCCGGCGCTCCGGAAGGCAGGCCTCTCTCGCGCTCCGAAGTAAAGCAAACGGTCCTCCCGGGTTCCCGAAGCCCCTCGGGACTACTCCTTCCCCTCTTGCGCCAAACTTTGCGCCAGGCTTCGCTCCCTCCCTGGGAGGCTGCGGCGCGCAAAGGGTTAAGCCAGCCTGTCCCAGCTGACAGTCAGCTGATTGGGCCCTGATTGACAGCTCCGAAAAGTTTCCTTGTTTCTATCTATTATGCTAATCGCGGCCGCTCTCGCCGCCTCCCATTGGCCTGGAGTACCAGTCAATTTCCCATTTGGACCTGACGTCACACGTGCTATAAAACTCAGCAATTGCTTTAAACTCTTCTTGCTGGATCAGAGGCTTTAAAATCTTTTTTCATCTTCGAGCTGTGGCTCGGGCTGCTCGTCGGCTCGGCCTCCCCCCTTTTGCTCTCTGCCTCGCCTTTCCCCAGGACTTCGCTATTTTGCTTTAAAAAAAAAAAAAAAAGGCAAGAAAGAACTAAACTCCCCCCCTCCCTTTCCTCCAGCCGGGCTGCACCTCTGTCTTGCACTTTGCACGGAGAGAGCGCGCGAGGGAGAGAGAGGAAAGGAAAAAAAAAAAAATAAAAAGAGCAGGCAGAAGAGAAGGCGAGAAGCATGAAGTGTTAACTCCCCCGTGCCAAGGCCCGCGCCGCCGGACAGCCGCCCGCCGCGCCTCCAGCCCCGAGCGGCCGCCGCGCGCGCCCCGCCTGCAGCCCGGGCCGGCGAGGCGAGCCCTCCTTATGCAAAGCGCGCAGCGGAGCGGCGAGCGGGGGACGCCGCGCACCCGGCCGGGCTCCTCCGGCTTCGCCGCCGCCGCCGCCGCCGCCGCCACCGCAGCCCGCGGAGGACCTTCCCGAGCCTGAAGCCGCCGGCTCGGCACGCACGGAGGCGAGCAGGCGAGGAGGGGCCGGGGCGAGCGAGCGAGCACATTGGCGTGAGCAGGGGGGAGGGAGGGCGGGCGCGGGGGGCGCGGGCAGGGCGGGGGGTGTGTGCGCGCTCGGAGCTTTCGGGCCAGCCACCGCCGCGCGAGCTAGAAGCGCCCCAGCCCGGCAAGCTGGCTCACCCGCTGGCCACCCAGCACAGCCCGCTGGCCCCTCTCCTGCAGCCCATCTGGCGGAGCGGCGGCGGCGGCGGCGGCGGCGGCAGGAGAATGGCATCAGAACTGGCAATGAGCAACTCCGACCTGCCCACCAGTCCCCTGGCCATGGAATATGTTAATGACTTCGATCTGATGAAGTTTGAAGTGAAAAAGGAACCGGTGGAGACCGACCGCATCATCAGCCAGTGCGGCCGTCTCATCGCCGGGGGCTCGCTGTCCTCCACCCCCATGAGCACGCCGTGCAGCTCGGTGCCCCCTTCCCCCAGCTTCTCGGCGCCCAGCCCGGGCTCGGGCAGCGAGCAGAAGGCGCACCTGGAAGACTACTACTGGATGACCGGCTACCCGCAGCAGCTGAACCCCGAGGCGCTGGGCTTCAGCCCCGAGGACGCGGTCGAGGCGCTCATCAGCAACAGCCACCAGCTCCAGGGCGGCTTCGATGGCTACGCGCGCGGGGCGCAGCAGCTGGCCTCGGCGGCCGGGGCCGGCGGCGCCGGCGCCTCCCTGGGCGGCAGCGGCGAGGAGATGGGCCCCGCCGCCGCCGTGGTGTCCGCCGTGATCGCCGCGGCCGCCGCGCAGAGCGGCGCGGGCCCGCATTACCACCACCACCACCACCACCACGCCGCCGGCCACGGCCACCACCACCACCCGACGGCCGGCGCGCCCGGCGCCGCGGGCAGCGCGTCCGCCTCGGCCGGTGGCGCGGGCGGCGCGGGCGGCGGTGGCCCGGCCAGCGCCGGGGGCGGCGGCGGAGGCGGCGGCGGAGGCGGCGGCGGCGGCGGCGGCGGCGGCGGGGGCGCGGCGGGGGCGGGGGGCGCCCTGCACCCGCACCACGCCGCGGGCGGCCTGCACTTCGACGACCGCTTCTCCGACGAGCAGCTGGTGACCATGTCGGTGCGCGAGCTGAACCGGCAGCTGCGCGGGGTCAGCAAGGAGGAGGTGATCCGGCTGAAGCAGAAGAGGCGGACCCTGAAAAACCGCGGCTATGCCCAGTCCTGCCGCTTCAAGAGGGTGCAGCAGAGACACGTCCTGGAGTCCGAGAAGAATCAGCTGCTGCAGCAGGTCGACCACCTCAAGCAGGAGATCTCCAGGCTGGTGCGCGAGAGGGACGCGTACAAGGAGAAATACGAGAAGTTGGTGAGCAGCGGCTTCCGAGAAAACGGCTCGAGCAGCGACAACCCGTCCTCTCCCGAGTTTTTCATGTGAGTCTGACACGCGATCCCAGCTAGCCACCTTGATAAGTGCTCCGTGGGGGTCCGACTCGGGTGTGGGCTTGCTACTTCCAGAGCCGTGCTCGCCGCCACCTCGCCCCCTCCCCTGCCGAGATAGGCCCCGTGCCCCTGCACACACACACACACGCACACACGCACACACAAACACACACACACACACACACAGCCTGCTCCCAGTTGGCGGTGGTGGTGGCTGTTTTTTAATGGGGAGGGAGTGGATGTCTGGCTCATGGATTGCCAATCTGAAATTCTCCATAACTTGCTAGCTTGTTTTTATTTACAAACCGCACCCCCACCCCCCCCCCCCCACCATGTTCAAAGATCTCAGCAGAGTTCGTCATGCTCACCTTTGAAGCTGGCATCATTCACAGGTTTTGTTTTTGTGGGGTTTTTTTTTTTTTCTTCTTCTTCTTTTTCAGTTCATGAGCTGGTGTTCATTTTCTGTGTGTGTGTGTGTTTTACTTTGGATTTTTTTTTGTTTTTAATTTTACTTTTTTGGAGCTTGCTGTGTTGTTGCCCTTTTTCCCCCCGACCTCCACCCTCACGCTCCTTCCACCCATCTCCTCAGAGATAAAAGAAAAAAAGAAAAAGAAAAAAAAAAAAGGCTAAGTTTTTTTTTCCTCCTCCTGAGTTCTTCATATGTGAGATTGAGCTTGCAAAGGAAAAAAAAAATGTGAAATGTTATAGACGCAGCGCGCTGAGTTCCATCGGGTTTTTTTAGCATTGTTATGCTAAACTAGAGAGAGAGAAAAAAATCCTCATGAACCTGCCACAATCAAGCCCGCATCAACCTTCTGGGTGTGACTTGTGAGTTTTGGCCTTATCATGCCAAATCTGAGAGTTTAGTCTGCCATTAAAAAACTCATTCTCATCTCATGCATTATTACGCTTGCTACTTTGTCTTAGCAACAATGAACTATAACTGTTTCAAAGACTTTATGGAAAAGAGACATTATATTAATAAAAAAAAGCCTGCATGCTGGACATGTATGGTATAATTATTTTTTTTTCTTTTTTTTTTTTTCCTTTTGGCTTGGAAATGGACGTTCGAAGACTTATGGCATGGTATTCATACTTTTGTTTTATTGCCTCATGACTTTTTTGAGTTCAGAACAAAGTGCCACCCTAGAGCCTTCTTCCCATGAAAGTTTGCATCCCCCAAACTGCTTTGAGTTACTCAGAACTTGAGCCTCCCATTGGAAATGCACTGAAGGCATTCCTTGTCAAAGATGCCGGAATGGGTTAAAAATCTAACAGTAAAGAACTCTTCATGTTTCCTTTTTAATAAGAATGACACCCCACTTTGGGGACTAAAATTGTGCTGTTGCAGAAAGCAGTCTAAAATTTATTTTTAAAAAAGAAAAAAAAAAAAGAATTCTGCCCCGTGATTTTTGGTTTGTTTTATTTTTATTATTATTTTTTTTTTTTCTTTTTGGCTTTTGGTCATTGTCAAATGTGGAATGCTATGGGTTTCTAGTATATAATTTAATTCTAGTTTTTATAATCTGTTAGCCCAGTTAAAATGTATGCTACAGATAAAGGAATGTTATAGATAAATTTGAAAGAGTTAGGTCTGTTTAGCTGTAGATTTTTTTAAAGATTGATGCACTAAATTGTTTACTGTTGTGATGTTAAGGGGGGTAGAGTTTGCAAGGGGACTGTTTAAAAAAAGTAGCTTATACAAGCATGTGCTCGCAACTTAAAATATAAGTTGGGTATGTGTAGTCTTTGCTATACCACTGACTGTATTGAAAACCAAAGTATTAAAGGGGAAACACCCCTGTTTATATCTGTAGGGGTATTTTACATTCAAAATGTATGTTTTTTTTTCAAATTTAAAGTATTTGGGACTGAATTGCACTAAGATATAACCTGCAAGCATATAATACAAAAAGAATTTGCAAAACTGTTTAGAACGCTAATACAATTTATGCAGTTATAAAAATGGCATTACTGCACAGTTTTAAGACGATGCAGATTTTTTTACAGTTGTATTGTGGTGCAGAACTGGATTTTCTGTAACTTAAAAAAAAAAAAATCCACAGTTTTAAAGGCAATAATCAGTAAATGTTCTTTTCAGGGACTGACATCCTGTCTTTAAAAAAAAAAAAAATGAAAAGTAAATCTTACCACAATAAATATAAAAAAATCTTGTCAGTTACTTTTCTTTTACATATTTTGCTGTGCAAAATTGTTTTATATCTTGAGTTACTAACTAACCACGCGTGATGTTCCTATGTGCTTTTCTTTCATTTTCAATTCTGGTTATATCGAGAGAAAGAATAATCTACAATAATAAACTGCATTTTTTTTTTTGATTCTGTGCTCAGCTTCTTAGTGTGCAGTTTAACTGGGCCCAAAACCGCATTAGAAGTGTAAAATGCATCCTTTTCTCCAGAGGAAGGATTAATGGAGGAGTAGGGAGGCAATCATTCAGGGTGAAACATAGGCTATTCTGTGAGGCTGGGGGAAGGGGGGGGGACAGTCCCTTTGAATAATTAGCAATATTTAATATAAATGTAAATTATGACCTCTCAAAATGCCCTTCCCCACAAGTTTCCAGTTTTCAAGTGAGTTGAGACATCATTGCCCTCTGGTGAAAACAAACAAACGAAAATCCCAACCAGAGAGAGTAGGGCCTTCTCAGCATTGCCCTGAGCTTCTGGTCCAACAGCAAGCCCATCTAGAAAGAAATGGGCCTGGCAGACGGGGCTTGGACACATATGCATTTAATGGTGAAGATAAACAATTCTTGCCTTTTCGCTAAAATTGAGTATTTTTCCCTTCTTCCCTTTACACACTATGATTTTCTTGTTAGCAAGGCCTGCCACGACTTAACATCAACACTTTGGACAAATCAAATTGTTTGTTGGTTTTTGGTTTTGGGGGGTTTTTTTGTTTGTTTGTTTGTTTGTAATTTGGAAGGTCATTTGTCTTAAATAGGAACAAGAACCCCCCTCCCCCTTACTTACATAACCCCAAGTACATCTCTGGATTTGAACTGTGTTATTAAATCATACTTCACTGTGAATATTTAGCAGAGGGCTTCTCCACTTAGGCGAGCTGGCAGTGATTTCCAATCACCTTAACTCCAGAAATACAAGCAAGCAGAAAGTAATGCCTTGGTCGAATAAAGGCTGTGCTTTAATTGATGGGTATTTGCCCCCAAAGAAGCTGTGTCAGGAGGCTAACTTAAAAAGATGACTGAGAAAGTCAGTCCAGCCACCTTCCCTAACAGCACTGACCTATTTTAAAATGACACAAATTCATGCAACTAATGTTACAAATCCGTGCAGTTTGCACTCCTAATCAACCTCCCAGAGAATGCCAAAAGAATGTTAGACAAAGCCAACCCTGTTTGCAAAATATAGCCAAACATGATGACTTCTGTTTTATTTTCTTTTCGGGCTTTTGGGGGGTTTTTTGTTTTGTTTTGTTTTGTTTTTTAAGATAATACTGCAACTCTGAACGGAGGCCTTATTTTGCAGAAAACAGGTTGCGCTTGGCGGGGGTGAGCTCTGACCAGTCGATCATCTTGTCTTCCTTCCTCTTTTTCACAGAACGCGAAGACACTATACCCACTGCATTTAGACCTTCCCTTTAGGTGCCAGTTTGGATTGAACTCCTGAATCCACACTTAATGTTGCTTAACTAAAGTCTTCATGGTACATGCCCTTCTTCGGTGTGCTGAACTTAGCTAGCTGTTCTCTGCTTTGGAGATTTTTGTTTGTTTGTTTTTTCGGTTTTTTTTTTTTTTTCTCTCTGATTCCCAACGAGGAGATACGCAGTTTCCCCCTGAAGAGGCAGAAATGGAGATACCATTTATGCAAGACGCTCGGCCTCAGAGGAAAGCTTTTAGGCAAACACATTCTCAAAATAAGCCACCCTTAAGCATTTTGTTAGGACTCCACAGGGCAGCTCAGTATCATAAGCGGGGTTTGGCCCCCAACGTTAGAAAGCAGAGAGGCGCTGGCAGAATGGGGTTTGGGTGGCTGGTTTTAAAAGAAGGTTAACTCCTTAGTGAAGGGCAGTTTTAGAGATCACCCTTACTAAAAACTTTGCAGAGTGCTAAGAGTGGCAAATGCGAATGCACGCGTGTGTGTGTGTGTGTTTAACAAAGAAACCCCAAGTTCTACCGAAGTGCCCTTAGCAGAAATAAGTCTCCAAATTAGAAAACAAGAGAGAAATCGTGTAAGGAAATCTAGCTTTCCCTTTCCACTGCATCTGAGTCCTTGTCTAAATAGTGTTCAAATTCCTTTCATTCCACTTACAGAACTGAGCCCACTCGTGAGTTGGAGCCATGAGTGGGATACCCCACGTTTTGGAAGGCCCAGCAATGCGTACCTACCAGTGTAGTCACAACATGAAATTTATGCGCGAACCGTACATTAAAAATGTATTATTATTATTATTTGCGGCCCTGGACGACACCCTGCCCCTGACTTCTGTTTAGTTTCCTTTTTAAAGAAAAATGACTGTGCTAGAGAAGAAAGCTAGCAAAGTCTAACCTCTGTGCTGGTAACTATCCCCCTTGCCTGAAGGTCTTCTCTGCCAACCTAGAGGAAAAAGCGCATGGATGCTTCGGGCTCCACGACGCGAAAAACTAAAGTAGGTGCCATTGTTTTCAGCCTGCAAGATCAGCTTTTAAAAATCCACTGAAACTTAGAGGAGATCTCCATGTCCATTTGTAGGAAGAGAAGGCTCCCAGAAGGTAACAGCTAGCGTTTGGGAAGCGTATGTAGACACACACACTCTAAATAGTACTTTTCCACACTTCATTGTTTCTCTGGCAGATAATGTTACTAAGAAGAAAAAACAAAAATTGCTCGCCTCCCCCTCCCCAAGCGGATGCCATGGGTGGGGAGTTTTAGCCCAGCCGAAGCGGCCTGGCTGTCTGGTAGGCCCTGGATAGTATCGTATTTATCAGTGATGTTGAACGCCTTCATTTATCAGCCATCGCTGGAAGTGAAAACACCGCCCGGCAAAACGCAAAGTTAGTTAAACCACACCCTCCAGGTGCCTTTTTTTCCTCCACTTTGCCGCTCCCAGGCCATTCATAAAATCGCCTCCCTTGTATTTCCCTACTTTATATTTTTTTACCAAAAAAAAAATAATAATAATAAATAATAAATAAAAAGCGTAAGAACCTTTCCCAATGTATCTGACACGGTCATAGACTGACATCGAAACAGACAGAGATGCCACGTCCTGATCTTGGTGAGGACACGATGTCTGGGTGCCATGATTTTCCGCCTCCATGCCATACCCACCTGGGCCCCTCTCCCAGTGGGAAATTATTTATTATGTAACGCAAGAGTCTAATGCCCTGATCTTTTCTCCCTCCTACCTTTCGCCCAGTAGTTTTTATTTAGTAATGTCAACTCTGGATACTTCTGTTCTCGCACAGGACCTCCCCAATGCCAAACCACCGCTTTCCTGCTAAACACGATGAGCAGCGCAAGCCACAGCCACCTTCACAGACATGGTCTGCAGCAGACCTGTAGGGCTGTGTTCTTAGCGCCTCCCTGTCTGAATAACTAAAGTTGCTTCTGACACAAAGGTTCCCAGACTATAGTACGTTGGGAGGCTTTTGTTGATGTTGCCCTAGCTTTGTTTAGGCCAACTTACTTCCGTATTCACACACTCTTGGCTTTAGAAAACATTCTCCTCTGGTATTCTAGGCCAATCAATATTTTTAAAAGTCGGCTTGCCACACAGGTGTCTCTATTTTTTGCCTGTCGGTAGTTAAAGCCTAACCGAGGTGGATGGGAGGCTAAAATACATGAGTGACAACCTCCAGCCATTCGACTTCCTTGCCAGGGAAACACACAGCCAGGCTCCTGGCCTTACTTTTCATGTAAACACGCATAAAAGGAATTGGGAGGCCAGATTCCTCCCCCTTTAGATGGCTGATTTGAGAGGCTCCCCACTGTGATTTACTTTCATTTGATTTCTAAAAAATAATGTTGCCCCTTTCTATGAAAAAATGTCTTAGTCTTGTTGTTGTTTTAAGGGAAGATTTATCCACAGTGATGGGCTATAATTTCCACCGCTTCTCATTATTCCTGAAGATGCTGAATGAGTTCTTCGGGGTCGGTGTCTTCCTTGCCCTTTCGAGGCAAATAAGGGAAACCTGAAGTTTGTCCTCACTCCGGGCTCGCCCTAAATGGGAAAGATGTCCCAGGTCCAAAGCAGGGCCTACAGTGGCCGTCTGTGTGAGTGATGGTCCAGGGTCCGGACGTCTGAGTCAGGATTTGTTTGTTTGCTTTTGCATTTGTTTTAAAACCCAGCAGGAGCCCTACCCCACCTTCTGATAACCCTGCTTTTCTCACTTTTGATATAAATCTTCAAACCCTAGACATCAAACAGCCCCCAGAAAAGGGGAATTCTCTTCAAGCCTTGCTCCGCCCAGGCTCCTGAACAAACCCAGCTCTGTCTAGCACTTTTTCTCCAGCGGGGGGTAGGGGACAGGGTGAGAGAATTTCAGTCTCCCAGGCTGTCTCATGATTGTCGGGGCATAAAGGAGTACAGTCCTGTAACAATGCGGGAACATCTTTACCCTTTAGAGAGGGACAAAACAGAAAACAAAGCAGATCCAATTGCCCTGCGCAAAGGCATAGCAGGACCCCGGGCTCCTGTTCTCTGCACCCTCTGTGGGCGGTGAGAAATGAGGGTAGCAAGACAGAGTGGTGGGGAGGACTTGGAAGGCAAGACTCCCGGGAATAATCCCAGTGGCCAGTCAGAATTTCACTTGCTCGCTGGCTAAGGACAGGCCCAGCGTTCACAGGGGCCAGGTGCAAACAAGGTCTGACGGCCCGTTTCCTTTTCCCAAACAGCTTCAGCGCTCACACCCAAACTGAGGAATCAGGGGAAATTGTCACTGTCTCAATGCTGGGACCTTTGTAAAGGTATCAGTCTGCCATTTTACAGCGGTGACATTTTGGATCAGACAGACATGTTCTGGCAAAACGTATAGGGTCCCCGTGGTAGGTTTTAGGAGGTCACGGCAGTTTTTATTGTTTCAATCTGAAAGCAGTTGGTGTGTATGTGTGTTTTCCGGAAGTTTGCCCGCTGTAGTAAGGCCGAGAAAGAAAGAACACGTCCATAGCACACGGAAATCAGATCTTTATATGAATTTTGCATCGGACTTGCACAGTTTGAGGACGCTCACAAAACACATTTGCCACAGAGAGGCTATGAGTGGAATGACAGTCCCTTACTCAGAGCATAATCATCTCCTGAGCACCTCTTCCTCTGTTCAACAAAATTCATTTTCCTCTCCTTTCTTTTTGTCAAATAACAATTTCACCCCCCCCCCCCATAATTAGGACTTTGGATTGCAAAATCACATTCCTCTCTTCTCCACAGATTCTTGGATCTTTAGTGGCGATTAGAAAGGGGCATTAATTCAAGAAGGGAGGATGAGGGAGGGGTGTTTGTGGACATTCGGGAAGAGGAGGGCAGGAGAGGAAATAGTTCTGTGCTCACCCCCCACACCCCTCGGCCCCCGCCCAGCCCAGGCCTGGG
The DNA here is from genome assembly GCF_024362965.1 of Panthera pardus. Lineage (NCBI taxonomy): Eukaryota > Metazoa > Chordata > Mammalia > Carnivora > Felidae > Panthera > Panthera pardus. The sequence goes on along the minus strand of NW_026526754.1, from coordinate 17,718,279 downwards.
TGTGAGCTACACGCTGGGGATGTGGATTCTGAGCTGATTCTAAATATTCTGATGACCAACCTTGAGCATTTCCAAGCTAAGATTCCAAAACATGGTTTTTCCTTGTGGTCGGTGGTTTCAGTCAGGGGATAGGAGAGGCCATGAAGCCTTACAGAACCGGGCAGAGACGCGTGAAAACTGCTCTTCTGTGAGAATCCCCAAGGATGGCTGCGAAGGGGATCCTGGGCTGAAAAGTCCGGTCGGTGGTGCAGATTCCCTTTTGCAGCCAGAATTTGCCCCTGTCCCCCGTAAGTGGGTTCCTGGCCTTCTTTGAGGGCATTCTCCAGAAGGAATGCTCTGAGGGTCTCGGAGTGGATAGGCCATCCCAAACTAGGCCAGAGGAGCAGAGAACAGGAGGGGTCTGGCGTGCAGGGCTGGGGAGTAGTGCTCTCAGAAGCCAGCCTTCGCTTAAGATCCCAATCCAGGGATCAAAGCTAGGTCAGTCCCAGGGCCCCACCTCACCCCAGAAGTGATCTGCTTGCAGGGTGACTGAAAAGGGACTGGCAGACCCCGAGATCCCCATGATTCCTAAGTAGAATTACCCATGTCCTGAGCTCCAGGGCTTTGGCCTCTTATCACCTGACCCTTGCCCCATTCCAGTGCCCTCTCTGTAATCATTACCACCTCTTTCTCCCAGGCCTAGTTGCCCAGGGCCATCAGAGAGTCGGAGGTCATTGCCCTTGGGCCAGAAGGCAGTGCCCAAGCTAAGGTCGTGGTCAAAGTCCCTCCTGCCCCAGTTTAGGTGTGGCCAAACCCAGGGCTGGAGAGACAGGCTGGCAAGCTTGGATGGGAGAGGAGCTGGGAGGTGGCTCTGGAATGTTCAGCACCGGCTGCGGCCTCTGGTGCCAAGGGTCTTGAAGCCTGGACTGCAGGAGATGAAGGCCCCGGAGGATGCTGAGGTTGTCCACCTCTGGGCTTCCTCTCCCGCCACCCCCCCGCCCCGCCCCCCTGCACACAAACACTCTGTTCTCACCCTGTCTCTGTATACACTCTTTGGGGCCCATTGCCCTGGCCACCACTGCCCGGACCTGACTGCTGGGGAGTCGTGGGGCCAGGTATGTGCCCCAGGCTCCTGGGTCGCGGCTGGGACCAGGCTGGGCAAGGCAGGTGCTGAACAACGGAAGGCAGGAACCGCGGGGGCGGGTCCTGGAGGCTGCCTGAGGTCACCGGGCCGTCCCTGCTCTCCCCAGACCCGAGGCTGCGCCCGCCGGGGAGGCTAGCGCGCTCCTGGATGCCGGCCACCGGGCTCCCCTCGGAGAAGCCCAGGATACCTCCCCGGCGCCCGGGGGCGCTAACCGCGGCGGTCCCCAGCGCGCCCCTGTGCCCCGCGCCCATCAGGCGCGCACGCCCCAGCAGGGGCCTCGGATTTGTATTGGAATTTGGTTTATTTTCCAAGAGGACTGCCCTGGCCAGAGTGGAGCGCCAGGGGACATCAAAACTGTCAGCTCTTCGGCGCTCCCCGGTGGGCGCAGAGGGAGGGAGCCTGATTCGGCCCTAAAAGGCTCCACCCCTCACCTTGGGACCCCCACCCCACCCGCCAGCGGACCCAGGAGCTTGAAGATGATCGGCTCCAGATCATTTGATTTTTTTTTTTTCTCTATTAATTTCCCGGCCTATTTTTTCAGATCTTTTTTCCTGCTCTGGTTAGAGAGAGGAGGGAAAAGAGAAAGAAAGAAGGAAACCCAGATAGCAAGTTTTACAGGCTTCCCAGAGATCTCTGTATGGTTGGGGTTTCCCGTGGTATGGTTTGATGTTCCTTACACAGGAAAGCAAGTCAAGCCAACTTTGTTAGGATTTCGACAGCAGCCCCAGCAAGAGGGTCCTGCTTGCTTTCGCGGATTTAACACCGTGCTCCAGGCCAATCTGGGGCGCTCAGGCACCGTTTTACCACCACAGATTTTAAAAGCACTAATTTCAGAAAGGAGTCCTCCCATGTAGGGCCTTTTACTTATGGGGACCCTCAGTTTTTTAGATCCACAAATACGGAGGCAAGGAACATTACACTTTCTTAAATAGATGTGTCTTTTCTTTTTCCGTCCCTCCAGGATGGATTTGGTAATGTGCAGAAAAATATGTTAAAACTGAAACAATGATCTCAGCATCTGAGACAGTTTTACACCGTCAGATTGCACTAAAGTCCCTTTTGATAGAAAGGGGGGGTCCTTGGTAAATGCAACATATTCTTTGACCTGCCATTTATCTATCTATCAATCTGTCTATGACCCATCTATCTACCTACCAATCTGGGGAACCCTTTAACGCACTGTAGAGGGAGAAGCGACTGAAAGATCAATCTGCAGTTTCCACATTATAAAATAAACACGATCACATGACAGTGAATCCCTCTACTCCGTAATTTTGTAGGCATGAGCAAACCTACTCTGAAATGTCTGTCTTAGGGTGATTTACCCATAAATCCTTTGCCTACTTGGGGCGATGCGGGGCCATGCAGAGACACATGCTGACCATCCACAGCGTATTTTCAGGGTGCCCGGTCCATGTTAATTCCCTGAGCTGTGTGGGCACCCAGACCTTTTAAAATCTCCCTTGGAACATCACTGCATGTTCCTATGCTATTTAAAAATACTATTTAATCATTAGGTGAATGGCTCCAACTGTTGGAGGCTCTGCACTAACAGACGTCTGGCCTGGATGACACGATGGTGGTCCGGCTCGAAAGCCTCCGCGTTCGAGAACCCCTTGCCCCCACCACTCTTCCCCAGATGACTAGCCTGGGTAAAGCTGATGAGAAAGAGAAGCCGCATTGGCTTTTGGACTCTATTCAGGTGTAGGCACAGAATCTCTCTCCCCCGCCCTTTTGAAAGTAAATGCCTTGATAACAGGATGGGCTGCCCGGATGGCCAAAGAGTAGAGGTCATCTTGAGGAAAATGACACCAATGATCTAAAAAGGACATCTACTTTATGAGATTGCAGGCGAGATGCCAAATATTACATTTAATGAGGCCTGATTCTTTTTCTCCAAAAATAACAGAGACTGTCAATGAGACTGTCAGGAAGACAGAGGAGCATTTTGCAAAGCCTATGTTCAATTATTGCTTTGTAATATTTTTCTAAAATTGAAAAACGCCTCACAAGTATATGATCTCATGTAAATACTCCTTGAAGAAGCTTAACATATGTTTGCACTGCCCCAAAGGAATTACAAAAATATTCTTTCCGCAATCTCTTAAGCTTTTAAACTATTCACTTGCATTTCTAAAAGAATCTGTTTTTCCTAAAGTTTTTTTTTTTTTTTTTAAACGGGGCGGTGGGGAGGGGGAACCTTAAATAGAAAGGGTGTTTGTTTGTTTGTTTGTTTGTTTGTTTGTTTTTTTAGAGATTAGCCCTCGGAACTTCAAATGAAGAACAATTGATGTTAGTGCTAACATTTCCAGGTTTTTAACTTTGTGTTTTCTGTTTCCTTTTTTTTTTGTTGTTGTTGTTGGCATAGAAATAATATATTTAGCAAAGATTAATAGATACTATTACACGAAGAAAAGTAGTCTGTACTATAAGATTTTGAAGGCATTTCTAACAAGATGTGTGAATGGAGACCCATGATGTGTTCGGGGCAGCTCTGACAGAAAGAAGAGCACAAACGTGTTTGTCCAGGTGTTTTTTTTTTTTTTTTTTAATTTTTTTTAACGTTTTTATTTTATTTTTGAGACAGAGAGAGACAGAGCATGAACGGGGGAGGAGCAGAGAGAGAGGGAAACACAGAATCTGAAACAGGCTCCAGGCTCTGAGCTGTCAGCACAGAGCCCGATGCGGGGCTCGAACTCACAGACCGTGAGATCATGACCTGAGCTGAAGTCGGACGCTCCACCGACCAAGCCACCCAGGCGCCCCTGTCCAGGTGTTTTAATGCATAGTTATACCATCCAGAGAAGGGGCATTTGAAATAACCGGCGAGTTACGCTCAATGAAAATTTAAAGACAGATTCTACGGGCAGTTACAGTAGCCTACAGATTTGAGCCTGTGTATATGTATAGTGAATTTGTTCGTACCCGTGATAATTTGGAGTTTACCAAAGGAAAGTGTGGGGGATTAAAGGGAAATAAGCGAGTATCCATCTTGGAAGAAAAAAATCAGATTGACTTACTGGTTTATGGCAGTTATTGTACACAGATTCTCTGTAACCATGTTGAATTTTTAACGTTAGATTTTAAATATATTTTGACAGTCTGAACTTGTATGGTGTGACTAACTATAGGAAGAAATGACAGGTCTGCTTTGTTATTAAGCTGCTGTCTGGAAAATATTGGACTCTGTACAGTAAATGATAATTATTTTGCCACTTACATTAGTGCGGCTAATAGCAATAAGGGTTTTTTGAACCATAGAGAGCTAACTACTTTGAATTACTGTGCTTTGTTATTCACTGTGAGGCAAGAGGCCTTTTTTTTTTTTTTAAAGCAACCTCATTTTCATATCCTGGTTTTAAGAATTCCCTGCTACTAATTTAAACAGAGAGGAAGTTAATAAATAAAAGGGTGGTATCTGAACGTTTCTATTTGTTGAGAGAACGTTTGTAGTTAAGGTCAGTGGTACCAGCAGAATAGACCAGAGCAAGGAAGGAGGAGGGGGGAAATGGAAGAGAATGTGCCCTAGCAAAGATCCAGGGGAAGGGGGACCAGTTGGGCTCCCAGAGGGATGGGCTTCAAAGCTGGACTTCAAAGCCGATCCAGACTGTCAGGCGAGTAAGTATCTCTATATCTCAGCCTCCTTGGGGTCAGAGCCGTAGTCAGAGGGGGTGACCTTGCCTTGCGTGCCATTCTCTTCTGTGTGAACCCCTCCTCTGGCAGGTCTGAGGCCAGGATGCCAAAGCAAGTGGACCTAAATCCCTCTTCCTTGGGTCTAATTCTGCCTTTTTCATAGATAGCTAGGCTGCCTTTGACGTACTGTCCTTGAAACCTTCTTCATGGTTATTAATTACCCTTTGTTTATTTTAATATATTTACTAAATCAGGTACCCAAGGGAATCCTCTACATCAGTGATGTGAAAAACCCTGTTGCCTGAAGTCAAAGAGGTACATCTTGATTTCTGATTTGCATGTGCTCGTTTGAATAACTTTTCCGTGAGGGAGGAAGCAAGCAAGCAAGGAATGCTGATAATTTCTTAGGTGTGAAAAGCTCCTGCTTTGGTAATTGTCGTCTCTGGGTTTCCCACATAACTGAACCGGTGATCCGGGGGGCTGAAGGGGAGATCCAAGTATGCGGGACCAGCATGCATGTATTTCTGCATTTATCTCATTACGTAGGTGTGGTGGACAGAGTAATCGATTGGGTTTGAGGAAACCTCACATCTTTCGCCTTCACCAGCATGCATCTCCTGACATTCATGGAGCCAGGCCTGATGTTAGAACATCACGCATTTTGGGTGAAGCTGTACAACTTGCATCCGTGGTCGTTGGCCAGCTTTCCCCGGGCCTCGTAAACATTCCAAATTTGTAGACTCTTAGGATTCACTCCATACTCACATTTGGAAAGTTTGGTGTCCCGCCAAAACACAGTATGTCCCCCACCCCCACCCCCGTATCCAAATGTGACTTTGGAGCCACTGCCCGCTTCGATTATAGGCGGAAGGAAAGAGTGAGAGACGGGTGGGAGGCAGAAATCTCATTCTCATCTAAAAAGAAAAAAAGAAAAGAAATTAAGATATTTAAATCAGTTCTCAATTGTAAGCATCCCAGAGTGATTTTAATAATGAAACCTCTTCGTTTAGAAAGTGAGTCTGACACTTGTACCCCAACAATTATTTAGTGTCATTGTTTTATGTGTTCTTGTGACCTTTTATTGGCTAATGGAACAAAGTTTGATTTTTTTTTTTTATTAAAAACTTGCTTGCTGACAAATCTGCATGAAATACAGTTTTTGATTTCTAGAGAAACTGAGGAGGGGGGCAAAAGTCACACTGTCAAAATGCTACTCTTTGCGAAGGAGACACTTTAAGGATCCAATGAATCTGAGAGTGTTGGAAACCAGAACCCTACTTTCTCCCATTATTCAAAAATAGTGTCAGATTGCTTACTTTTACACACTGCTTGAATAACCTGACTGTGAATATTTAACTATGATTTCTTTCCTAGCCTTGCACGGAATTAACCTTTTCCTGAATAGCTCTCGCACACAGATTTTACCTTGATGTATATGTACCTTGGGGATTAATCTGAGTGTCCACACAGTTCCAATACTTTATTCCTCTCGTTTTCATTCCCGTCTTTTGTCTGTGTCTTTATAATTGCAATTTGAAAGCCATCTATTAAATGTGATGATCTAGGCCCACTGGCAGGTTTTGGTACATGGAAACCATCCATTTTGAGCAAAGAGTTAATGAACTTTTAAGGCAAGGTTCACACTGGTCCTGACCCTCCTGGTAATTTTTCATATAAGGTTACGGGTGGGAGAGAAATCAAATTTCATCTGTGAATTTGATTGACAGGTGAGAGCAAGGAAGAGAAAGGCATTTGGTCAGATGGGGAATCTTGGGGTAGGAGGACAATTCCTCTGAGTTACTCCGGGATATTAGATATTATAAGCGGATATATGAAAAGTTCAATACTTGATACTCTGGGGAGAGTTACTTAGTGTATATTCAGAGAGTCACTTTGGCTAAGGGATTTTCGTAGTGAAAGTCAAAAATGGAGAGCTGCTAGCTTTCTTCTCTCTTGCTAATTTCCACTATGTACAGCGGGTGGCTCATTTCTGGCAATTTTCTAGCTAGAGTAGGAAAATTAAATCACACACCATTTGGGAAGTCATTTAATTACCTTTCATTTCTTCTCAGAAACACAGTCTGGATTATATTATGGTTCTTGGGCCTATTACCAAATATTCATCTTAAGCAGTATCACAAAAAGATTAAATTCTCCTTTGCTGCAGCACCTCCGATCCTGACTCGCATTTTCTGTAGGTGCATGTTATATCTTAAGGGGTGCAAATCTACCCAAATTGCATGGTTTATCAAGATCATGCCTTCTAAGGAAGGTCTTCTAACACGAACGTCCACAGAGACCGCTGCTGTTTGATGTAACAATTTCCAAGCTTAGCATCCTTGGGTGACGTGATGTTAGCGCCTTGGCCATGGAAACAAGTGATGATGTTGCTCGACCCTAATAATACCAAAGGTGGCTTTGGAATCTGCCTTAGGGACTGTCCCTCAGCTTGAATTAACTAACCCAACTGCCCCTGGTTTGCACCAATGTTGAAAGTAGGACTTCAAGACATGTTCTTTCGTCTTGTGTGCTATAACACTGATTTGGAAGGTGGTGATGGATCTTAGCCTGCTCATGTCTATGCTCTGCCCATTTCAGATGTTCCTGACATTGGCTAAGACCCATCCGGAAGCAACCAAGCCTTACAGAGCTGCCTCGGGGCAGGGCAGGTGGGATAACATACATAGGGGAGAGGCCCATTTGTAGCTTTCCTGTCGCCTATCGGAGAAGCTGATGGAACTTGTATAAATAGTGTTTCCTGGGTTCGAAGTACCCATCAGTTTGTTTGGTTTTTTTCCTCCCCTCTAGTCTTACACTTAGCTGAGTGGACATGTTTTGTCCTGACTGTACCTATGCCAATCTGAATGCAAAGAAATGTAAGGAAGTGTTCATTGTTTTATGAACTGGGATAAAAACCAAAAATGAAACGAAACCAAGCAAAGACAGTAGAAGTGTTCAGAAATCTTTTTATTTTGTATAACTTGACTTCCCGTGTTGCCCATGAATCATCTAGAGAAATACAACGCAAAGCATGGTTTCCCGATGCCCAGTGTCCACGTGGGGGCCTTAGCACAGCTGTTTCATTCAAACATAAAATGAAGTATGTCATAACCATGTTTCCCTTGCAGAGCCCGTCAAAATCTTTTAACAGAAATGGTGAATCAGGTGTCCTCATGCAAAGGACATGTGAAAACACAGACTGTAAGTTCTGAATTCTTGGTGCCTCTGTTTAGAAAGCCCAAGTGAGAACAGTGGCTGGTCTTGACTCTGTCTTCATCACAGGCCCCTCAGGGCTTCTAAATACTCCGTTTTTAAAGTACGCCCTCCATACCCCCAGGCAGCAAGGAACAGAGTGCTGTCTTACATGCAGACTTGGAGCGGACCAATCCATCAAAAGTTCCATGAGTGTGTCTTAAGCGAATTACATCAATGGATTTGTTGGCACTGAGAAAAAAAAAGGGGGGGGGGAATACTTTCGCTTGAAGTGTTTATTCCGCGGACTTACTTGTTTGTTTGCTGTTTGTTTATTTAGGTCATGCTCCCACATAACCACCGTCTCACCCCCTTTCTAGACAAAGCCTGCCTAATGTTCTTTCGGTGGGGACTGGCCCCCTCCTGGGCTGATGTAATCAATCGGGGCAGGTAGAGGATAACGAGCCATATCAAGTCATATTTTCCGAGAGCTCTAGGATACTCTTGAGGGGGCAATTTAAAGAAAGAAACGGTATGCATTTAGGGGGGAAGAAAGGGAAGAAAGAGTTTTTGCAACAAGTACGGCACTCGTGACTTAAAACAAAGCCATGCTCCTGTAAAAGAGTGTTCCCGCTGAAAGCACACATTCAGTCATTCACCTGCCAGAGCCTCAGATTTACTGCTGCCGTTCGCAGATGCCAGTGCTGAAACCCTCTTCACCTGCGGACTGCTGAATCTTCCATTTCCTCCATCCAAAAATCACAGTCAAGTTGTTGTTTAGTGTCTGCATTGTTTTTGCTTTTCCTGGCACCTAATGAAACTATCAGCAATAAATGAGCTAAGCAGAAGGGCTGGTTTTGATTTTGATTTTGTAATTTTTTTTTTTTTATTTTTTGGTCTTTTTGCAATATTTGGAAAAGGCTGGGACAAGGGTCAGCCAGTGGGAAAATTGGACATGCCTCTGTTTTCAGCATCCACAGGAAATATTACAAAGCCATTGGCGCAGACATAGTTTCAGATGGGAAGTAGCACCAAGTAGGGGGAGGGGAGGAGCGGTTCCAGGCGATGGGTGGAAAACTCAGACCCAGCTGTGGGAATCACAGGTCTTGTCACTGGAGACCACACAGCCACAGGAGCAGTGTGACCTCAGGTGTAAGACCCTGGACCTAATGAGGAGTTATTCACATGCAACCAGTAAGAACGTCTTTTGTTCATTTTGGGTCTATTGAAAAGCAGGGTAGGTTCACTTGCCAGGTGGGTAGGCAGTGGAGGGGAGAATGGAATTGATACGAAATTCACCTTGAGGTCACACTTCCTTTAAATTAGGTTCTACAAAGTTTCTTTTCTTTTTCCCTGGCTCCTTCTGCAGCAGCTTTGTGTTCTGGGTTTACAGTTATGTTAAGGGGATTCTGAACCACGGTTGACGCCCCTCTGCCTCCAACAACGTTAATCAAAACGGAGACCTTTTGTTACCAATAGTAGTTAATTAAAGGGCTTGATTCTGTGCCGCTGTGGTGCATGCCTCCGGCTTGTTCATACTCGAAGACGAATTTCACCTGGCATGTACATGAAATGGGGGGAAAACTGACATGGGGGTCTCTTCCTGGGCTGACCGTTTTGAATCGGAGAGTAGGATTTCCTGTTTACCTTTCTGAAATTTCTCTTTGTTATTTTCCTGCCCTCTTTCTTTCTTCATCAGGGAGCTATAGGAATCCTTACAAAATATCTTACCGTGAATACGGTACGTTTCGCAGTGTTCGAAATCATGTGTGGCATTTTAGAAGGCCATGTGAGTCTGCCCGAGAGGATGTATAGCATCCCTCTCCTCTCAGCAGTAGCCAAGAGAAATCAGAAATCCCTTCACCCATATTGACCGTTTCGACACAAGCTAAGAACTGTTTTCTTTCCCACTCTTTGCTCCAGTGAGTAGCACATACAGGTAGCTCTGTGTTGATGCTCAAAGACTGTTTTGTTTGTTTGTCACTGGGCTTTCCCAGACTTTTTATTTTATTTATTTATTTATTTATTTTTTATTTTTCTTCTCTTTTGTACTTTCAAAGCCAGGAAGCTCTTTCTCCCCACTGCACAGAAGGCAAGTGCAAAGCCCACGTGCTGGCACGGGCTTTCACAGGCAGTTTGGAGGTTTGAGCCCGGGCTCTCCCTCACCGCAAAGGAGGGAGAGAGTTTGTGATGGGGACTGGATTTCTGGTCAGCCTCGGGGCTGCTTTGCTGCCCAGGGCTGACGGCTCCCAGCCGTCCTTCTCCCCAGCCGCCTTCTGGAGACCCCCTCTGCATTCCAGGCCCCTTGGCATCGCCGTCTTGCCTTGGACGCCACGGCTTTCCACGTGCTCCTTTCCACGTGCTCCGTGTTCTAATCCAGCCAGCGAATCAGAATGAGCAGGGCTGCTGCTGCCTTCACTATCGTCCCCACCTTAGCGGTTGGTGATGACCTTGTTGGCGAAAATGGGTGTGTTCTAGACACTAGTCACCGGGGGTAGTTTGGCAAACCTAATTATTCAGAACTTAACCTGTTGGATCTGAGCCTCAGGTATTGACTAGCATCCTGACAAAACCCCAGTCCGAAGGCAAAAAGGTCATTGGCGAAATAGCATAGGACAGGTGCAATCAATCCTCCCCACAGACGTGCGGGCGGATATAACCCCCGGCTCCCGAGCTGAGCGGGTGGGATTTGAGTTGGAGCCTCGACTTCAGCCGGAAAATGCGGGGTACAGCTTGGATGCTGACTGAGAGCGGGAGGTTTTTCCCTGTCCAGCTGGAGCTCGGAGATGTCACGCAAGCGTGGGGAAAGTCGCCCTGACCCGGAGAGGAAGAACAAAGTAAGGAAGGATTTGTTTTTATTCTTTTTCCTTCTATTTTATTTGAGCCAGGTGATAGCAGTGATGAGAAACTTTCCCTGTTGCTGGAAAACTTTTGTTTTTTAAGGCATTGGTGGGAATGGGGGGAGGGAGTGCAGTTTCTGCAAGGTGTTTGTGTCTGTCTTGACTCGACATTTTACGGTGTCATTCAGATTCCCCATTCCCTGCCCCATCGTTTGCCGCTACAATAAAAAAGGCACCTCTCCATGTTTGCCACGGTTAACCGAGCAGATTTTCACTTTAGGGAGGATGAGTTCCGAGTGTGTGATTTCAACTGTAAATTCATTAGGAGTTATTTGCAGAGCTATTGCCGATATGCAGTTGTTCTGAGAATGCATGTTTTTATGATTTCTGTAAAATTTAATTGGGATCAGGTCACTGTGTGGCTTTGACTCAAGGACTTCTTTCTTTTTCTCCTTCCTCCTCCTCCTCCTTCCTCTTTTTTTTTTTTTTTTTTTTTTGGTGTTGCAAGCTGCAGTAAGTGATTTGTAATTTATAATCAAAGTTTGGTATCGTTAAACTAAACTGTAAAAACTGGCTTTGGGAGTTTGCTCATAAAATAAATATTTGAAAAAATATAGCAGGGAGGCTTATGCAGTAGAGGCAATGTCAGTACGTATATATCTGTGTAGGTGAATATATATGTATGCATATTTTTTCTGGAGACTTAATGCTAGCCCCCAAAACGCTTCTTACAAAACTGTGACTTTCTGTAGCCCTTCAAGCCTGAGCATATTTTGATAAGCGTGTAAGCACATTTTCTTTAACGAACTTCTAATTTGTTTTTACAACTCCGTTCATAGTTCACATTAACTTAGTTTTTCAGCTATTTTATTCTTACACTAAAGAGTCTGCGTATATGTGCTAGAATTCTCTGTCTGTAAGCTATAGTGCTCCTTAGCTAGAAAGACTTTTTTTTTCTTTCCTCCTAACAAGGAAGCTCATTTAGAAAGAAATGTTTATGTGAAGTGCTTGTCAGTTGGCATTTTTACTGGTTTGCTAACCCAAAGGTAAAATATAAAGCCATGTCTATTCCTCGCTGGCTTGTTGTTACTAGAAGGGTCCCTCCCTTGTTAGCTTGATAAATAATTTTACTAGGGGGACTCTGCTGTATTTTTATGCTCGCTGTCTATTTTCTGCTTGCTGCAAATAAATTTCTGTACTCAGAGGGCACTAAAACTCCAAACACATGGTATTTTCCCATTTTGCTGCTGGTCGCCTGAAATATTTATTTCATCTCCTGTTTTTAATTAATTTTTGAAAGGAAAAAAATAATTTGTGGTTAATATCGAACAAAAATTTGTCATATATTTCTCAGGACTGTTGGGTTTGAACAGGGAAGGAGAGCGTTTTGAGATGCTTCATGTGTCAAAGCCGGTCCCATATTTGTCAAATTGAAGACAGGAGTTATTTATTGCCGGGGAGGGTGTCCTGAAGTTTTCTCATTATAGATTTCCTTGTCTGTCTTTCCAACTTTAAATATTAAGCTGTTCATATGAGAAATGAATAGGGCTGTAGAATTCTATCTAGAAACAAGGCACTCCACAATAAAATCTTTACCTTTGAAAAATGATACATGGCACGAAAGTAGAGATGAAATCGATCATAGGTATCAATATAGATATCAGCATCCACCTGAGTCCCAGGCATTTTGACATGGGATTCGTCGCTGGTATGAACTTGGCACGGGGTCACAGGGGGAAAATGGGTGGTACCTACCTAAACAAACACGCCGTAAAACAATCTAATAAAGTAAAATTAAAATGTTTTCTATAATTAAAACGAACATAGCATATACTGGGTACACAATGAAATGTTTAAGGAAGGAATGACCTACATATTGGGGAAAACAAGTGATTGTTTTAGATGAATGCCAGATTATTACACGGATTGAAATACAGTCTTTTTCGAAGCAGAGACTGCTTGTTATGTGTGATTTGTTATTTGCTTATCAGCAGGGTTTTATTTTGCAAAATTGGAAAATAATAAAATTTTTTTTTGTTTTCATGTTTATTTTTGAGAGAGAAAGAGAAATGGAGGGAGGGGCAGAGAGAGGAGAGACGGAGAGATAGAGAGAGAGAGGGGAGGGGCAGGGAGAGAAGGAGACACAGAATCCAAAGCAGGCACCAGGCTCCGAGCTGTCAGCACAGAGCTGGACGCGGGGCTTGAACCCACAAGCCGTGAAATCATGACCTGAACCAAAGTCAGATGCTTACCCCACTGAGCCAACCAGGTGTCGCTGGAAAATATTTTTAGAAAGGTGCTAGCGGTATAAATTTAAAACCAGAAGGCCAGCATATGTCACCAACATCAACAGTATTGGGGAGACTGAGTCAGAGGTTATCTGGAGTTCAGTTTCTGCAACGATCACCACGATGAAGAAGAAAACCTAGATCAGGATTTTGAACGCTGATTTTCTTGGGTGTTTGAACTCGGAATACTTGATCCACACGTTTTCACTATAGATACATAAGTTGGTGACCAAAACATGTATGTATCTTCCCAAACGTGTGTGAATTTTATTTTCATATCCCGCTTCTCAGGGATTTCAGAAATTAGCTAGACTTCAAGATGATGACTTGTTTTCTCCTTTCAAGTCGGCAGTTTATAGACTGTTCAGAATCGGTCTTTGTGAGATTTAAGGGAGAGTTGATAACTCTGTACTTCTTCGGGGCTATGCCAATTGGTCAGGAGTTAGAGCAAACTTCCATGGGGCTGGAGACCATGATGTTCCATCCTGCTCTTTGGAGGTCATCCAAAGCCTCACAGGCATTGATGAGGACAGCTGCCATTGATCTGGGGCCTCCTGGGAGCCAGGACCTATGCCATCTTGGATTGTTAGAACAGCTAGAGGGGCAGATATTTTAATCCCCTTTGTACAGATGAGGAAACTCGGGCAAAAGCTATTAAAATATAATTTGAGCCTACGCTGCAGTCATGCAGATCCGTATTTCTAGATAGACCCCGTGCCGCTCTGCCCTGATCGCCGTATTCCCTCCTTCCCAGCTAAACAGCCCAGTGTTGTAACCTTGGCACATGCAGTGGGGGCTTTGGCCCTCTCCTCTGTGGTCATCTTTTTCTGAGTTGGGTTGAGTGAGGCCTAGAAAACAAGTATTAGGATCTCATCAGTATCTAGAAGACTGGGACTGGTGCCTCTCATGACCTTGACCCCAAGGACCCCTTCAGCTCAAAAGTCGAATGATGCTGTGGTTTGGTTTCAGTGGGTAACAGCAGCCATTTCCTACTTGAAGATCAAGATGGTTATTTCAAGAGCATGTAAAAAATAATAGATGGTCCGTTTCCTTAATACCCTGTAATGTGTAAAGTCTCAGGTGGACAAGTGACACTCGGGAAATGGCAGGATCGTGAAGATAAATCAGCATTAAATCACTCCACTGAAAGCCCCATTTAATACAAAGTTGTCAGCGAGAGCTGTAGTAACATGAGAAAGAATACAGTTTTTGCATCTGTAAAATAGGGTTGTAAAAGAAGATTGGGCAAAGGATTAAATACAATAATGTATGTAAAGCACCTGGCACAGAGTAAACACCCTGCCATGCTTGGCCTTGATCAGTTTTAGACAGAATAAAACTTTGACCTTCACACCTTACAGGCCTCTGTTTGTTTTTAGAGTAACTGTGCTATTATGATACCAGGCTCCTCCTTCCCCTCTGCGAAGTGTTGTCAGATTGGAAAATGGAGAACAACCTAGAACAACAGTTTTCTTCTTTAATGTTTTAAAATGTTTATTTTTGAGAAAGAGAGAGAGGCAGTGCACGAGCAGGGGAGGTGCAGAGAGAGAGAGGGAGATACAGAATCTAAAGCAGACTCCAGGCTCTGAGCTGTCAGCACAGAGCCCGAGGTGGGGCTCAAACTCAGGGACCACAAGACCATGACCTGAGCTGAAGTCAGATGCTTAACTGACTGAGCCACCCAGGTGCCCCTGTAGTTTCTAACTAGTTTCCTGAAGAGGGGGGAAAAACCATCACCCCTTAACCTTTTTTTTTTTTTTTTTTTTTTTTTTTTTAACAAGGCATGTTTGGGGAATACTGTGGTCAAGTACTTTAGGGAAATCATGGATTGGGCAAAATCAAACACTTAATTTTGTTGTCCTCTATCTCAGAGCCTTTGTATGCTAATATTATCGTGACCCCTCTACAGGAAAGGAACAGCACAGATAACAACACACTGTCTTCCAGGCTTGAACATGGGACCTGTTCTCTAATGAACCGTTTTGTGGAACTAACATTACATCGGACAGTTGTGAAAAATGGCTGTTAAGATACTGAAGTCTGACCATTTTATTGAGTACGGGAGGACACTTGTACCAATTTCCCCTTGTGAAACTCATGTTCTGAAAGATGGTTTGCAATTCGGTGTCTTTGCTTTTATTAATTAGAACCGTCTGGAACAGCCACGGGGCATCTGGTCAGCAAGAGAACAGGCATAATCAATTCCAGTGACGTACATGCAGTGAAAGGCCAAGAAAATCTTACCGTGGGGGAGTGGCTCATGGGTGCGGTTACTATTTTCATGTGCTTGCTCTTCAGGGGGTTTCAGGACCCGGGTTTGGGACCCTGTGCTCTGCTAGAAAACCCAAGATCACTGTCAAATCCGGCCTGGCCATTGGTGATGGGATGCGCCTTCCAAGGAAATGAGAGGTCCTGTAAGGATTATGTTAATTTTCTAGAAGGCTGGCCAGGGATTCTTTGGACATAAAAACTCTAGCCTTCAAGTTTCTATTCCTTGATTGATAGGCTAACGGTGTACATTAAGGGCACGTATATACAAGCTGTATTGTGGAGGGCAGTTTGGGGCAGAGGTTCGTTCTCTCTGGCCCGTCTCCCTCCTTCTCTGTTTTTGTACACCTGCTTCATCCTCCCCTCAGCAGGCAGGCCTTCTCTAGGGAGAACACGTGATGTCTCCAGTCACTGCTGGCTTCCACCCCAACCATGCTTTTGAGCTCCCAAGCAGAGCCGCCGAGCGACTCTTACAACTCCCGTTCTAGGAAGAGCATGTCCATTGGCTCACTGGGGTCAGGTGTCGATCTCTCCTCCGATCAGCAGTAGCTGGGGGAGGGTCCTCCAGATTGTGCCAGGAGGGGCGTCTGGCCTTCCCAGTATGATTTCCTGAGAATGGGGGGGGGGGGCAGCAGGTTTGGAAGATGGGCCCTTCCCCACGTGGGGGAGGGGAACTCGTACCCTGGACTCCTGTGCACGCCCTTTTGGAGATAGACGCGAGTAGAATTGGGCCATGAACAGATCCTGCACCTGGGAACTGGGTTGTCAACCTTGGATGCCCCTGGGGAGGTGTTGAAAAACCATTGATGCCGGCCCCAGACCAATCACTCCAGAACTTGAGGCGTCAGTGTTTTTTTTTTTAAATAACAACTGCTGGGGATGCTAATGCACAACCAGAATTGAGAACTCCTAGTAGAGGAATTCAGGGACACAGTTATTCATGGAAACCAAGGAAGTGAAGAAATAACTGGTGAATAGCACATATTTTATTGTTCTGTCTCACAACTCGGCGTTTTTCAGGTCCCGTAAAATTAAAAGGGATGAACGATTGCTTTGTGCTCTCCCAGCTTTGTCTCTTCTTCCCAGCCCTCTATTAGCATCAAGTCTATATAAGGAAGGAGTAAGCAAGTCCGATAAGGCTCACAGGGAAAGCAAATTGGAGGTGGGGTCCAGAAGCCTCCTTTTTACACCTGACTGAGCCACGAAGCAACCATACAAGCTGGGCAGGCATATTCCCCTGGGGTCTCATTTTTCTCGTTTGGGAAATGGGTCGAGTAATCCAGAGTCAGAGACCTCTTAGGAGTCTACAGTCAGCCAAGTGATCAGGTCATCACAGATCCAGCATGTGAACCAAAGGGGTACTGAGGATTTTGCACTAGCAGAATGGCTAAGTTGACTTAAAAAAGTTTGTTTTAACATACTTGTTTATTTTTAAGAGTGAGAGAGACAGAGCATGAGTGGGCGAGGGGCAGAGAGGGAGAGAGAGGGAGACACAGAATCTGAAGCAGGCTCCAAGCTGTCAGTACAGAGCCCAGTGCGGGGCTCGAACCCACAAACAGTGAGAACATGACCTGAGCCAAAGTCAGATGCTTAACTGACTGAGCCACCCGGGCGCCCCAGAATGGCTCATTTTAAAGTGATGATGGTACTTAAACAGCATTCTGCGTGAAAAAGAGAATAATGGATTTAGTTAGCGAGTTACAGGGATAGATGTCTTCCAGATTATTTGCACAAACTCTTAGAAGTACTGAGGAGGTGTTTTATTATTCGTCGCAAACACCACCAGGCACTTCTTGAGTATGTGATTTGGCTTAGAGTAGAAACAGGACCTGGGCAAATGGCGCTGGCTGAGATTAACCAAGATGTTTGATCACACACTGTCGGGCCCATTGATCCTCCACTAAAGCATAGCATTAAACCACACAAATGGCCCGCTCTGAAGGCCTACTTCCCTCTACTCTGTGAGACAATTACCTTTTAAATTTCTCGTCTCCTCTTGGATTCTAAAGTCTGTGAGCAAGGAGTCTGCGCCTCATTTATTTCTGTGTCCGGTACAGGCCTGCATCGGTGAGCAGCACACAGCATTTGTGCCTCAGAGCCTCTCTGGAAAGTGCTAGAGCGTTCTCAAATAAGCAGGGGCACAAGCGAGCACACAAACAGGTAATACGAGTCTAGTAACAGTTTCCTCAACGGCAAAGATGACATCTTTGCAGTCTGTCAAAATTAGAGGTTGTTCTCTTAATCCCTTCCCCGCTTTTCAAAAGACCCATATCCTGACATTTCCTTGACACTTTTGTGGGCTAGGTTTCTTTTCCTGGACAGCATGTTAAATATAGTCTGCACCAGCCAGACCTATTTCTTAATGTCCTTTTTTGGAGAGCTATTGGAAAATAAACCCCTTTTCTCTGGCTGGTTTGGCATCCGAGTTCTTAGGCTTTATTTTAGGATTTAACTCCATGAACACTTACTGGGCAGTCCCTATACACTGGAATATGGATTCGATGCTGGAACATTCGAAACAGGACACAGTTCTTGCTCTCAAGGTTCATTATTGATGCACACCGACAATTAAAACAAAATGCTTGTTGTGTTGGATAAACGCTTTCCAGAAGATGGGGGGTTTGCAAGGTGAGCAGGAGGAGGGTGGTCATTTTGTGAACACCCCACGCAGAAACAAAAGCTCCAGAGGTAGCAAAAGGAAATTGGGCTCCTTTTTAAACTTGGGATGGGGAAGATCTTTAGCCTGACCTAAAACCCACATGCGATCCGACCAAGCACGGATCACTCTATGTAAGCATTTAAAATCTACATGTCCTGAGAACACCCTAAACAAAATCAAAAGACAAGCAGCAAAGTGGGGAAAAATCACAACCCACCAGAGAGGCAAAAGCCTAATTTCCTGAGGATGAAGAGCTCTTACCGAGACCACCAACAGCTTGATGGGAACATGAGCAGAGAAGAATGGGCAGCTTGTAGAAAAAGGAAATACAAATGACCAATAATCTTAGGAAACCATGTTGATCCTTGCTCATAAGTAATAGAAAGGATAACCTTGCATTTTAGCTGAAATGAGTGGTGATAGGCACCCACACGTGTGCTTGTGAGCCTGTGAATTAGCCTCTTAGCTTTTATAAGATCTCCTGGCACATTTATCTAATAGCAAATGCCAGTTTGTACACATTTCCTGTTTGGGGAATTTTTTTTTAAGTTTATTTTTGAGAGAGACCGAGTGTGAGTGGGGCAAGAGCAGAGAGCGAGGGAGACGGACACTCCCAAGCGGGCTCTGTACTGTCCTCACGGAGCCTGATGGGGGGATCCAACTCGGGAGACCGTGAGCTTGTGACCTGACCCGAAACCAAGAGTCGAACTGATTGAGCCTCCCAGGTGCCCCTCCAGCAGCGAGGGTACAGCTGGAATAAACAGTGTGTTCATGGGTCTGAGGTGGGGAGGAAGGACTCTCTTGCACAGGGACCGGTGGGTACCCTGGGAGAAGAAATGGGAAAGCCAGACCAGAGAGGGCGTGGAAACAGAGGTAGAAAGCAAAGCGGAATGAATTCGGGTGGGTGGTGCCCTGACAGCTTGCACGATCCCCTTTTCTGGAGCCACCTGGGTCCACGTCTGTGTTGACTGGCGTGAAACCATCCAGGTCCAGCCCCTCCTCTCCATCAGTCTGTTCCTGCTTCGTGCTCCCCACCGGATAAAAGACTCATTTGTGTTAATTGAATTAAGGCCGGTATTGTTCATTGAGTTGTGGAAGCCGTTCCTCTGTTCTAGCCCTTTTCTGTATCATCGGCATTGTCACAGCCAAAAAAAGTGTTGGGGAAGGGGGGGTGGGTGGCAGGGAAGGAGGGAGGGAGGGAGGGGCTTGTTTCAAAGAACTACTTGGGGATTTGGTCACGTGTCTGCCATTAACATCAATCACAGGCACAGGGCAGAAAAGCCCGGCGCGTTCTTACACACACCTCTTTGAACAAACGTCCCCTCTGGTGTTGCTACCAGGCTCCCCTCCACTGATACAGGATTTGGGGGCTTTGAAGTCGGTTGTGGAAATTTCACTGCCTTCTTTGACTCCAGCAAATTGCTCCAAAATGCTACAAATGTAAAAAAGACTAAGGGAGTTTTAGCAGCAGCTTAGAGGTGGAATCCCCTTAAGCCATTGACAGAAACATGCGTTTTTTTCTTTCAGTTTTTAATTTGTGAGTTATGTGTTAAAATACAGCAGTGCGGTGGCAGTCTCCTCTTAGGAAGTCAGGTTCCGGGCGGGGAGGAGAGGGGCAGATTCCAGGCCCTGGTTCTTTAGATCTGGTTGTGTTTAGGAGCCAGCCTTGACTCGGCCTTGACTCAGGGGCAAAGCTGCCTGCAGAGAAATCCTGTAAGACAGATTTTTTGCCCGATGGGCTTGAAAAGCGTTGGCAATGCGGGGTCGGGCGTTTCCAGGGTGAATCTGGATTTGACTGGGTGTCGAGGCAAATTGGATGCCCAGCCCAGAAATCCTTGCAGCCTGGTGCTGTGTGAATGCCAGACCACCCAGAACAGGGTCCAGGGTCAGTGGTTAGTGACCTGCTCACAGTCTTGCCTTAGGACTTTGCCCGTTTTGGGGAGGAAGTAAATTGGGCTTGGATGCAGTTTCTGAAAATCTCCCCAAAGTTCTTTTGCCACAGTACGTCCCCACTGTACCAGGTGAGCTGGGGTTTGACAGAGCAGAGCTCTCCAGGCTTCTGTTACCACCTCCATAAATACTAAGTTCTGGCAGCAATTGTGGGTTTTCAGACCCGTCTTGTTTTGTTTCCACAGGGGAACCGTTTCTAAAATAAAGGTGTATGGGGGGAATCCCTGTAGCAAAAAGACACAAGAAGCCACTGAGGGTGGAAGCCGGTCCTCCAAGTTGTCAGCCCTTCTCCCCCACCACCCCATCTCCAGGATTCTGAGATCTCTGCAGAGGCCCTCGGAATATCTTTGAGGAATAGTTCGCTACGGGAAGGCTAGCTCACACAGCCTTTGATGGAGCAAAGGGCCACTTGGCCTCACTGGAAACACTGAGGGATTCCGCAGAGTGCTGTAGCCCCCATGGTGTCAGTGTCAGGGCTTTCCGGCTTTGTGACTTTGGAGAAGTCCCTTCCCTTCTACAGACGGGATGACAGAAGCAGCCACATGGAATTCTTAATACAGGTCAGATGAATAAGCAGGGGCAGTGTCTGCTAAGTGCAAAGCCAGCTGGCTGCTCCCATTACTAAGGGGACAGGCAGGCGGGACCAGTCAGAACCATGTATTTTTTGGCTCAGAACTGTGGAGGATCTTTTTTTCCCCTGAAGCCGGGGGGAATCCCATAGTTGAGTTGGCAAAATCGACAGCGCCCTCCTTTATAGCTACCTCTTACCTGTTTCTCAGCCTGTCACGTGTCACTGTGAAAGGCAGTGTTTCCCCGTAGACCACACCAGACTTTGATCCAGGACCCCTACCTTCCATGCCTCGGGCTCAGCATTTAGCACGGGGGCTGTCACAGAACAGCTTCCCGGGAGATGTCGCCTGGATGGCTGACCAGCCGTGTGCGGGAGCCCACTCCTGGGGGCTGAAAAGAACCAGTTGAGTGGATCTCTTCCCCATTCCCTGTTTAGGTACTGGCAGCATGAAATTGGTCGGGAATATTTGCAGCAGGGAATGAAAATGCTATAGAACCAGACCCCTTTTCCTTGCTCCCATCCACCGCAGAGCTGTTAGCTGATCAGCACAGCGCTGGGTGAGATGCCCAGCTTTTTAAAAAATGGAAATTGATCAGAGTAGAAGCACATGTATCGAAAGTGTCCCCACTGATATTGCTGTTCCGATGGTGAAGCACAATAGAATCCGAGAAGGGAAGAGTAATGTAGGCTGGAGGCCTCAGAGAAGGATCTTGAAGGCTGGAGGTTACGGGTGTCTGGGAAGAAGTCCTAGGCTGTCCAGGTTCTGGGGACGTGATGGGGAAGGACGCGACCAGAGTAATAGGGCAATGTCTCGCCTTGCCTCGGACTGCGAAGGGGCAGGTGAGCAGCAGGACAGTGATGAAAAGGTGATGACAGGACGGAGGGATTACTTTAGCTGGACCTGGAAGGATGTTCAGATACTGCGGAAGAGACAGCTGAATTTCATTGCCGCCTGCAGCAATGATCCCTGTACCTTGCAGATACGTCCGGTTTAATGCAAAGCATTCACCTGCCAAGTTTACTGGCCTCCTTAACCTCTCGAGCTGGTGCAGAGTCCCACTAAAGAGCTTCCCAAAAGTTCAGAAATTTAGGTAAATCGATGGTAGAGGGATCCAAAAAAGGAAGCACACACGTGAGGACCCGGGCTGAGTGAGGCTGTGGTTTGAGACTGAGAGCAGAGGGAACCGCTACACTGCCCTCATTGTTTCTGTCCAAGATTCCGGCGGACGGGTCATGGGACCAACCTCAATGGTTTTTAATTTTAGCGCTTGGGACATTGACCAGTGCCTCCCTGAGAACCTGGGTCAGCTCCCTCTAGGTCGGTGGTTCTCCACCTCAACTATTCCTGAGGATCACCTGGAAGGCTTTCAAAATCCCAGTGCCTGAGTCCCCCCCCCCCCCCAGCTCAACTAAGGATCCCCAAGTGGTGTCAGTTTTTTTTTTTTTTTTTTTTTTGGAATGTCCTCGGGTGATCATAGCGCACAGCCGAGGCTAAGACACGCTGCTATAAGGCACTGGCTTTCAACTTTCGCAAGTTTCAGCCGCCCCCCCCCCCCCCCCCCCACCCCGCTAGAGTCCCCAGCCCTCGAATTCCCGATTTATGCAGGCTGGGTAGGAGGGCTCAGAATTTGTATTTGGAACCAGTTTTCAGGTTCTGGCATGAGGCTCCATTTAAAAAGTCACTGTCCCAAGGTCACTGAAGCAGCATTTGGAAAACTATCTAGTGGAGGTGTCTGAGACCAACCCTTCCCAGCTCTGCGGGACGACAAGTAGTCTGAAGCAGTGGGTTCTGAACTGGGGTGATGTTGCTCTCAACAGTGCAAGGAGCAACATCCGGAGATGCTTTGGGGTGTCATGACTTGGGGACCGGGTGGGTGGAGAACAGGGGTGCTGTTGAATGCGTTAGAAGGCACCAGACAGGTCATGCTGGGATTGAGTGACCCTGGTTTAAAGCCTCTGAGCTTCCTTTCGCTTCATATATGAAGTGGGGAATAGTCACACTTTTTTCTCTAGATTGTTGTTAAGAATAAATGGCATCCCGTAGATGAAGGGCTGTAGGCAGGAAGTGCTCAGAAAACGGTAGGTGATCCACCCTTGAACAGGGGTTTAAACTGTGCAGGCACGCTTAGAGGCAGGGTTTTGTTTTGTTTTGTTTTGTTTTCAATCAATAAATAGCATCGCAACTCTATTTTCTTTCCTTAAAAATTTAACAACATTTTCTTTCCCTTAGCTTACTTTATTGTAAAAATACAGTACGTAATACAAATATTATATAAAATATGTATTAATTGACTGTTTCCATAAGGCTTCTAGTCAACAGGAGGCTTTGGGGGGGGGGGTCAAAGCTAAGTGTGGATTTTGGATAGCGCAGGGGTCCGTGTCCCTCACCCCTGTGTCGTTCAAGGATCCACTGTAGCTCTGAAACTCCCGGGTGAGCCACTTCATGATATAAAGTTGGCTGAGGGATTTGACCTCCATGGACCTGTCCTCGCATCTGTACAATGGGCACAGTAGTAGAACAAATCCCTGAAGGATAGTTGCAAACGTGAAAGGAGATGATCTATGTGAAATCCCTCAAAATGCTCAATAAACAACTATTACTTTGATCTTCCATTATATCTTTGCACAGACCTTGACTGTCTGCCTTGAAGGTTCTAGGATGCTGACTTAACACTTGTCATTGACCAGGCCGGTTATATAGGTGGAAAGTTGGCTAACTGCTGGTTTTCAGGTTGCGAGGGCTCAGGAACACAGCAGGAATAGAGCAACCTCTCAGCCTTCCAGGCCAGACCCAAGACTCCCGAGCCGGATGGGGCTTCCAAAGTGCCCACATGCATGCGGCCTCTCAGAAAATCTGATGTTTAATTTTTGCTTCCATGTTGACAGGTCTGCTTTAATGAGATTGTAGCGATGTGAAAATTTTTAGAAGACAAAACCTCCCCGGACCCATATCCCATAGGTTGATAGACCTCAAGGCACTGAGTGACAGAGGGCGGTGCCTCACCCAACCTTCCCCACTTTTCAGACTGAGCAGGGATTTGAACCCAGGTCTGTTTGACTCCAGTGCCTGGTTTTTTCATGAGCCTGTGGCTCATTATGTGCCTTACAACAGGGAGGAGACCTTAGGGATGACCACGGGCCATCCAGAGATCCCCATCTTACCAAACCTGCTGTATAGAGAGTTCCTGCTCCCATTCTAGCGACAGCCTCAGAGGTAAATGTCCTTTCTCTAATCTGCACACAAAATGGATTTTAGCAACTGGATTTTATTGAGGAACAGGCTCCCACTTCCCCCACCTCCAGCATTCGAAAACATATTGTCTTCTTTACTGTAGTTCATTTTGCTTTCTGAGGTGATTAATGAATTAAAGATGCAGTGTATTTATTCTTTTGCCTGATTACCATTCTGTAATAAATCTAAGCTCCGGAGTCTGTCGATACAGGAAGGCCAAACTGCCTCTTCGGAAAATAAAGGTTTGTACATTAAGCTCGACTTCCAGCTCTCCGGCACAGGGGAAAATTCACTTTTAGAGCCTTGTAAAAATAAGAGGGAAGCTCACACAGACACTGGCTGGTCCTTGAAAGATGCTATTGCTGTGAATGGGAAGGCATTTTGCACACACATCTCCCTAGACATGGGAAGGCCTGTTGACCTATAGACTGGATTTATTTATTGGGAATACCGAATATCAAGCTATTCGTGGAGGTGATGGCGGGAAGGGAGGTGACGTCTGTAAAGACCTTGTCCCAGCCCTGGGTGACATCTTATCATCACTTTGAAATGGTGCTGACTGCCAGCTGCACTAATCTTTGGCTGAATGGCCATGAGAGCTTGGGAGAGTGAGTTACTAGGTTCCAGGAGAGCTCCTGGAAGGCAGGGCACTGGCTTGCCTAGGGGACCGGGAGAGCGTGGTGGCCAAGAATACCGCTGGACATAGCTGTCCAGCTCTGTCCGTCTGGCTGTGTGACCCCAGGGATGTTGGGAGGTTGGCTTGCCCCCAGCACAGGTGCAGGGGTGGGATAAAACTTGGATTTCTTAAAGCTCTCACTTTGTATAACCCTCATCCAACTTGACCTGTACCAGGATGGGAAGCACCTAAAAAAGAAACAAGCAAACAAAACTAGGTTGGTAATATCATTGGTGACTTCTTTTCCTGTCTTTTTTATTTTTTAAAAAGAAAAAGCAGGGGCGCCTGGGTGGCTAAGTCAGTGAAGAGTGGGACTCTTGGCTTAGGCTCAGGTCATGATCTCACGGTTTGTGAGGTCTGACAGGGCAGAGCCTGCTGGGGATGCTCTCGCCCCCTCGCTCTCTGCCCCTCCCCCACGCACACGGTCTCTCTCAAAACAAATAAAAAAATTAAAAATTTTTTTAAAGAAAAAATGAAAAGAAAAAGCAAAACAAAAATAATTAGCTTGTGATTTACACTGGTCCATTTCTTAGCTGCTGCTGATTAGACATATAACATTATATATGTATTTTATGTGTGTATATATATATATATATATATATATATATATATATATATATAAATAAAAATTCATGGTAGTAAGAAAATACCAGATTGAATGAGTCGGTTTCAAGGACTTTATAAAATCCTCTAGAAATATTCATCATTCTGTCCAAGTCCATTTTTCTGGAAAGAGGGTCCCTATCTTCATCGGAGCCTCAAGGGATCCAAAAGCCAAAGACCGTTTGGAAATCAAACCACAGGTTCTAAAGGCTTTCTCTCTGGTGAGGGTGAGGCAGGCACAGGAAGTTTCTGGGCCGGACCGCTGGGAGGACTAGACATCGGGCAGTGTAGTGCCCAAGCCCTGACCTGCACCCCCTTTCCTGACCAGCCCACCCTCCTCCGAGCCTCCCCCGCTCCTTCAGAATGCTGCCAAGCTCAAGTCCCTCTCTGCAGGACAGACTCCCAGGTGGGTGGGCTTTGGATGAGCCAGCACGACCATGTCATGGTCGCTTCCCCACCCCTGGCTGAGGGTTCCACTGTGACACCCATGACCTTGTTCAGCTGCAGCCTCCTTCCTCACTGGTCCTCCCCCAGATTCCTCCTCCCTGCCCCCTGCAACCAGAAAATGGCCGGTGCAGGTAACAGATACCAGAGAGAAGCGTCCCAGCAAGGCAGGCTTGCTTCCTAGGACCAGGAAATACGCTTCCCGCCTTCTCTTCCAGAAATCCAAAAATTGCCAAGGTGGAGAGAGAGGCAATCCCTGAGGACCCTGCGTTTAATTATGCAGTGAAAGCCTCTTCCTGGGAAGTCCCAGGAGGCCTGAGGGGATGGCCCTGGAGGTGGGGGAAGGGTTCTGTTGCCGTCAGGGTTTCCTCTACCTGAGATGGATCCCACCTGGAAGATTCTCCCTTTCTGCCTTTGCACTTCGTGCGGCTGTGGACTAGATTAAGAAGGAGCTTCAGACCTAAGCTACTCCTTTGGGGGTTGCCTTTATCAGCCTCCCCAGGTGACACAAGTGATTCTGCTCTGACGACTCTGGGTGACACTGTTTGAAAATGAAAAACTTGATAAGGGGCAAGAGGCTTCCTCCTTCCTGACCAGAATTACAGATAGGAATTGGATAGGAGTCCGAATGGGATAGGAAATCAGATAGGACTCTCTGCTGAGATTATCCAAGCAGTCAGACTCGTGTGTGTGTGTGTGTGTGTGTGTGTGTCTCATCATTTTTGCTCGCTATTTATTTATGGAAACATCTAGAGCATTGCTGTCCAATAGAAATATAATGTGAGCCACACTTAAAATTTTCCATTTTCTAGCAACGTTTACATTTAAAAACGTGAAAAGAAACCGGTGAGATCAGTTATAATACTGAAAACCCAATCCACCAAAATACTATGGTAACATGTGCTCAGTATAAAAGTGTACTGATGAGATATGTTACCATCCGTTTCTTTTTTGTGTCAGGTTCCCGAAATTCGATGTGCATCTCAGGCTGGATGCTAAACGTTCAATGGTTAGTGTGAAACAGAGTCAGCCTAAAATAAAGTGTGCTTAACAGGAAAAAAACAAACATTTTTATGCTGCTTCGGTTTTCCTTTTAACTTTTTTTTAAATGTTTTTATTCAGTTTTGAGAGAGAGACAGACAGAACACTAGCAGGGGAGGGGCAGAGAGAGCGGGAGACACAGAATCCAAAGGAGGCTCCAGGCTCTGAGCTGTCGGCCCAGAGTCCGACAAGGGGCTTGAACCCACAGACCGTTCGATCATGACCCGAGCTGAAGTCGGACGTTTAACCTACTGAGCCGCCCAGGTGCCCCTATGCCACTTCAGTTTTTAAATTTAAAGGTACAGTAGTTAGTCAAGTACAATTAAAAAGTCTGTTCTTCAGACATGTCAGCTACCTGTCCAGTGCTCGGTCGCCTCGTGAAGCCAGAGTTGCGTCGCTGGACGGCATAGTGAGCTCTAGACTTGAGGAGTTACCCGAAGGATCTGGTTGAAAACCACTAGGTGCCAGCTTGAGTTTTAGCTTTGTCTGGTATCGGGCACCTCTGTGTGTTCGGGCCATCGCCTTCAGCCTGTATGGCAGAACCACCAGAGGATAAGTGTCTGCCTGTGGAGTGGAAACACCTAGAACCTGTGCCTGCACGTAATATGGGCTTAATATTTGCCAAGTGGATGGGTGAACAGAAGGGACCTATTAAGGACTTCCTGCCAGGTAGATCCGTATGCATTTAAAACCGAAGCCTGGAGGAGTTCTTGGGTTTTGTCGTTTGTGTTGGGAGCAGGAAGGGGCTACTGTATTTCCTGGACCAGGGGAGGTGCATGTATGAAGGTGTCCTAGCCGGAGCTGCTCCCTGGGTGGGATTATGTTTCCTCCTCCCTTCTACTTGTTCTCCTAAGGAGTAAGACCTGGGTCAGAGGCCTAGATAGCTCCTTCCCAGTAAGTGTGGGGCCTTCCCCAAAGCAGGGAGGCTTACCACCAAGGGTTGGAGAGAGCGTGAAACTCTCCCAGGCCTGAATATACAACCTATCTTCCCAGGCTCAGAAATACTCAATAGTGTTACTTGGCATCCGGGGCATAGATAACAGAAGAATGTTCCATGCTTCGGTTAGCCAATAGACCTTTAAGCTTTTAAACTGGATTCTTTGTTGAGGGCTAAGAACTGTGTCTCTGACTTCTAGGTCTTGGGACGTGGTAAGAAAGTCCACTCGCTCATTTATTCCTCTTTCCATTCATTTATGTATCCACCCATGTGTCACCTATTAAGAAACTGTTGTTGGGGCAGGGGGATGCTGGAAGATCTAGACGGGAGCAACACGAACCTGGTCCCTACCCATCCACAGCTTCACAATCGGTTGGCAAAGCTGGATGTGAATCAAAGATCCTTTTCAGTTGGGCCAAAGTACCATAAAGGCTGAGACCAGAGTGCTTTGGCCAGACCTGGTCTGGATATTAGGATATGGGGGATCTTTATCCTAGGGGAAGTTTTTATCCCTAGGGGGATCCTTATCCTAGGAGAAGTTAGGGGAAGGTACAGTGAAAGGGGGAATGTGTTGGTCCATGTGGAATAAGGAACGTGTTGGATGGCTGGATGGGAAGGAGGTGAAAGCTGGCTGGCTGGAGGCAAACTGCTCATGTCAAGGCCAGAGACACTGTTGTGTCCCTTCTGGGCTCCTCCGTACCTAGCTTGGTGCCCAGTATGTGACAGGTGCTCCACAAATATTTTCTGAACTAGGGAAAGCAAAGAGTTCTCCTGGGGATTCCTAACTTTGGTGGGGGAGAACTCATGTCAAGGACCCAGATATACCACCTCTTTGCCCACCCGCTGAGTTCCATTCAGAATCTTGAGGATCATCATTCTCCCTTTCCTTGGCTTTGGAGAACATGGTCAGTGCCTCTTCTTAAGACCTCTCCCACAATCCCAAATTTTTGTGAAAAACGATAGAATTCAGGTTATTTTTTTAATTCTTACCTATGTAGCTTATGTGTGTTTGTCTGTTTTTAATTTTAAGCATGACATTGGTTCTACTGAATTTGAAATGCCCATATGGGAGGTTGCATAGGTTTCCTCCTCTGCCCTCTCAGATCTTCCTGATTTCTCTGATTTAACCGACTCGGTATCCAAAGCAGTCTGTGACTTAATGGAATGTCTTTAAAGAGTAGTGTTAGTGGCATAGACATAAGGGAGAAACCTAAAACACATTAAACCAAACGAAGGGCGCCTAGACGGCTCAGTCGGTTAACCGCCCGACTCCGGGTTTCGGCTCAGGTCAGGATCTCTCGCTTGGTGAGATCGAACCCCCCCCGTCAGGCTCTGTGCTGGCGGTGGGGGGCCCGCATGGGTTCTCTCTCCTTCTCTTGGCCCCTCCTTCCCCACTCGTGCGCGCTCTCTCTCAAAATAAGTAAATAAAAGTAAAAAAAGAAATTTATAAAAAAAAGTAAACCGAACAGAACCCAAACCATGATAGGGTAGAAGTTTCAAGAGCCCATGTTCCGCATTGCCACATGTGCTCGTCGATATCCAAACCATTAACTGATGTATGGAGAGGAAGGGGAAAAAAAAAAAAACAAAAAAAAAACAACCAGGAGTGAAATACAGCACCATCAGCATTTTTCATTTCTGGTGGCTCCTCCAATTTAAAAATGGAATCATGTTTAACATCTTAATTAGGGACAGTAATGTACAACAGTTTTTTTTTTTTTTTTTTTTATGAACATCTAGTAATTTACTCTTGAAGTAAATTATAGTCCATTTATCTACAGTGACAAGTCAATAAAAGAGCGCAAGGCTCAAGCCTTTCAATCACCTGATAGTGGTTTCCCCGTTCTTCCTTCTGGTTGGCCGTCAGGGCAACAGGTAAGGAGCGTGCGCAGCTCAGGGTGGGTGCTGGGGCTTTTGCAGTCCGCCCCTTGAGGCTCCCCCTCTGAAAGGCCCGGCCCAGTTTTTGCCAGCTGTTGTGAGTCTGGAATTTGCAGAAAGATGCACACTGTTGAGGAGGGAGATGACTGGGGCCTTTGGGTTCTTGCTCTGTGGATGGTCAGGGCGATTCAAGTGGTAAACCGAGCTACCGTCTGCTTTCAGCAGTGGCTCATTCGGAAGAGTGGTAAGGGCGTGCACAAACCATCAGTAGCTGGAATCAAGGGGCCTCCCCGGGCTTTCTTGTTGGTGGTGCAACGTTGGTTAATAACTAAGCTCGCTCAAACCATGGCCGGTGTCCTCAGGCAAGACACTTGGGTTTGATGGCTTGTCCTGTGGTTTCAGAAATGGCAATTAGATCAAAGTCAACAGCCCCCAAACACACAGGGACCAGGCGAGATTGCAGAGACCCGCCCTTCACGGAGGCTTTTGTGGTGTTGCTGTTGGTTCAGAAGACAAGTACATGTGTCCGGCCAAGAATAAGCACATTTTGTGAATAATGGGCCTAACTTCAGAGAAAAGAAGCAGGAAGGTTACCCGGTGATCATCTTCTATAGTTAAAAAGCTTCCGAAGGAAAGGGAACTCCCACTACAAACAGGGGAACCACGTTCAAAATCCTAGAACCAAGGGGGAATATTGTGGCTTTGTTTTCCCCGGGAGAGCCACTGGACTCGTGAACGGAACCCCAGCTAGATGGCAAGATTTAGGAGGATAGGGAGTATCCGTTTGGCTCAACGGTGTCTCCTCAGGGCCGAAGACGGTATTCCAGAGGTACTGAAAATCCCTCATTATCTGCTCCTTTAAGGGAGTCAACTACCCCTGTGCTCTGCTCTCTTTGTATAATGGAACTGATCCCAAGAACTTTGATCCAGCATTCCCTTTTCTCCTAAAGGAGAAGACAAATAATGGTAGGAAATCAGTTCCAATAATAACCTTTAAATTTAACCCCCAAAGGCAAAGAGTTAAACTAGGGTCATTTGAAAAGACAAATCCATTCAATCTGATTAGATGGAGAGAAGATTACTCAACATTAAACCCTGGAATTTCCTTGACATGGGGGTGCTTGAACCAACCAATCTCCCTTCCTCCCTCCCTTCCTCCCTCCCTTCCTCCCTCCCTTCCTCCCTCCCTTCCTCCCTCCCTTCCTCCCTCCCTTCCTCCCTCCCTTCCTCCCTCCCTTCCTCCCTCCCTTCCTCCCTCCCTTCCTCCCTCCCTTCCTCCCTCCCTCCCTTCCTCCCTCCCTTCCTCCCTCCCTCCCTCCCTCCCTCCCTCCCTCCCTTCCTCCCTCCCTTCCTCCCTCCCTTCCTCCCTCCCTCCCTTCCTCCCTCCCTCCCTCTTCTTTTTTATAGTTTCCAATCCCTTACACACTTTGATTTCCACTTCTTCCAACAACCACTATGCTCATACTATGGCCCCACAAACCAGAGCAACCTTCTGGTTGATTCACTGGAAGGCATGTTGGCTTGGATGGTCTCTGCCGGCTCGCTGCATGCAGTGGTCAGGTTCCAGGGCCGGGCTTCACCAAGCGGGTGAGAGAAGGCAACACGCTTGCCCTGAACAGCCCCTATCGCATCATGGAACATTCACGGTCCTTCCTCAACGCACCCATCAGCCTTGGCTTAAAGGTCGCTTGCCAACGGAAGCCTTCTCTAACTGCCTAAATTAGGCTTAGAGGCTCAGGTTTACGGCCCCATGCCATTTGCACATCTCCTTCCCATATGTACAGCACAGCTCCCTGGGATGCATCTGTGTGTCTCCTCCTGTATCCTTCCCCTTCACGGAGTACTCGGCATATTCCAGGCGCTTAGGATGTATTGGTTGAATACGTGAGAAACTACACATGACCCCTGTCTCTGTAATACTAAGTGGCCTTACTCAAGGATGACCACAGTCAGGTGTGACAGATCATCCCTGTAGTCTTTGCAGCACCTTAAGAGCTGCCCTCTGTTTTTGCATCCCTAGTTAGCAAATGAGGAAGCTGAGTCAAAGAGAATCTGACACGCTCAAGGCCATATAACTAGTAAACAGTGGGGCCGGGGGACGAGTTGAGGCATACAACCAGCATCCGGGACCAAGAGAGTCCCAGTCCAATTGCGCTCGGCACCGGGACTAACTCTCCTGGTGGATGCTTGTCGCTCACAGGCAGGGACGTATTCACTGACCCTCTGCACCCTGGAGGACTGGAAAATGCTGTGACAAGACCATTGGCAGAGAAGTTCCAGTGTTCTCCTCCTCTACCCTCAAACCGCTGATCTTGGCCATTGTCTCCTTTTCTCCTCCAAAAATGGAAACTTCGGGAAATTACCTTGGCAGGAAAGCCTTTCCTAGCTCTTCCCCAGCAGCCCAAGCCCTGATATAGCTGGCATTCACACTGGAATTGAATTAAAAGGGGGGAAAAAAAAAACAAAAAACCTTACTAGCTGAAGTTTGTTAAATGGAGTGCTGGCCGAAAAGAGTCTGTGCAGAAAAGATGGGAGAGAATCTATAATGGAAAATTCCCACCAGAGCTGACACTTAGGAAGCATTCTCCTTGTGTGAAGGACCGTTCTAAGCTCTCCATACAGATCAACAGCCCTATAAAGTGGTGGTGATGAATGATACCCATTCTTTCAAATGAGTAAAGTGAGGCATAGAGAGATTATCTGATTTGGCCTAGATCGTACAGATAATACACGAAGGTACCTGTTGTGCTTGGGATGAAGAACAGAAAAACAATTTCAAGGTCTGGTTGATGAGTCTGTGCTCAATTCTCACATTGATGCTCAGCAAAGATGAGAGTCTATATACCATAGAAATCAGCAAATGCTAAAATTCTGGGCTTCCCCAACCTCCAAGAGCTGGTTGTTGAACATTACCCATCACACCACTGTTCAGAGGTAAGGAGTATCACAGGTATTAAGGGACAGTGGATGTATTTCAGAGACCACAGATGATAATTTAGAGAGTGTGGGTTCTTGGCTTAGCTCAGGTTTCTGAAAACAAAGAAAAATCCAAGCCTGAGGCAAGCATTAAGCACTCATCATTCACTGGGAAGTACCAGTCCCAGGGCAGCATGGGTAAGACTCCTGGGAGGTCCAGGAATGGAGGTGTAAACAAACACAAGGTGACAGACTGGTGGAGAAGAAAGGCCCCAAGAAACTGAGGGAGCGTTCAAGATGAGTCCAGGACCATTTTCAAGCTTTAGCATGTAAGAGTCAGTTGTGGGGGCTTGTCCCAAGGACAGGTTTCTGGGACCCATCCTGAGAATTGTCTTCAGAACTGGGGTTGGGCTCGGGAGTTGCCCTTACTAGTGAACGTCCCAGGAGAACTTGACTCGGGGGGTCACTGGGCCCAGCCAGAGGAGCAACAGTGGATGCGAAGGGGGCCCCAAGCTTCTGCAAGCCTCCTCATCCACCCTTACTGTTTTCCTGTCCTCCCTCCTGACAAATGGCGTATCTGAAATGCCATTCGGACCTTGAGAACTCTGATCCAGTTCTGAGTGCGATCAGCCTCTCCCGCCAGCCCCCACGTCCCCTTGAGGTGGCCTTTCCCTCCGTCAGGGCACCCATGGTGGCTCACACGCACACCTTCTGCCATCTTCCTCACGCGTAAGGATGCGAGTGTCTGAGAGATGGGTTCTAGAGACCCGCAGGTGTGGCTGTGGGCGACTTTCCTCGGTCCCTGGACCTCTCCCGGCTCCTCCGTTCCCTCATCTGCAGATCGGAGACCCAGGTCCCCGCCTCGTGGGGTCACTGAGAGGGTCCCACTGGGGGAGCGTTCCGCCGTGACTCACGTGGTACCTGCACATGGTAACTGAGCGGGGCATTGGTGTCGCAATGATATCGAGCTGTGGTCAGAGTGCACAACGGATCTCTTCCCCCGGTCAAGAGGTGTGGAAACATGGTGTCTTTAAGCTCCTTCCAGAAGGAGATCGGGGACTTGCAGCCGTCCCCAGGGCTTCCTTTGAAGGGTCGGAGGCACCGGGTTGCTGGGCGCCCTGAGACCTGAGCCTCCCTGTAGCGGAGACAATATGCGGAGCTGTCCCTTTGACAAAGGTGCTTTCTGAGCATGGGCTGACTCTGGACCGTCTGTTGGAGCCTCCCCCGGTAGAGGCTTCTGGAACTGTGGTGCCGTGAGGCTCCAGCAGCATAAGGGTGGGCTCACGCTGGCCTCTCTGCTCAATGATGTTCTCTCCTGGGCCAGGGACATGGAAGGACTGGGTCTGTGGAAGGCTGTCCAGCCACTGCCAGGTACAGCAAGCTTCTCTTGCATCGTGGAGGGTGGCAGAGGGCCGAGGTAGCCCCTGGACACGGGGTGCCTGTGGAGGAATGGGCTCTTCCCTCATAAGGGACCCACGTGTGTTTCCTGGGCAGACATCCAATCTGACAGCTGGCATTTTCTGAACACCTACTATGCCCCAAACGCTTTGTTTTCTTGCTTGACTTAATCCTCCCCAATCTGCCGGGTTGGGGATGTTAGTAGCCCCCTTTACAGGTGGGGAGATTGAGGCTCATAGGTCCTATAAATTGGGAATTCAGACCTCAAGTGGCCCACACCCCAAACCTCTGTGCTCTTTCGACTTTGTCTCGTGGAAGCGTGGGGCCCTTGTCCCATCTTCCTGCCCTTGCCCCCAAACCTAACCGGTGTGGCAGAAAGGAGTCTGGTAGACTGGGGTTGGAGCGGGGACAGTGGAGCCGCAGTCCCGCTCTCTCATCTCGCCAGCCAACATTTGCCGGCTGTGCGTTAGCCCTGGAGCTAAGCACAGTGAAAGTGACCGCCGAGAAAACATGCCCCCGTGGCAGTCACGGTCCAGGTGCAAGAACTCCGGGACCAGCTGTCTGTGGTTAGTGAAGCCCAATGATGAGGGCCTGAGATCCTGTCCCAAACAGGAAACGGAGAAGAGAGGAGCAGGGGGTGGGGATGGGGGTGGGGGCAAGATACCAGAGCCTTGAGAAAGCGTGAGGACAAAGGTAAGACTGGAAATGGTCTCCTGGCAGGATGGGGAACTTTCCAGGTAGTCAGAAGAGCATGGGGTTTCAGAAAAAGAAACAGCAGGTGCAAGGGCTCAGAGGTATGAGGGGCTGGACGCTTTCCAGGACGCCTGCGTTCGTGCTGATGGCGGGTGCAGCAGAATGGCCATCTGGACAGGTGGGTCTTAGGACCTAGTAGATCTCCTAGCGAGTAGGTCTCTGGTCTTTTTGCCCAGCTGACGGGTGTGCATTTTATCCTACAAACGTTTTTGAAGATCTGTGTTCCTTAGGATCCCAAAGTATAAAGGAAACAGCAGCAAAGTGGAATGGAAGCATATAGTAGAATTGGGTAGGGCAAGGTCCAACCCTCGGGACCAGTGGGAGGCAGAACCCTTCTGTAAAAGGGCCAGAGGGCAAGTATTCTCAGTGTGTTCTCTTCTTAATCGAGTCAGCACAACACAGCACAAGACCTGTGCAATCATCACTCCGTAAGCTGCTGTCGTGGAAAGCGTACCCACAGATATGTACATGATTGGGTGTGGCACAACTTCATCTTATTTACAGACACTTAAATTTGACCTTCACATGAGTTTTCCTGTGTCACAGGATATTCTTTTGATTTTTAAAAAACTCATCTTAATGTTTATTTTTGAGAGAGAGGCACGCGAAGTGCGAGTAGGGGAGGGGCAGAGAGAGAGAGAGAGAGGGAGACACAGAATCTGAAACAGGTTCCAAGTTCTGAGCTGTCAGCACGGAGCCCGATGTGGGGCTGGAGCCCAGGGACCACAAGATCATGACCTGAGCCGTAGTTGGATGCTTAACCAACTGAGCCACCCAGGCACCCTGTCTTGGGTTTGCTAAGAAGCCATCTAAAATGGGAAAACTGTTCTTAGTTCCCAGGCAGTGGGGATCTGGCCCGTGTCCCATAGTTGGGTGACCCTGACTCAAAGCCATCAGGTGGCCCCTACGAGAGGGTTGTGGCCCTTAGAGCCACCACCCAGGGACACAGCAGCCAGCAGGGCGATGAGGAAGGTGACCTCTGTTTGAAAAGATCCTGGAGACAGCATGGGCCGCGTCCTTCTCCCTTGTAATCGTTTGAGTCAAGTTGGGAATCTCAAGAAACGGGGGAGGGCTTCCCCCAACTTCGATGTGGCCCTGTGCTTCCCTAACTTCCCCTCGGGGGGTGCGTGTCTGGAACAAGCACGTTGCAAGGAAGGAGAGGGACTGTGAATGAGAGGATGGCCCTCATGTATATGTGTTGCCAAACTGGAAATCGCGCCCTGGGTGCCCTTTGCGGCCAGGCCCTCTGAGGAGAGGAAGAGGAGCCCTTCGAGGACCGTGGCTGCTGCATTTAGCCGGAGCGCAGCTGGGGAGCGAGTCCCAGCTGGAGACGCAACACTTGTGAGGTCGTCTCTTCCCGGGTCACCCCTCTGAACGGTGAGGGTGCGGTCTTGCCTACAGCGGTCCTTCAGGGGAGCGGCCCGGGTTGGGGTGCTGTGCGGCTCCCACACGGCAGAGGGCCTGTGCACATCAGGCCTCGGGGCACTCGGCCTGCTCTCCGGACGGCGCGGTGGCCTTCTAGGTGGACCCCGACCCCAGCCACGGTAGAAGCGGCCCATGGAGGCCCCGGAGGCCATGGTCCTGGACATGACCTGCAGCCTGGAGAGGCTCTTTCTCAAGCCATCTCTGGCGCCTTGGAGGGAGACCGTTAGTGATGTAAGGAGCTTCTCTGGCCTCAGTGGTCGATGCTTTCCTGTGTTGACAGATCGTCTGTGTAGGAACTCGGCTCACTGCCGCGGGTGCTCTGGACCCAGAACCATTTAGGAGGTCGCTTTCCTTCCGGTTGTCTTTAGAAGCCCTCCTTGACCTGTGCAATCATCACTCCGTAAGCGGCTGTCATGGAAAGGTCATTTTCCCTAGATTCACTGTATGGAGGGCGATGGTCTTGAACCTTCCGGGTTAGTGAGAATCAGGACTGCTGAGGGGAGTTGGGGGTGTCTTGCCTTTCCCGCTGTGGTGTTTGCTGTAGCGCTTTTTGCACACGCTGCAAGGTGACCCACGTTGGTGGCAGGCTCCAGACAGACAACATTGAAGCAGAGGGGATCGTTTTCACAGGGGGGTCCATCGGAAGGGAGGTGTCCACCCTGAGGAGGTGGCCAGTGTGATGGAAGCTGGGCTTCGCCGGCTGTGACAAGGGCCGGGTGGAGAATCAGTAAAGTTTGGTCCTTGCCGAACACACGCAGGTTCCCCACCTGGGATTTGCCACCGATGACCTGAGAAGGTTGAATAGCTTAGAGCTCCCGCGCGCTTGGCTTTCACAGATAGCGTCGTGTCCTGAGGAGTGGCTCCGCCCCATCTTGGGCTCTCTGCTGATACGAACAGCTCTGCTGCTCCCCAGCTCTGCTGCTCCCCAGCTCTGCTGCTCCCCAGCTCTGCTGCTCCCCAGCTCTGCTGCTCCCCAGCTCTGCTGCTCCCCAGCTCTGCTGCTCCCCAGCTCTGCTGCTCCCCAGCTCTGCTGCTCCCCAGCTCTGCTGCTCCCCAGCTCTGCTGCTCCCCAGCTCTGCTGATGCGAACTGACCTCGTCTCCGTTTACCCAGCTGTAAATGGGGGATTGTCTGTAGGACGGCCCTCATGGAGGTGTTGCGGTCAAGGGGCTGATGTGTCCTTGTCACGTGCCCTACGCCGGGCACATCCTGGCTGCTGTCCTCCTTTGAAATAGATCCCAGCAGCTGCCAGCTCTGACCACGGGGCTGAGCCCTTTGCAAGCGTCCCCTCATTTAAACGCGAGGACCACCCTCCAAAGTAGGTAATGCGGTTTTTATGGGACAAAGATCCTAGGCTAAGATTATTTGCTTGTGGGTGGAAGGATGGAGGGGATGTTTTTCTTGTGGACGACGGTAACATCTGCTAACGTAGAAGATGAACCAAGTCAGCCCGGATCCCGCCGTCCCCTTGGCGCCCACCGGGCGGTGGCTGGTTAGTGAAGGTTTTCCTTACCCAAAGATGTTGAAACGTCATGGTGGGGGGCTCCGGGCTCCCCTACTCTGCCATACTGCCATACTACTCAACTTGTGGGGTGTGGGCTACCCTCCCTAGGGCACCCACAATCCCGGGGTCCTACCGAGCTGTCTTGTCATGAGTCCTTGAGTCTGGTGGGCAGGGTACCAAGGTGTTGGCTCGTCTGGAAGTCTGTAGAGAGGCACCAAGACGAGAGAAGGAACAGAACACTTTGAGTCCATTAAAATAAAATGTTTCCCAGAATGATACAAGACTCTCCATCTTCAAGGCCATCTATGTAGCCACAGACTAATTAATGGTCACTGGAGATGTCGTGCTAGAAGCCTTGTGAAAATGTTCCGTAATGTGTCCGTAAATCCAGAGATTGAAGACAAATCAACCAACATGGGATCCCCCCTCTCCTGCCCCACCAACAAGCTGTTTTTACCTTGTTATATCTTAAGCTTCTTTCCTCTCTGAATCGGAGAGCTGAGTAATTCATTACACAATTGGACGTTATGGTTTGTTTATGCTGATTCCGATCACAGAATAAATGACTACCTGGAGTAAAGAAAAAAAAAATAATGAAAAACAGGCATCAATCCAGAACATTTATGAATAAAGACTTTAAACATCCATACTTAGAAATATATATGATATTTAGAAATAGATCTGCAAAGACTTATGTAATGTGTTTTAATCAAATCTTGAAGAGAAATTGGCCAATAAATCAAATCTTGAAAAGAAATTGACCAATAAATCAAATTTAGAAAGAAAGTGACAGATAAATCAAGTCTAAAAAAGAAAACAACCACTACATCAAATCCATGATATGTTTATTAAAAGCAACAGATCTCAGTTTTTTGTGAACCTGTGTCTTTCCTGAGCCCATGTGTTAGGAATATATTTAGGAAAAAAGAGGCTTATACTCTGTATATGCTCTATTATATGTATGTGCATATCCCGCACACACATATAATTTGTAAACCAAAATAAACTAGGGGTCTGGACTGGTATAGTGGAGAGAGAAGAAAGAACCACTTGTGGACAAATGTTTAGTACCTGCCTCGCTTCTGTGTGGTTTGTAGGATTTATGCTTTATGGAACCTTCTATTATAAAGCATCTGCATAAACAGCCTTTAGGACATCAGCAACCAAACTCCTTGGGATCTAACTCAGCTCTGATGAATCTTAAATACTCCTTCACGGTGAATTGAGTTAAAATCCATTCCAAAAGGAACTATATTTTGCATCTATGCAGCAATATAGAGGACAAGGTATTTCATTTGCTTTAAAATTAATTTAATTTTAGGAATTTTCCACAAAGGTATTAAGGTATTTCTAAGTATATTTTCAAGATCAAGTCGTGTGTGTGTATGCATCTTTTAATTAAAATATTTTTTAATGTTTCTTTATTTTTGAAAGAGAGAAAGAGAGCTAAGGAGGAGGGGAAGAGAGAGAGGAAGACATAATCCAAAGTAGGCTTCAGGCTCTGAGCTGTCAGCACAGAGCCTGATGTGGGGCTTGAACTCACGAACGCCAGATCGTGACTCGAGCCGAAGTTGGCCGCGTAACAGACCTAGCCATCCGTGTGTCCCCTATATGTGTGGATGCTTTGGAGTCTCCAGGTCTTTCTGTCTTCACTATCTCGTTCCCTTCACCCATAGTACCGTGTACTGAATTTCATAAAAGAAATTCTCGAAGAAAAAAAGAAGAAACTTAACACTGGTACTCCGTTCCTTGCCAGTCATATGCCCTGCATTTCCCGACAGAGACGTGTGTTAAAATATTCTATATCCTTGCCCCCATAAGTGAGCTTATGGTTGTCAAATCCTATGTCCCAATATCTGAGCCTAGAAAGTTATTTCTCTGTATTTAGATTGCTCCTTCGTTACAGTTCATAAATATTTCATAGAAGTCCATCCTCCTCAATGTAATTTCCAATGTTAATATCGGTAGTTGGTCAGTTGTCTGGTTTAGGTTTTTTTTTTCCTTTTTTTAATTGGATAAATTTGACATGCAACCTTGTATAAATTGAAGGTACAGTGAGTGACTTTGATACATTTATATATTGCACTACGGTTGCCATGGTAATAATATTTATCGCATTGCATGCTTTACAACAATTGTCCATATTCACTGTACTATACTATGGGCCTTTTGTCTTTTTTGAAAATTTTTTTTTTTAACGTTTATTTATTTTTTGAGAGAGACAGAGCCAGAATGTGAGTGGGTTAGCGGCAGAGAGAGAGGGAGACACAGACCTCGAGGCAGGCTCCAGGCTCTGAGCTGTCAGCACAGAGCCTGACACAGGGCTCGAACTCACAAGCTATGACATCATGACCTGAGCCAAAGTCAGACACTCAACCAACTGAGCCACCCAGGTGCCCTGGGACCTTTTGGCTTTAGTCTACACAGGTGTACACGGGGCAGGAATTCGTACTGCCTCCGTTGAACAGAAGAGGAAACTGAGGCAGGAGAGGAATAATATGCCCAAGGTCCCATAGCTGGTGAGCGATAGAGGCTGGATTTGAAGGAGGGTGTGCTCCTGGACGGTGTCTTCTCTCTTTCAACAGCATTTACTCTGTTCCCTAAACATACAGCCATGTCTGTATTAATTTAGGGCCGGCTCCCAATTCCCCGGTCTGGCCTTGCTGTTGACCACACGGTGTTACTGCCTGAGGCCAGCAATAAAATACAAAAAATACGGTTGATGACCAACTTCCTCCAGTGCTTGTAAAAGTTCGTTCGTGGGTCCTCGCGTGAAGCGGGATGCTTCTTGTAATGCTATCATGGTCTCAAATGGAATAGTTTTTTTTTTTTAATTGAAAATTTTTTTTGATGTTTGTTTATTTTTGGCAGAGGGAGACAGAGCATGAGCAGGGGAGGGGCAGAAAGAGAGGGAGACACAGCATCCGAAGCAGGCTCCAGGCTCTGAGCTGTCAGCACAGAGCCCGACGTGGGGCTCAAACCCATGGACCGCGAGATCATGACCAGAGCTGAAGTCGGACGCTTAACCGACTGAGCCCCCCAGGCGCCCCCACACTGTCGCTTTTATTTATTTATTTATTTATTTATTTATTTATTTTTATTTTTAATGTTTATTTCTGAGACAGAGAGAGACAGAGCATGAGCAGGGGAGGGTCAGAGAGAGAGGGAGACACAGCATCCGAAGCAGGCTCCAGGCTCTGAGCGGTCAGCCCAGAGCCCGACCTGGGGCTCGAACCCACAGACCGTGAGATCATGACCCAAGCCGAAGTTGGACGCTCAACCAACTGAGCCATCCGGGCGCCCCTGAAATGGAATAGTTTTAATTTTTAGGCAGTTCCTTGAAGATGGACTCACTTGTTGGGAACCTTGAAAATGATCTCCTCACTTGCTGCGTGGTTCCAACATGCTGAAACCCGTTCCAACTTGCGGGATTTTCTCCTACCCAGAGCACTGCACAACTTAGAGAGCCTGGTATAAGTTAAGGTTTGTGACTGAGAAGCGTATTCTCTAGGTATTGTTTCCGAATTAGATCTCTAATGTCTCACTCAGAAAAGGAAAGAAAATAATTATCAGGTTGATTTGGATTTTCACCTGCATTACCTGGAAATACCATTTAAAGCAAACCGTCTCAGATTACCATATAATAAGGTCGTCATAGCCCTGTGGTCACAAAGGTAGGATTTTTGGGGGGTATTTACTCAATGAGATGAATCTTCAGGGTCCGTGTGGTCTCCTTAAGTCTTTGATGATACTGGTGTTTTTATACACACACACACACCACTCTATATACTGGTAGATTTCGGAACATCCACTATTTTCTAGTGGAATCAGTTTTTTTCCAGTAGTTTGTGAAAAATTAAAGTTCTCTATCAGGACAGGCTTCCTGGGGGTGTGATGCGTGCAGTCATGCAAGCCTCCTGCTCAGGAGGGCCACACTCGGCTTAATGCTCTGGTCTCCTCTTCCTGGAATTCTTGATCATTTTTGAGCAAGAGGTCTCGAATTGTCATTTTGCAGTAGGCCTTTTAAACTGTGTAGCTGGTCCAACTCTGCCTTCCCCGCCTTTAACCACATAGATGGCTTCTCCAATTTGATTTGCTAGCACTGGAGAGCCAAAGTTGCTCTGAATTTCCTGGTATGCTTTGTAACATCTGTTCTATAGTTCTTTGTTTTGCCAGGCTTGCGTTCTCCCCCCATCCCAATATTTTTCCAAAAATTGTTGATGTTTATTTATTTTTGAGACATGGAGCACAAGCAGGGGCGGGGCAGAGAGAGAGGGAGACATGGAATCCGAAGCAGGCTCCAGGCTCTGAGCTGTCAACACAGAGCCCAATGTGGGGCTCGAACTCACAGACCATGAGATCATGACCTGAGCCGAAGTGGGATGTTTAACTAACTGAGCCACTCAGGTGCCCCTAAAAATTTTTTTTAATGTGTATTTTTGAGAAAGAGAGACAGATGGCAAGTGAGGGGGGTGCAGAGAGAGAAAGGGAGGCACAGAATCCAACGCAGGCTCCAGGCTCCGAGCTGTCAGCACAGAGCCCGATGCGGGGCTCAAACCCACGAACTGTGAGATCATGACCTGAGCCGAAGCCGGACACTTAACCTGCTAAGCCACCCAGGTGCCCCATCCCCCCCACCCCAGTAGTTAAGGATGGAATTTCAAACCATGGAGGGAAAGTCTAGTTTCCCATCCCTTAACTAGATGGGAAAGACCATCTAGTTAATATTCTAGGAGTTAATAAGGAAACAAACAACAGAAATGCATGTCCAATGATCTCCTGGGAGATGATGAAGGACACTCCCTTCCTCTGGGGAACCAGATGGCCCTGGCTCAAGACTGAGCTCATACACAATAGCCCTGGATTTTTCATGGGGTCATCTCAGCCATGGCCAGACATAAATAATACTGAAGAGTATCAAGCCTACCAATTTGATATTCTCAGGATAAATCTGTGGTGTTAGGTTTGCCCTTTTGAGGTAGTGGTGGTAGAACATGATTAACCAGTTCATAAACATGAATACCAGTAATGTGCAATATTGAGACCTAAAACCTTGTTTCTAGTGTTTTCCTTTACAGGAAAAAAATGATAGGGTGTCCTTTAGGAAAATAACGTTTTGAAATCACTCAGAAGTCCTAAACCTCTACCTGAGCACTGTCCGATAGAACTTTCTCAGATGATGAAAATGGACATCTGTGCTGTCCATGGTGGTAACCCCCAGCCACGTGTGATGAAATAAGGCTAGTGTCACAGAGGAACTGAATTTTTAATTCTAGTGAATTTTTGTTAACTGAAATAGCCATCCATAGCTGGTTTCTGCTGTGCCACAAGGCACTCAAGAGTGGGGCGCCTGCGTGGCTCAGCCAGTTAAGTGTCGGACTCTTGGTGTGGGCTCACCTCGTTATCTTATGGTTTGTGAGTTCAAGCCCCGCTGGGGGCTCTGCACTGGTGGCATGGAGCCTGCCTGGGATTCCCTGCCTTCCTCTCCCTGTGCCCCTCCGCTGCTCACACTGTCTCTGTGTCTCTCAAATAAACAAACCTAAAATTGTTTAATTAAAAAGAAAAAAAAGAAAAGAGTCGTTGCTCTTTGTATGTGCTCATCCATCCCATAGCCAGGCTTCCTTTTCCCCATCGCCGCCACATCCTCCTGTCTGCTCTGTGGCATTAAAAATCTTCCCTTTATAGACTTGCAAACAGAAGTTTACAAGCATGTCCCCATCTTTTAGTCCAACGTTTTTTATTTATTTTTGGGACAGAGAGAGACAGAGCATGAACGGGGGAGGGGCAGAGAGAGAGGGAGACACAGAATCGGAAACAGGCTCCAGGCTCCGAGCCATCAGCCCAGAGCCTGACGCGGGGCTCGAACTCACGGACCGCGAGATCGTGACCTGGCTGAAGTCGGACGCTTAACCGACTGCGCCACCCAGGCGCCCCACCCATCTTTTAGTCCAAAGTGCAGGCAGAGGCTCTTGGTGTATGGCTTTGTATGTCAGCATGAGACATTGCTCAGCTACGCACTTGAGCCTTGAAACTTGGCCACACCCTCGGGGTCCCGGAGTGTGCCATCCCAGAAGACGGAGTGTTTTGACAGAAGAGGGTTGCCTTGTCCGCTCCCAGGAAGTTACTAAAAGGTGGGAGAGAACAGGTTCTGGAAAAGCAGGAGGGGGTCTTGCAACACCCAGGTGTTTGTCGTGCATTCGTCATGTGTCCATCCCAGCCCTGTGATCTCAGCGCCAAGGCTTCAGCGTGGCTCCCTTGGCATCTTAAGTGTAGGGACAGCCGGAACAGAGAAGGCACTGGAGTGGACAGGCGCCATCGTGCCAATGTTAGCCCCAGCTCCCTCTGGCTCTGAACCCCCTTCTGTCCCCGCTGCTGCTATATACAAGACGCTGGGGAGTGCTACTGACTGACACAGGTAGTACCCGCTGGTCTTTGTCTCTTGTCCTTTTACAAGCCTGGGAAGGACCTGTCCCTGCGCATGATGTTATCACCTGAATAGCTTTGTCCAGTGAGATGCAAAATTCACAGCGGCACGATTCTGCTTTGGAAAAAAAAAAAAAAAAAAGGAAAAAAAAATCTCAAAATGTTGCTGATTTTTGCTTACATAGTTGTGGGAGTGGTGGAAAGACAGCTGTTTGCACGCATGCATACACACACACACACACACACACACACACACACACACACGTGTGTGTGCTTGGTGTGTCAAGCCCTGAGATAGTTTCTTCCCTTTTATAGAAAAGGCTCTGTCAACTTAGGAAATAAAGACCGTGCAGGGTGTAGATTACGCAGAAACCAACCACCTCGAAACTCCTCCCTTGAAATCTATCGCGATCTGCTTGCTGTGGTCGCCAGGGCAGGGCAGGGAGCCGCCGCGGGGTGGAGGTGTGAGTCCCCGAGGGAAGGAAGCCAGTTTCTCCGAACGTGGGAAACCCAGCTGACCCATCAGAGTGGGGGTGGGGGCAGAAAGTCCGAGCTCCCAAGAACCATCTAGGGCCCCGGGAGGCTTAGCTCGCCAGCAGGCCTGACCCTGTGTGCAGCCCGGGAGTTCTCATGCCAAGGAAGAGCACAGTTCCCCCTTTCTCCAGCAGCTCCCCCGTTGTGACCCATGAGCCTTGGAGAGCGCCGAGGCCGTTGGGAGCATCGTGATCTGGAATCCCGCCACGGGCCTCACCCCCCGAGCCACTGACCCGAGTGGTTCGGGCGACATCGGTCTGGAAACCGGCCTTGGCTCTATCTAATCCAACAGGCTTACTTATCACGTGGTCCGGTCCAAAAATAACACGCACCAGGGGGACCTTGGGGACACCAGGCCCAGCCAGCGAGAGGCCCCACAGGCCCAGGAGTCCGCTTTCCTGTTTGCCTTCCTGGCTATCGCCCTCTCGGCGCTCGCCTGGCCTTTGTGCTTCCTCAGGGTATCG
This sequence comes from Panthera pardus, assembly GCF_024362965.1. Lineage (NCBI taxonomy): Eukaryota > Metazoa > Chordata > Mammalia > Carnivora > Felidae > Panthera > Panthera pardus. The sequence goes on along the minus strand of NW_026526754.1, from coordinate 17,673,528 downwards.
AGGTCCCAACCGCTGTCCCTGCTCAGCTGCATCCTGCAAAGGCTTTCCTCCAGGGGCCCCCGAGTCCTGCGTTCCCAGTGTCCAGGTCATAGAACTTGCCGCGAGGATTCTCATGAGTAGGCAGAGGAAATTGTCACTGAGTGACCGCAGTGCTTGGGAGTCAGGAAAACTGGGACGCCCCAGCTCAGCTTCTCGTTCCAGAACCTATCTCTTGCCATCAGGATGGTGGCCCATGCCAGCACCCAGGCTCCTTTGGAATCGTAGAAAACCCCAGAAGCGTAGGGACTGCGGGAACCCTGGGAGCGCTTTGTCCGAATGTGGGCCCTGCCATTCCGCGGCTGCCCCAGCTTGGGCCTCTCCCTTCCCCACTGGAAACCGCATCTCATTCTTGACAGGAGAACGACTCCGCAGTGGCAGCACTTGGTGGGGGGCAGGGACAGGAGTGAGGATAATGAGGTATATCGAGTTCCTACAACGATCCCACCGAACTTGCAGCCATCGGCTTGCCGCTTGGCTCAACAACGCCTGGGACCACGGGCGCAAATATTTTCTGCACCAGCAGGTGCGTAGATGGAGAACTTTCCGAGATGAGGCAGAGTAATTGCATTCAGGATGATCTCCCCCAGTTTGGGCACGCGTGGTTGCTGTGAACACACAGAACTTCCTGGGGTCACGACAGTAAATGTAGCAGCTGCAGTGGCAGCAATGGTCGTGACAGTAGAAGTTATGGCAGCAGCGGTCACATTAGTCGTTAGTAGGGACAGTGCTAATAGCAATAATCGTGGAACGATGTTGACAGTGATAGGAGTCCCAGTTCACTGTGGTTATACCCAGTGGCTGATGATGCTAATCTTTTATGCACCGACTCCTTGCCTTTTCCTGAGGATCCTCGGGTACCAACTCTGCCCTACATGCGACAGAAGGGGAAAAAGTCCTGAGGCTCGTATATAAATGCAGAATTGTTCATTTCCAGCCTGGGCTGTGAAAGACTGCACCTCCATCATGTACCTTGTTGGACCTTCCCCGGGTGACCCTTCCACCTCCGTGGCGCACACGGGAAAACGGATGCCCTGCAAGGGGAGCTCATGATGGGCAGCAGGTGTCTGTTGGAGATGAGCAGGGTGGGGATGGGGAGGGGGAGGGGCGTCCTTTGTATGCAGACGCCCTTGCGCTCCCTGGGGGGCTGAGCGGTCAGAGGACTGGTATCAGGATTGTTGGGATTTCACTACTCTGCTGGTAGTCAGTGAGGCCGGAGTTTATTATTGAGACACAGAGAGAGACAGAGCATGAGCATGGGAGGGGCAGAGACAGGGGGGGACACAGAATCTGAAGAAGTTTCTGGGCTCTGAGCTGTTAGCGCAGAGCCTGACATGGGGCTCAAACTCCCAAACCATGACATCACGACCCGAGCTGAAGTCGGACGCTTAGCTGACTGAGCCACCCAGGCACCCCTGTTCCCAACTTTTTTTTTCCCATTTGACATGATGGTTGGTATTTTCCTTGTTGATTTCTCATAGCTATTTATATGTTGTGGCTTAATCCTTTGTTATATTTGTGGTAAAAACTTTTTCCCGTCTATCTCTTGCCTTTTCATTGTATTTTTACATGTACAATATTTGCATTTAAATATAATCTTCCTTTGCTTGTATGTTTAGAAAGACTTTCCTCATTTGTATCAGTTAACTCTTCACTCCTACTTTTTTATTTTTAAGATGTTGATACCTATCTTTTAAATCTTTAATCCATCTATAATTTATTTTGGTATTAGACAGGGGATGCAGACTTTGTTTTTTTTCTTAAATAACAAGTTTTAAAACAGCATTGTCAAAAGGGTCTTCCTTTCTCCATTGGTTCTGATGAATCTTTCATTGGCTTTAATTTCTCTCTCGCGCACGCACACACATACAAATGTTTCAAGGGTGTTGCATTTCCTTGACCTGTTTATTGACTCTTATAATAGGACAGAACACTTGCATGATATTTATGTTAAACTTTCACATTTGCTGGAGTAATCATCCTTTGTGTTCTTCTTTTTTGGAAATTGTCTTGGAAATTAAAAAGGAAACGTAGTACTTTCTATTTCTTTCTCTCAGTACAAGATCTAGAATAGAATTCACAGTGAGCGGCCACACAGATAAGGACTCCAAGTCTGACTTTTCAGATCATTCACTGTAGGCCCAAGTTGTTTTGTCTTCCTGAGCTTCAGCTTCCTCGTCTGTGAAAGGGGGTGACATAGCGTCCGTGTCAGATGGGCACCTTGCATACGTGTATCACGCCTGGAAGCCAGGGCCTGAGACCTAGGAGGTGCTCAGACAATGGTGCCTGTCATTCTCAGATTTGGATGACCATCCCTGGCCTTATCTGGTGGGGCGGAAAAGATGCCAGCTGTCTCTCTGGCACCCACAGCCCCTGGGTTTGAATTTTGCTGCTTTGGCATTTCAAGGTGGCAGATCTCATGGCATCTGAAGAATTTCCAGGAGGCATCTGTTCTCAGGTCCTGTGCCACAAACAACCTGTTCCTAGTTGAACAAGACTGATGGGGTTCAGAGAGTTCCGGAGCAGATTCCAAGTCAGAGTGACATCCGTCTATGGTCGGGTTTGGTCAAGAACAAAGGGTAACGAGTCTGGTTTTGGGGTTAGACTGGCCGAGCTCGTAGACCAGCTCCAGTGTTGACCGCTCTGAGACCTCGGGCCTGCTGCTTAACCTTCCCAAGGGCCAGCCAGCGTCCTCGGCTGTAAAATGGGCACCCCTTCTAGAATTCTTGTGAGAAGTCAGCATGAGTTTGAATATGAAACACTCCTCAAACTGCCCGGCCCAGTAAACGCTCGATGACGATTAGAGGCTGACAGTGCTGATGTTATACGATCAGGTATCGGTGTGTGTTTAGGTGAACCTGTTCATGCAAACTCGCGGAGGAAAATCAGGCGATTCCAAAGTTAGAAAGGCTTGTCTGAGGGTGTCTCTGGAAGCGGGTTTGAGCAGAGAACCGATTCCCCAAATGACCCACTTTGTCATTTAGTAAAATGTGCTGGTCGGTCAGGTTGAAAGCACGATCTTCCTAGGATCTTGGGGATGAGCAGACATGGTCGGCCTCTGGGTACATGTGTGCACACAGGTGCGTGCACACGCATGCACGCTCGCCCTCGCAGACGCCTGCCGTGTGTATCGAAGTCCGGGGTACCCGCAGGAGGTCTCCCTACCAACGCCACCATGACGTATGTGACTTTGGTTGCTGCTGTCGTTGACTGGAAGAAATTGGCAATGAATGCCACGCTCTACAATTTCGTAGACTCTGCCTGGGCCAAAGTTTTATAAAAATTAATACTGCCTGTTCCAAGCAGTGATGGTAAGAGCTGTTCCCTGCGGTGTTAAACACAGTACTAGCATTCTCATGCCTCCTAGCTTAAGAGGGGTTTCTCTTTCTTCTCCGTTCTTTTTTATTGTATCTCTCCACGTATCGATGTATCAGTCTGTCTATCTAGTAAGTCTTTATTGAGCACCTTCGTTCTGCATGTAGCATGTAGAACCAAGGGTGAATTGGACATGATCCTGGTTCTGTAAATACCATCAGCCATGAGAGAGAAGCATATAGCAGGTAATGAACACAGAGCTCTGGCTTTGTCTCCATTTATGTTCTTAATGGTTTCCGTTAAGATCTCACGCGGGACTGTGGTGGCATGGGAGAAGCAGGGTTAGATGCCGTCTCCAATCCTCCAAATAACGCCTCCGATTATGTGTAAACGGGTGAGAAACACGATTGATACTCCCTAATCTTGACGCCTCTTCTTCCCTTCCTGGACCTAAGGGTATTTCCACCTACCTCTCGAGGTTAGGCACGGTCCTGTAACTTGATGTGATCCCTAAAATACGTGAAGTGACCAGTGCTGTTTCTGGGAGGAAGCATTGAAGAGTAAACTTGTCGTAAGTGGGTCAAGGAAGGCGTCACCCAAGAGGCTCAGAATCCTTGCGCAGGACTCGGAAGCAAGAGTGGAGGTTCCTGAGAAGTAATTCATGGGACCCTCACAGCGAGCTCATGAGGCAGGTGGTATTTTCATCGGTGTGGTTGTCATCATCCCCAGTGAGTAAGAAGGTTAAAATTGAGGCCTGGGGAGATTGAGAGCTAGACCACAGTCCATGGATGAAGCTGGGCTCAAATGTAGGGCGTTCCTTTCCGAGTCTCCCTCACTGGCCTGCACGTCCTAGCCCCTTATAGACAATGCCCTGAAAGGTTAACAACTGGTTCCTAATCTTCAAGGAGGGTGCTCTCGGCCATATTCTGTAGATCACCAGTCTTGGGGATATAGGATACTGCATGTAATGCATCAAAACCTACAGGTACGTGGGCGTTGAGTTAGTTCTGGGGCGTTGCATTTCGGGGAGACTTTCTGGCACTTTTTCCGAGTGATACACAGTCTCTTACGTTCAGGTGTCCTGCTGGCCCGACTCCTTTGTCCACAAGAGCAAAAATCACACGGTCACACAATAAGATGAAGGGAGACAGGAAGATGTAGAACCAGAAGTGTGCCTAGCATCTGACTTTTTTTTTTTTTTTTTTTTTACAAAAAGTGAAAGGTAAAAATTTTACATTTTCAGCGAGTGTAAAATCACACGTGGATTCTGTTTTCATTGGAAGAAGTAAAACAAACTGACACGCAACTTCAGAGGTTAAGAATTAAATCTCCTCAGGGCACCTGGGTGGCTTAGTCGGTTGAGCGTCTGACTTCGGCCCAGGGCATGATCTCATGGTTTGTGAGTTCGAGCCCCACGTCGGGCTCTGGGCTGACAGCTCGGAGCCTGGAGCTTGCTTCGAATCCTACGCCCCCTTCTCCCTCTGCCCCTCCAACTGCTCATGGTCTCTCTCTCTCTCTCGAAAATATATATAAAAAAAAAAACATTAAAAAAAAGAAGAGAATGAAATCTCGTCATCTGTCCCCAAGCTATACTTCCAAGGAGGCAACTTTTGGCCAGTCACCTGCCAGAGTAGATTCTGGTCTGTTTTCCTCAGCAGATTGTGATTTCAAATGTCATGGCAGGGAAAGAGATCTCCTAAGACGAGCTTTCAAGCATAGCAGCAGCGAGGACCTCAGGTGAGCGGGAGGGGGTGCGGGAAGCCGAGGGCGTCAGTTTCCCATGGTTGTCCTTGGCCTCTCTTGTCTCCCTTCCTGCTGTGCTGTCTTCCAGGAAGGGTGAAGGGGGTGTCCCAAGGCCTGTTCAGGGCGCTGGGCTTAGCAGTCATTGTTTGGATGGCCGGGGAGGAGGGGGACGGGATGCGATTTCCGAAGGGAGGACACTGCTGGATAAGAAAATTCATTTCTCCACGTCCTCTTGAGCAGAGCTAATCACCCGGGAGGTCGTGCGGAGGTCGCTGGAGTTGAATGCTCTCGTTGAAAGAAAGGTGACAGTGAGTGAGAAATGGATCACTTTTACTTCTTCCTCCTGTAGATCTTGTGGTTCCGTTTCTGGAATCCTCACCTCCAGACGAAAGATCAGGTTATGCGCGTCTGAGCTGATGTCCAACTATTTTCCCATTTTTATTCCTCTCTCATTCACACACACACACACACGATTCAGAGAAGATGAGTAAAATTCAGACTAAGATTTCAGTGCTTGTGAATGACTGCGTTGCCCTTATTATTGGGGGTTACAGCAGCAAACTTGAAGATAGGCATTTTTTTTAGAGTCCATCAACTGGCCAGTCATTTCTGATTCTGTTGTATCTAAAAGAAGCAGTTGAGAACCAAGGAAGCCCTTGGTTCTTCATATGGAAAGTTGACGTTGAAAGAGAAGCCAAACAGGTCTTGGGCTCTCACTCTGCCCCCCCCTCCTTTTGAAAGTAGGAGCTTCTGTTTTCTTGATAAAAATGATAGCCCTTGTGGAACAGATAAATAATTTCTTGGCTAACGTTCTTGGTCCATGGCTGCAGTCTAACTTTGATACAAAGAGGCCAGTGAAGAGAAGATAAATATAGAGAGAGAGAGAGAAGAAAGAAACTAAGACACTAAGTTATCCCAAAGGGCATTCCTGTATTAGTCATCTTATAAAAATTATATGTACCACAGAATATCTATTTTTAGAGGCCAGGAGGTTATGTGAAGCAGTTCAGATGTCGGCAAAGACCCAGAGGCCAGCTCCCAGCGATGATATTGGATATTTGGATATTTGTTTTCTTTATTTTAACTGTCCAGAGCTGGTACTGACCACATGGGTATGTTGGCCGCTTGGGGACGGTGAGACAACATCCATGTGCTTCTTTAAAGACATCTGAGGCCCTGAGTGATTGCTTTGTGTTATTTTTGTCCATGTTTGAGGCCCGGGCACTACATACACACCCTCGAGCAGTTCAGCCTGCACCTTTCCTTCTACCATGCCCGACAGAGGTCTGTGTGAGGACAGCATGTCCCCACCTCCCCCACGATCACAATTCAGCTTTTATCAGAAGCTTGCAAGACCTCCACCTGTCCCCCACCCATGATCTGACGAGGATACTTTATTTCACCTGTGTCTCACTTGTGACGCCTTGCCCGAGTTTATAGTCCAGATAATTTGTGGCTCCTTTGCAGAGTGGAGAGCACTTGATTTGGCTACTGAGCAGTTGAAAATCTTATTGGATTTAGTGATTCCCGTGGAAACAAACTGCACCCAAAATGCACGGCCCGGCCCGCCCGTCACTCATTCGCCTGGCTTTTCTTTGCTTTATTCAGTGAAACTCTGATCCAACTAGCTACTCAAGGCTCAGCTGTCTTACGTGCTCAAGAGACGTGTCTCTCGGTGGCTCAGGGTGATGCTGTCTGAGGTGATGCTGCAGAGCATGGTGATGAGGCTTTCGTGTGTCCACGACCCTCCTGCCTTCCTGCAGTCTGGACTCGGGGCCTATTTCCACCCCTCCCCCCCATTGCCTTTGAGTGATGGGAGAAATGCGGGGCTGGGGGAGACTCGGGGGCCCCAGGGTACTTCTCTGAGCTGCTGGGGCCGGCTGGCCAGATTTAGCAAAATAAAATCACGAGACACCCGGTTCGGTTGAATTTCAGTTAAATGGCAGATACGTATTTCAATATAAGTAGGTCCCATTCATGCAATATCGGGACCTACTTATGCTAATAGTTTTCCAGTGTTTATCTGGAATTCAATTGACCTGGCCTGCCCTGTATTTTACCTGGCGATTCTCTGCTAGGAAGGTGCCCCTAAGATGTTCAAAGTCCATGCTTCGTACTTAGAGCTGACCCTCTGAACATTGAGCGAGGGGAGGAATTTTAGGAAAAGAGGTCTAGGGGAGGCGTGACCTTACCCAGAGTCGTCTCATGGCTAACTCTTGATGGGACAGGTCTCTGCAAACCTGCTGCTTCTCTGTCACTGGGCCTGTCCACGCCTAGTGTCGTCTCCTTAACAGACAACGTTTGGCTGGTTCTTGGGGCTTTCTGGTTGCAGGGAAATGGCTCAAGGTAATCAACTGCCCTTCCTTCCTTCCCTGGTACTTTCCTGTCTCCAATATACTAATGATGCAAAGAGGCGGCGATAACTAACTTTGAAAGGAGATGCCAAACCACCGTTAATCGTTAATTTCTTACTACTTCTCATTTTCATTATTTAATTTTATTGTGACAGTGGTACAGCAGAGCGCATTTAGAAAATCCAGAAAAACACGACGATGAAGATAACCCTCATCCAGTCGTCCTCTTAGCTGAAAAAAAAAAAAATCCTTATTTTGCGCTCTCTTTATATCTGTCTTTTTGAGTCATCCGTAAATATACGCATCCATCCACATTTGGGTGCAGGCCTGGAAACACACTTTGTAGAATTAATAATGCCCTTAAATACTTGATCCTGATTTTTCGCTTTGCATGCTCCATATGTATTTTCCAAGGGCATTTCAATGTTCTTGGAGAAGGTGGGGTTTAAGTGTCTCCCAGTGTTCACATCTGTTTCCTTTAATGCCCCCCAGGGGGCTCTGATTTTTGAGTAGGCCCTTTAGGGCCCTGATGTGATGGTTTAGGCAAATGGAAAAGGCTCTGGATGGCTAGAGACGAGCGTCCGCACCCTGGCCCGTTTGAAGCGCTCGAGAGACCTCAGAAAATGCGCCACACGTTTGTGTCGCGCTCCCTGTATGAGAGGAGGGGATGTGTCGTGGGTCCTTCTCAAACTAAAGGAAGCGTAGAGATAAACAGGGACCCGTTTGAGGGCCCGAACATGGTTCTAGCTCCTCGTGAGGCCTGTTCTCTGCTGACACTTGATGGGCAACATTTGCATCATCCCTCGTTTGAAATTGAGTCAAAATAACATCTACTGGGTGTTTAATATCTACCCATCTATGCATTCAGCCAAGATTTATTAAACGTCACCTGCCAGGCACTACACGAAGTGTTTATACATACATGTTACGTTTAACACTTGCCAAAACACCCTCTGAGATATTATTGTTAGTGTTCTCCTTCATGCTCTTTAAAAACACCTATTTTTCAATATTACAACTTCACACAAAATTGCTAAAATAGTGCAGTTTTGAATACACTTCATCCAACTTTCTTCATCCTTCTATCCTCCACCCTCCTCTCCTTCCTCTATCGCTCCCTTTCTCTCTCTTCTTTCCTTCAATTTTTCTTCCTTCCTTCCTTTCCTCCTTCCTTCCCCCCTTCCTTCCTTACTTTACTCCCTCCCTCCCTCCTTCCTTCCATACACAAGGAAACAGACTCAGGATAGATAGCTAAGTAGCTTTCCTAAATTAGGGTGAAATATTTAAGGACCTTATTCTATGAAGAGTTTTTTGGGCATTGACACAAATGTGCATGGGTCTGTGTATTTATGTAAGCCTCAAAAACCAAACCAAAACACAAACCAGATACAAAAAAAGGACCAAAATATTAATAAGGGTTTTTCTAGTTATCAAGAGTAGGCCTGAATGATTACTTTCATCTGTGTGGTTCTCTTGATGTCTCTGTCTTCCTCTTTGTGTTTCCACCCAGGTTGGGAAGGATGGACGGTAGGCTCTAACTTGGGTCGGTCCAAATCCACAGGAAAACCTCCTTCCCACTTTTTGGCCCAGGGGAAGGTATAGCTGATTCAAGAGAGCCCAGATGGAGCTTGAAATCTCTCATTCGGGAACCAGGAGTTCCAGTCGGTTCTCTCCCACTTCCTAATCTGCCTGGGGATGCCACTGATTCAGCACTTGAGTCCTAAGGTGGTTTTAGTCTCAGTTGGGGGAAGAACTTGGGTTGGCTTGCTAAGACTATAGGTAGGAACGAAAATAGAAACTTCTGACAGCTTCTCTTCCTCCTGTTGGCACCACCCCCTGCTCAGTGGATCTGGAGGAGACCCTATAAATACACAAATGCAGGAAAATCTTGCACGGGGTCACATCAGCTGTCTAGATGGGACTGAAGAGAAAGCGAGTTATTGCAAGCAACCGGCTCCGAGAAATCCCTGAGTAGTTAGTGATTACAGAGAAGAGGCCAGAGACGGCCTGCTTCATTTTCAGAATTCTGGATTATTCTGTCAGAAATGCACATACGCGTACGTCTTCAGTAACAGCGCTCCTAGCAGGAAGCTCTCCGCTGGCTTCCTTGTTGCCTCTTTCCTCCCTTCAAATTGATATCGCAAAGCCTTGAGTCAAACTGTGTTTTATTAAGAGAACGGGTTATTTGAGATACGGTTGTGACATTAACCAGGGCCGAGCCCAGCTGTAGTTCTGCCAAGATCCTTCATGCTGAATCTGGATTTCAGTACAGCGAGAGCCCCGCTCTGCTCGGTTTTGCTTGGCTTGGATGATTTCGCTCGGTTCCTCCCCAAGTGGCAGGGTTTTTGCCAAGAGCAGGATGATTTCCCAGCCACTGGGACGGTGTCTGTTGATAGTGTGAGTGGCTCACAGAAGCTAGATGCATCCAGCCGCTTGAGCTTGGCGTTCTTATTCATGAGCAGGTCTCCAGAAAATCATCCCGTTGCTCCTGGGGCTGCTATGAGAAGGAGCAAAGGGCTGCCGGCACCTTGGACTTGGATATGGCCGAGGACCGGAGGGGGTGGGGCAGGCAGAGAAAAACTCTCGGAATATGAGACCCCTGACAACTTGAACCCTCAAACTCTTTTTTAGAAACTCTTGCCTTTTTTCTTTCTGGTGGGTCCTGAGCCAGTGCGCTGCTGGCCCCATCTTACTAAGAGCCCTTTCTCGGGGGCTCCCCCTAATTGCCTTGATAATACTCTCTTCTTCAGACTGCTCCGCGAATCTTTACAGATGCTTCCCCAGCGGTCTGCTCTCAGAAGTGGTTTTGATGATTATGAGTTGGAATGTGGGGGCCCACATCGGTGTGGAAGCACCCCCGGCCCCCTGTTTCACGAGGTCACCAGATACTGGCATCAGAGGGGGTCATTTGCTGGACATTTAGTCTCCTTTCTCTGCCTTAGTGGAACTTTATCCTCTGGGCCTGTAGGAAAGGAAATAGTTTCAAGATCGTCCAGCGCGAGATGCCGTAAAGCTGAATGACTTCTTTTGTTTGAGGAGTTGATTCCTCTCTTCTTGAGGTTATTGAGATTCCGCTTAAGCAAGGTAAGAAGGCCAGCTTAGAGCTATATTTGGAGACGATGAAGCAGATGAAACCTTATATCAAAGAAACCAGGCAGCTATGACATTTTGTGGGCAATTGTATTGGGGGGGGGGAGCTTTGAGGGACCAAGCACAAACTGAATCTCTCTAGTACAGATCCAAAAATATGGTCTATCCCTGGAAACAGGCAAGTTCACTACACCACAAATGACACGCAGCCATTTCCAGCTGAATGAAGCCAGGTTCCCCTACAACACTGGTGTGTTGGAGCTGGCTTGTAGTGGCTCACAAGGGGCCTATTGTTAAATTTTTAAACCGTCAGATTTTCAGAAATTTAGCGAGTCTGTTGTTATATACAGCCATTATTAAAAATTAAATCAGGTAACCTAAAATCAAATAAATTTTATTTTTAAAAAGGTACTAAGTACTCAAAAACCCTCCCTTCCTAGTTTTCGTGGCATGTTGTTTTATGATCTGTGCCCTTGTTAGGATTTATATCTATTGTACTATATAGTAAGGGACTGCTTCATACCTTCTCCCAACTCCACGTCTGGTCACATTATGGGAGCTTGAAATTGACCAGGGTGGGAGTATTTACATCATAGAAATGAGCAAATAACTACAAAACGAGCCCTTCCTCCTTTTTTTTGTTTGTTCGTTTGTTTGTTTGTTTGGGAGAGCCAGTTGTAAAGCATTTCCCAGCACGACAGTCATCTACAAGACCCATCTTTCAGGATTTAAAACCAGGATCTGGACCTCCAGAGTCAAGGAGGTCAGAAGGTGCAGTAACCAAGAACCTGTTCGTTTGAGATGAAGGAGACAAGACGCGTATTGGTCATGGGGTCGAATGATGCTAACTCCCCCATCCTTTCGTTTCGTTTTTATTAATGAACGAGGAGCCTTTCATGCTTTTTAGCTACTGTCATACAGAAGTTGGGCATTTTAAGGCAAGGAAGTTGATTTCCTCCCATGCCTCCAAGAAGTCTTCTTTCCAGGTCTCTAGGGACTTTGACGTCATAGGGTATGAATGTTTGTAACGGTGTTTTTTCTCCAGTTGTCTTACCGCCTTCTTGGAGAGTCCTTAGGCTCTCCATGGAACCTACAGTTGTTGCTACAAAAGACATCTTCTGAATATAATGGTTTGGGAACAAATATGTTGTGTTTCTCTATAACGTCATTTGGTGATATAACCATGATAGGAAAGGGAAAAAGGAAAATCTTAGAAGGTTCAAAGAATTAGGCATCTTTTTGGCTTATGTGAAGGAGACACAAATACACATCATCAAAACCAACGAGCAATGGAAAGTAGCTGCCTAAATGGAATGAATGATTCATTTTTCAACTTGGAAGGGATTTTGAAAAGTTGACCATGCGTCATTCCTTTTCTTCTCTCTCTTGGAATCATTTAGTCTAGCTTTATCTTGCTTGCCTTTCCAAATTGACTGAGTCGCTGTCAATATTTGGAAGGAAAAAAAAAAGAAAAAAAGACCCAACCTATCACATCTTTGATCCTCTGAGACCGCTCTGTCCCCTTCGAGTGCGTGGCCTGGACAGGGCCATGTTTCACTTTCTGTTGTCTTGCCAAGTCAGAATGGGATTCACTGTTCTCAAGGTCTCTGGACTATCACTTTACCCAAAACATCCATCCCGGGTATTGCGGGAGGCAGACAAGCTCTGCATAGCTATTTATTTTAAGTGCCTGATTAAAATTTCATGAAAACAGGAAGTCAGGGGAAAAGAATAGATTGCAAGAGCGATGAAATCCGGGGCTTTGTAATTTTTAGCTCACAGGGAAAAAAAAAAAGCGTTAAATCGTAAGGAAGGTATATTTTCAGAATCGTGCTGTGGCCACTAATGGCATATTTTGTCACTGGCTGGGGAGCTGGTGAACTAAGAATGGGTCCAATTTTTTAAATCTTATTACACAGTTTTGCTCTCATTTAGAAATTGTCACCTTAAAGCAACCTAATGCTGCTCTACTTAAAGCGAACCTCATGCAACTATCTGTGTGTATGTTGGCCACATTGTCTTCTACCTAAGCAGATATAAATGTTGTTCTGACACAGTTAAACAGCACAGAATCTGTCCACCCCATAAGTTGATGTTGCCTAAGAACTTAATCTTATCTAATGCCCATATCCAATGGGATAAAGAATTTTTGGGGACAGAAAATAATGACATATATATATATATATACACATACATACACACACACACACACATATATATTTTTGCTGGACAGTAACTGAATAGTTTCTATGTTTGGTCTGTGTTTCTCCAAAGGAGTATCTGGAGGCATTTAGCTGTCGAGGAAATCAGCATTCAAAGGGAAAAAACAAAAACAAAAAACATAATCAGACCAAAGATTGTGATGCGACCGAGTGAAATAACAGGGAAACAAGCAACGAATACAATGCTCCTGTCCTACTGCCGTTCCTGGAAATTGCAGAGTCCTGGATGGACGTTGGATGGCCAGGTTTAACCTTTGGGATCTCAAGCTGAGCTCTCATTTGGCTGACCACACAGGAATAATTGCATCAGGCTAGTGGCTAGATAAGTTTCATTTGCCCGTCTCGAATAAATCCCCACCTGAAAACCGGCCTCAAAGTCGCCGAGGAAGGCGTAATCCTTATGAGAGATGGGTCAGTGTGGAGCGGGAAACCGAGCAAGAAGGTATCGCATAGCCCCCAGCTAATGCGGCAAATTAACTCCCCTGCAGAAGGGGTAAGTCGTTTAGCTCTCTGGCCAGGCTTTCCGTTCGCCCATTGAAACTGACCTGAACAGGGATCAGAAGGTTTATCAAGTAGGGAAAGCATCTGGGGATGCTGATGGGCACAGCTGGATGCCAGGGCATCCCTTCAAAAGCTCCCCAAATCCTGCAGGGCCTGAGTCGGCTTGAGTATATCTGGGGGAATCCAAGTATGTCTGGGAGATCTGTGTATATTTATACTAGATGGCTTAAGGCCATTTCATGCGGATAATCACAGGATAATCACAACTGTATTATTCCAAGATAGAGAAAAAAAGAAGTAAACCACGATAAACTTTTTAAGCCCCCCCCCCCCCAAGTTGAAAGACCAGCCATTTAATGATAGGCTGTTATTGGCCTAGTAAATTCATTTCCATGGGATGGAGTTGGTCCATAGGCCTTGCTGTTCGTTGAGACACATTACTCAAGGGCTCATCGCTTGAAGGATGTGTGACATCTGATGAGCCATTTAAACCTCTCTGTACCTCAGTTTCCCCTTCTGTACAGTGGGGTTTCTAATACATGTTGAGCTCACTGCTCCCCACCTCCGTTACCACTGTCTCAAGAATTGGCTTTGCCGAACTTCATTGTTTACTTCTCTGTAAACTCTGTGAACTACGTTCCAGTCACCAATCCAGTCTCCCCACTGAGCAACGTTTCTTGCTATGGTGGGCCTTTGGGAGTAAACATTTGAATGAATGAATGCCTAATAAATGTTGGGCAAATAGAAATAAGATGCGTCAAAGTTCTTCCAGGACTTTCAGAGACTCAGCTCAATCTCCCAGCCTGTGTGAGAGTTGGATTCAGGGCACAGAGGGACAAGTAGTTTACTTGTTCCCAATGGAAGAAGGGTCACTACCCACCATAGGGGAGCAGCTACAGAAGGGTGTACTCCTCTTAGCTACCGTGGAGAATTCCTATCAGAATGACCATGGCCAGAAGGTCAATAGTTAATTGAATTGAATAGATGCTACTTTGATTTTGCCACTTAGAAAGCCCGGTGCTCTAATTTCATGGTAATGTCTATTATCAAACACTATTGACCAATGGATCGGGAAAAGCACAAGAAGAAAACAGATGCCACGAGAGAAATCCCTTGGCAGTAGCATTTTTTTTTTTTTTTTATGGCTCCAGTGCCTATAATCATTCAGACAAGCCTCAAAATTCTATTTCCATCATTCTGCCTTTGTCCCTGCGTTGGGTAAGATTTTGAGGCAGAAGACCTCGTGTTTTGTCTTTGGAATTTGGAAATCTAAGCATGGTGCTCCCAGGGAGCCGTGCTCCTCTGAGCTCTCCAACTGTGTGGTATTTATGAAGCAACTTTTTCTAAGGATCTCCAGGCATTCGGTGTCTTAATCCGGTTCAGCCTTAGGACATTTGGTGACAGTAAACGACTTGTGCCCACAGCCCCGATAAGCAAAGCCATTGTTGGATTGATCCCAATGCAAGAAGCCTCTTTGATTTAATCATGGGCTTCTCTGGACTCTCAAATCATTTGCTGAGACTAATAGCGATCACTCTGTTTGGCCTTCAGGCACACGCCTCATGCGTGCATTTGACTCCAGTGGCTTGACTGTAAACTTCTTAGGGGCAGGGCATAGTCTAGACGGCTGTGACATACCCATCCTGTACCAGGCACGGGGAGAGTTGTGTATGTTTATGGAGGCTCCTCAGTTGCATGTGTTTTTGGGTGGCTGTTCCTTCCGTCTGAGCATGACCCTGGAGGTGAAAACACAACTCCTTTAGCAGTTCTGAGCAGGAGGACGGGCTCTGGTTGCAAGCCTATGACTCTTGCGTGCAACGGAGTCCTTGAGATGCCGTCTTGCCTACATAGGAAGACTCGTGCAAACAAGAAATGTGACTTCTGCCCAGCTGAGAGGGGGTTTGAGGAGATCAAATGACGCTGGGGCAGTGGAAGGTTCATGGGTTCAGGGCTGCAACCGCCTGGGTTTCCATCGAGGCTCTACCTCAAAGTGGCTGTGTGTCCTCGAAGCAGGATACTCAGCCTCTCTGAGTCTCCTGTGCCCAGCATGCCGTCTCTGACCCCCTGCACATCTCAGCTTCTCTGACCATGTGCTCTCTGTACCCTGACCTCACCTACGTCTCTCTTCACGCAGACCTGAGTCTTGGAGACACGAGCATGTGGGAGGTTCTTGCCAGGGAAGACACCGCTCACTGGTGCTTAGTCGTGCTTAGGGAGTGTTGGTGGGGGGGGGGGGGCTTGCTTTTTTCTCCCCCGTGACACTAAGGAGAAGGAGGAGGCTCTTGTTCGGAGTGGTTGGGAAACCGTTGTGTTCGGAAGCCTTGAGACCCAGAATTCCGGAGTCCACAACAGGAAGGACCCGGAGATCCTACAGGAAGTGTGTCCGAGGATTAATGGTGGGTCTAAATGCTGAGCGAGGACTTTTCCCTTTTCCTCATCTGCATTTGGGAGATCTTTACTTTTCCGTTTTAAAGATCAATGTGCTATATATCTTTTTTCTGAAGGTACATCTATTAAACCAACAGTGGTTGAGCTCACAGACAATTCCCCACCATGTAATTAACCCCCTCGGGGTCCCATTAAGATCCGATGATCTTTTGTGATGTTATTAACTGAAAGTAAAGAGGGACCGTACCCACTGTGGAGCCTGGCTGGTTTTGGCACTCTCGGTCTCCCAAGCCCTTGAACAGGCTGTGATCTTTGTCCCCGCCGAACAGTGTCTCAGCATTTTCTATGTGCCCTCACTCTTAATCCACGACATTATTGAATCCTAGAGGAACGTATAATACACTGGTTAGGAGAGAGTTCTCTGGAGCCACCCTCTAGCATTACTGAGTGATTTGGATACCTTACTTAAACTCTCGGAGCCTCAGCTTTGTTCATCTACAAGGCGACGAACACCTACTTCCCGAGTTTCTGTAAGGCTGAAATGAGATAAACAGGTGAAGGGCTGAGCTGGGCTGGAGGCCCGTGGCTAATGTTCTTCAAATGCTAAGTATTGTTAATCAGCAGTAGCACGTTTTGGTGGGTGCCCTGGGTGTGCGCAAACAGGCCGGGGCAGACAGTTGGGTGTAGCCCAAGCCTACCCAAGAGACAGAATTGGGACTTGAACCAGATCTGATGGGCTCCAAAGCCAGTCTGCTTTTGTACTCGGTTAGCGTCAAGAACAACGCTTTTCTCTCAAACTGGTCACTGTTTGGGGAGCACCAGTTAGACGGTCAACAAGAGAGGGCATTTTCATGTTCGCGTCGGGGGTTTCAGAATCTGTGGGCGAGAGACAGAGCTTGAATGGAGAGGATAGCACGGGAGAGGCCCTTTCTGGGTCCCGGGCCGGCTCCTGGAGGTGGGAAGGAGCACAGGGTGGAATCAGCCCGGGTGAGAAATGCACGGGGCAAGGAGGTAGGGGCCAGATACTGAAGGGTTTCTTAGGCCACCGCGAGAATTCTAGGGTGTTCCGTGGGCATCCAGTACCGGAGGGAGCCCTGGTCCTTTACAATAGACTTGCGATCCTTTTGGCTCGAAGTACAGGTACGTGTCCTTGGGGTGTTTGTTCAGTGCAGATTTGTCTGCCCACAGGCCTCCAGCATCACCTCCTGCCCAGCTCAACCTGTGAAGACCTAGAACTTGGCCGGTGTGAGACAGAGGCCCGCCCCCCAGAGGGTGGGGTGGGGGTGGAGGCGTATGGCCAGGCTGGGAGGGCCGAGTGGAGATAGGGGACCGCTCACAAGGACCCGGGGCTCTAGTTTCTTTTCCCACCTGGCGACAGGTCACGGGACACGGCTGGCTACCTGCGCTGTGAACCCAGAGCATCCACAGGAGGCACAGAGTCATGCCGGCACGTGGGCTAGGACAGGAAGTGCGAACCAGAGTAGCTACAGCCGTGCAAACCACAGGCAGGAAACCTGGGTACGCGAGGGCCGGGTCGCCTGGCTTGGCCTGCTGCCAGGCTACCCGGGTTACAGGCCCTCCGGGTCCCCGAGGGCCGGGCCGGGGGAGAGCTAGTGATGATAAGCGATAAGGAACTGTGTTTTCTCTTGCAGCTGAGAGGCAGGAAGAGACAGGCAGGGGGCCAAGGCACGGTGCCCCAGAGATGACAACCCTCCGGGTGCCGGGGAAAGCAGCTGGTACGCGCGGGCTTGAGGGTGGGAGCCGAGGGCCCTTGGGAATAGCTCTCCTTGGAAACTTTGGGGGGGCTACCCCCCTATAACATCAGGTTTAGATCATGCAGGTGACAGACGCCGGCTGCTCTCTGTCATGGGCAGAGCCTACCCCAATTGCATGCCCAGCCTGTCTTCAGAGCTTGAGATACTTGGCGCCCCATCTCCTGGGGGCCCCTCTGTCCTTGGATATCCCTAAGGAAGTGATATTGTTGTTGGTAGGTTTCCTGAGTTCTGAGTAACAGTTACAGGTGTGCTAGTCTGTTCGGTGTGGCATTGGGCAAGTCACTGAACCTCCCTGTTCCCCGGTAGTCTTAAAGTATATAAAAGGAATGATCACCACATCCCTGCCATGGGGACGTTACGGGGACCAGCAGAGATGAGCGTGAAGGGGCGCTGGGGTGGCTCCATCGGTTGAGCGTCTGACTTGGACTCAGATCACGATCTCGCAGTTCGTGGGTTCGCGCCCCGCATCCGGTCCTGTACTGACAGCTCAGAGCCCGGAGCCTGTTTCAGATTCTGAGTCTCCCTCCCTCTCTGCCCCTCCCCTGTTAGCATTCTGTCTCAAAAATAAATAAACATTAAAAAAAAATTTTTTTTAAAGGATAAGCATGAAGAATTTTGGAAACTAGAATATGACCATGTTATCAGTATCTGTTGTAGGAGCAGCAATAAGTTAATATCAGTAGACCTTTATTTATGGAGGCTCTATCATATGCTAGGTGCTGGTGGTGCCCAGATGTGTGCTCCATGGCTCTTCTGTTGGCAGGAGCTTGTAAACTCGCTGTGTATAATAAGTGCATATTACTGGCTGAGGCCCATAAAGCACCTACTGTGTGCCAGGCACTGTTCTCAGTGTTGGGTGCGTGTTAACTGATTGGATCCTCGCGGTGACCTTACTGCGGGAGACACTGTAGTCACCATTTCACAGATGAGAAAACTGAGGCGGAGGGAGATCCAGCACCCTTCTCAACGTCAGGCAGCTGGTTAGAGTTGGTGTCAGGGTCAAAGGCAGGCCAGTTGGCCGGAGAACCCGTATTCCTCACCGCTACGCGACATGGTTTGCTCCGTAAGAAGAGCTGCTGGTGGTTTTCAGGGTTCCCCACGATAGTCCTACAAAGTCTGTCTGTCTGAGTTCAAAGCTTGGGTTTTAATTTTTTTTTTTTTTCAACGTTTTTTATTTATTTTTGGGACAGAGAGAGACAGAGCATGAACGGGGGAGGGGCAGAGAGAGAGGGAGACACAGAATCTGAAACAGGCTCCAGGCTCCGAGCCATCAGCCCAGAGCCTGACGCGGGGCTCGAACTCACGGACCGCGAGATCTGACCTGGCTGAAGTCGGACGCTTAACCGACTGCGCCACCCAGGCGCCCCTCAAAGCTTGGGTTTTGAACCACTTAGCAGCCTTGAGAGCTCATCAGTGAAAAGTCCAGAGAAAGATTATCCGACCTTCTTGGAGAGGGGAAGGCACTGACCTGATGACACAGCCAGTGATGAGGCATCTTCGATGCTCGGTTGAGCAGAGTCATGTTGACGAGTCATTGAAGGGACCATCGAGTCAGAACCCAGAGGCGGTCCTAGCGAAGGGGAGGGCTGCCATCAAGGAAAAGAGCTATTACAGACATGCCGTGTATCGGGAAGGAAGCCTGGAGAATGTGTACCCAAACACGCTCTCATCTGCCCGGCACTGGCCTCCGGGAGCGCCCTCCATTGGTCAAATCTGGCCAGCGTTGAGAAGGGGGTGGGGTCCCCAGTGGACATCCGCCACACGGGACGGCCTCCCGGGGTCCGGAGCTGGGTAGAGAAGAGTGGAGATCAGCTCTGCAGGAACAGACAGAGGATGTCCAGGGGAATGACAGAACTCCGTTTCAAACCCAGCGTTTTCTGCCACTCAAGCCTGAATTTTCAATCGTTCTTCTGGAATGAACGTGGTGATGCTGGTGCCATGCAGGGATGCGCTTGGGCAAATCAAAGCTCTGGGTAGCAGGCTGAGATGGTCTTCAATTCTCAGCTGACAAGAAATTCAGGAAGCCATCCTTTGAAATCATGTGTACATGTTATATTTGCACTCGTGCTGAGAAAACTTTCTATTATTTTTAGGCACACCAGCTCCTCTTTACAAGGCTGGTATTCATGAGACCGTGTTGCAAACCACTCCCTCACAAAAAAGAAAAAAAAAAAAAAGGAAAGGAAAGTTGAATAACAATCCATTTTAAAAAGAATGCCGCTACACATTTGAATGATAGGTAATGGGATGTCTGACAAGTCGCATGTTCGAGGTCCCTTCCTGGCGACACCACCATGAATAGACAATGAGGACACATTTGCTTTTCTCCAACAAGCCGGAAGAACTGATTTCCCTGTGCAGTGAAAAGGCCTGTGAATTGGGCCAGAAAGTGCGACTGTGATTTATCTAAAAACAACTGTTAAACATCGCAGAAATTAAACTTACTGAAATATACGGGAAGGAAGGTTAGAATAGACGCTGAGAACAGCTATCAGATGTCCTACTTCTGTGGGAGGGGGAGAGGTGTTCTCTTTATTGATTTCATTCTTTCCTTTGATGGGCATTATTGTGTCTTCATGTGCCTGGGAGATCAACAGTGCTGGACGAGGCTGGAGTTTTAGCATCTAGGGCGTTTTTCATGAGCCACAGCCTACCCCGTGGCGGGAAGAGCTTGGGCCGTGGTGGGAAAGCTGTGTTCTTATAACTAGAATATGTTGAGTGCATCCTAAACACCAGGTTCTAAGCTAAGCCCTTGCCCTGGTTTATTTCATTTGATTCTCAGAGCAACCTCATGAATTAGGTGCTATTATTGTCCCCATTTTACGGGTGAGGAAATCGAGGCACAGGGAAGTTAATTAACTTTCTCTGAATCCCACAGCTGGTAAAAGGTAGAACTGGGACTCCTATTCCAAGCTGCTTGATTCCAGAGTCCCTGTACGTAACCACTCTGCTCGATCGTGGTCTCTGTGCCTTTTCCTGCACGGTGACCTCCGGAAAGCTCAGTAAAATTGAGCTTCTAGTACATTCCAGGAACGGCATGGGGAACTCGTGCGTATATTACTATCTCACATCCTCCTGACACCTCCGCAAGGTGACTGCCTTTTCTTATTCTCGTGGAACTTGATACTCAGTGAGGTTTTGTGACGTGTCTTTGGCGACCTAACGAATCGGTTGCAGAACTGGGATTCAAAGTCCTGTGTCCATGGCTCTAAAGCCCCTAACACGTGTGGCCCGTCTTCCACGTGGTACGTCGGAGCCTGGGGCGGGGTTGAACGGTCAGAGGGGCCGTTGCTGAAGCCATAGGGCCTGGTCCATTCTCTACCCCGGCATGCCTTGCTGTGGATGTGTGAGCTTGCACGCACATTTGCACACGTGCATTCATGCAAAGTTGCTATACTCCTTACAGGTGCCTTTGTGTGCATTAGGAAGAAGGGAACGGCACTCCCTCTTGGCAGTAGTCAGCACTTTGTGAGGACACAAGCCCACGAGCAGTAGCATGATATCCAACGGCCACCTCCCACCCCCACCCCAGCCCCCAGGAACGTGTGCAGGTCAGGGCGGAGGGTGCGTTTGCAGAGCCCCCGGGACGGCGCATCCCGGGAAGGCACAGCAATTGTCATCAGTTAGAAGAATGAAATCGATACCGGCAAACCCACATTTTTTCCTGCCACAAAACCTGACTCAGGCACATCTGTTTCTTGATGATGTTTTTACCATTATTTCCCTCCCATTCAAATATGGATGCTCTGGGAGCTGTTAAACAGTTGTTTTCATAAACGGCACACCCTCGCCTTCCCTGGGTCTTCAAAGAGTTTCCCCACTGCCAGGGAGGGAGAGGTCCCTGCTCGGGAGGGACGCAGCTTGGATGGCGAGTGAGATCAGGTCCAAGTGGGGCACCCATTCCTCCCCAAAGAGGACCCCTTGACGTGGCCCCAGATTGAGAAGCCACGCTGTTTTCCATGATCACGTCCCCTCCGTGGAATGCAGAACCTCTTGCCCTGCTGGCCCAGGAGTCTATACCCAACCCCCGCAAAGTCGTGTGCAAGTGAACAGAGCTGAAAGTTTTTCTTCAGCCAGAGGTGGGCTCCATCAACTGGTTTGAAAACGGCCTGGAAACTGGCTTATAGGAGAAACAACTGGGGGGGAATGAAGGGGCTCCACCTTAAGATGGGAAGAGTCCAGGAGACTGGGGAGCCTGTCATTTGTGCCTCCAGCTTGGAGTCAAGGGTGGAAGAGAACAGATCTGTATTTCAAGGTAAAGACAAATGTTTTTGCTCAAAGAGATCGGGGATCCTGGGAGAGGTAGTGAGTTCAGGTAGTTGTGCAGGGTCCGGTAGGTCCTATTCAGGTTCAACAGGTAGGGAGTTCTCTGTCATGGGGAGTAATAAAAAAAAAAAAAAAATCTCTAATAGGAGATAATGGAGGATAAATTCAGGTACGGGGTGAGAGGTTAGAAAGATGACCTCTCAAATCTCTTTCTGCCCCGAGATGTTGAGTTTATAAGTGATCAGCAATCTTGCCAAGCCTGGAGGTGAGACCACTGTTTTTTTTTTTTTTTTGCTCCAGCTATGCAAAGTGGCTCATGTTTATACACGCAAGCTGAGGAGTGTATGGAGAACTTGGGCAGGTGAGGCCGGAGGGATCTGGGCTCCAGTGCGGGCCCTGGCATGCGCCGTGTGACCTTGTGGGAGCCTCGGCTTTATCCTCTGTCACTGGAAGGCACCTGTCTGCTAGGGAGCTTTGCAGAGTCAATGGCCCATGAAATGCCAAGTGCTTAGCACCCCGTCAATGACAATGGCAGGTATACACACACAGCAGTGGGTGCAGGGACCCAATGTGAGCTCAGTAACGGGCTTGTTTTACCAGGCGACGCTCAGTGTTTTCCCTAGCTGTAAATGCAGCTGTGTCTCCCGTTACTTTTGAAATTAAAATGCATGAAATGTAGCAATGCCTTTGTAGTCAGGAAAGATGGTAAAAAAAACTTTCCTGGGTACTCTGGCCTTTCTAAAATAAAGACCTGAATTTATTACTATTTATATTCAGATTTTAGACTCGCACATAACAAACCCATTTTAAGTGTCTGTCTCTGAGTCTCTTTCTCTCTCTCACACACACAAATCCGACAATTTTTGAAGAACCTATTCCTTCCGCTGTGTGAATGAGGTGAGGTTTTGCGGGGGAGGGGGGGCAGCAATTTTCTTTCTTTTTTTTTTTTTTTCTTTCCTTTTTTTCTTTTTGTAAAGGAAACACCTTTTCGGGGTTGGCATGGCATTAATAAAAATAATAAAGGAGAAGGTTTGGAGGGAAGAGGTAAATAAGGCCATTCATACATCATCTGGGAGAGACACGAGAGTAAGGCAGAGAAAAATCACCATCCAGCCTTCTGAAGTGGGAGATTTTCATGAGTCAGCTTGTTTGCTGTTTTCTGGGCTCCCAGCTGCCACTGCTCTGGGACTGGCTTTCTCCCCTCGGTGGGGCCGGGCCTGGTTTGGAGATCTCTCATAATCACCCGTGCTTTTCCTCGGCAGTCGGTGCTACCAGACACATCTCTTAGGTGTAGCAAGCTAAAACTCCAAAGAATCCCTCCCCGTCCCGACCACACACACATACACACACACGCCTAGAGTCTCGAGGCAGTGGTGACCTTGCAAAATGCACCTACATTGCAGGCCTGACCCGCTAGTCACTGTGCAGGGCCCAATGCAAAGGAGAAACGCGGGGCCCCTTGTCCAAGCAACACTGAGAAGTCCAGACGGCCAGAGCAGAGCTTGAATGCACGGACAACTTAGGAGTGTGGTGTCTTGTATGACTGCATGAGTCACACAGGCATGATGCCACCCCCCCCCCCCCCCGGCCATACCTTTTTAGGTCATAAGCTGTGTAGATATGAGAGCAAACAGAGCAAACAGTTGTATTGTACAACTTTACAGTTGGAAGATTCCCTAGAAAACATCTCCTCTAATGAGCGAGCCTCATTTTCTAAATGTGGACACCGAGGTCCCGAGAGAAGGGAAAGAGATTTCTGCTAATCGGTGATCTTTGTTGTACCTGTACGTATGTTACCTGCGTTTAACTCCCAACCAGCATAGGAGGGAAGTGGGGCTGTTACACCCATTTTACAGAAGGAGACATTGAGGCCGATGAAATTTCAGTAGCTTTCGGCAGATCACGCAGCGGGCAGGTCGCAGAGCTGCCTTATGAACCTGATTCGGGAGAGCTCCCTTCTAAGTTCCCGGACGTATCCAAAGCAATCGAGAGGCAGGGGTCCCCAAGTCCAACTGCCAGCTCCGTGTATACCCCCCCTTCCCCTCTGCTGCTCGGGGTAGTCTGACACCCTCTCTCCATCATGTCCCTCCCCCAAAGCTGGGGTGGAGCTTCCTGCCCAGTGAATTCTCACTGGCAGACACAGAAGAGGCATTCAGTAAGAGACTCAGCAGAACCTAAGAAGCAAAATAGGTTTGATTCTTCTGTGGAAGACAGTTGATCTCAAAACCAGGGCCTAAAAAAGCACGCATCCCCAGAGAGATCCAGGGCCGGGCATCCGCCATGCCAGCCCCGAGGCCCCCACTGTGAATGAATTACACGCTGGGGCCAAGGTACCAGAGGTGTTGGCCAATCTCCCCAGGTCTTTTCCTGCCCTGTGCTGGCCTGGCCCCGGGCACATCTAGCCAGGAACGGGAAGACAGGAGAAGGCCTCATCAGAGCTGGTCTCAGAGCCCCAGCAGGGCCTGGGGTCTCACGGGCAAGGTCCTCCCTGCCAACACGCTTGCCAGCCAAGCTGTGTAAACATCCGAGCCCTGTTGGCAGAGCTGGGACATAGAGGGGACAGACCAGAGCTTCTCTTCCCGGGCCTGGATGTGGCCGAGCGTGCCTGGCTTCCTGTGGACTTCCTTCCTCAGTGCCTCTTCCTCCCTCATGGGCCCTCAGAACCACAGGCCCGGAGGGCTTTCTTAGAGACCCATGTGGTTCTCAGCTCCATTTCCCCTTTGCAAAGCCCCGTCCTATTTTTGTTCTGCTTCTGCTTACAACACCCAGGGTCTGCTGTCCCTACTGCCGCGCATCAGAGATCTTTTCACCCAGGCAGCGGAAACAGCCACGTGACTTCAGTGGTGCGTGTATGTCCAGACTAGAAGCCTTAAAGGGAACACATAAAGACGTAAATGTGAAGGTAAAGGCAGCAGCAATCCTGAATTTTAGTTTAGAGACATATTCTTTCCCGCATTTAGGGAATGAGATGTGATGAAAGCCGGCTCTAATTTTTTTCACATAATAATAATTAGGTGCTTTACATATATATTCATGATGGAAACCTACAAACCTTGAAAAGAGAAATTGTTATGCATACTAACTAAAATGGGGTATTTAGCAGCTCTTAGTGCTGTGATTTATGTGTTTATCGGCTGACTAATAGAGATTTCCAAAATATATTAAGTAGAAATATAAGATGCAGAGAAGTTAGTAAAATACACTGTTTTAAATAAACCACTAGTGATACATATAAACAGCATAGCTGGGTGAATGGATGGATGGATGAATGGATGGATAGGTGGATGGATGGACGATGGATGGGTAGGTAGATGTATGGAAGAATTGAGGGAAAATGGATGGGTGGATGGATGGATAGGTGGATGGATGGACGATGGATGGATGGGTAGGTAGGTGTATGGAAAATGGTTGGGTGGATGGATAGGTGGATGGATGGACGATGGATGGATGGGTAGGTAGGTGTATGGAAGAATTATGGATGGAAAATGGATGGGTGGATGGATGGATGATGGATAGGTGGATGGAAGAATTATGGATGGAAAATGGATGGGTGGATGGATGGATAGGTGGGTGGATGGATAATGGATGGATGGATAGGTAGATGGATGGACGACTTAGGGATGGAAGATGTATGGATAGGTAGATGGATGGAAGAATTATGGATGGAAAAATGGGTGGATGGATGGATGGATAGGTAGATGGATGGAAGAATTAGGGATGGAAGATGGATGGATAGGTGGATGGATGGAAGAATTATGGATGGAAAATGGATGGGTGGATGGATGGATAGTTGGATGGATAGATGATGGATGGAAGAATTATGGATGGAAAATGGATGGATAGGTGGATGGATAGATGGATGGATGATGGATATATGGTTGGATTATGGATGATGGATGGATGGAAGAATTATGGATGGAAAATGGATGGGTGGATGGATGGATGGATAAATGGATAGATGATAGGTGGATAGAGATTTTTATACACATTTTTTAAATTAGGGCAGTGTTGGGGTTATAGAAAGGTTGAATACCAAGTACAAAGAGCTCCCATAGACCTTGCCCCCATGTCCAATTTTGGCACTCCTTTGGCTTTCACTCTTCCAGTGGTTTCCCATCTCACTAAGAATAGAATCCATACAACCTTCCATGACCCACAGGGTTACATCTTGGATCCCATGCTCCTCTGTCTTCTCCTCTCCTCAGCTGCAGTCTTGGTGGTCACCTTGAGGTTCTTCACCCAACAAGGCCCCCACCGTAGCTGCCTCAGGCCCATGTGCCTCTAGGTGCACCCTGTCCACCCAGCATGAGTGCTACCTTGGCTAAGCTTCGGCCAGCTCTTCCCATGAAGGGACATGGTGAACTGCACCCAGGAGCTTCCCGTGGGTCGTCACCCCACAGCCCTGCTTCATGGTCCCATGCCTCACCATCTCCCCTTTTCTTCCACAGGCCCTGGATGGCGTCAGGTGTTCCCCACATTCCCCCTGTTGTAACGTGCTTCCAGGGTCTCTGGCAGAGGATCCTCACCCCTTTTTGGTGTTGGGCTGGGGTCTTCACCTGCTGCTTTTCTTGTCAGAAGCACTAAAACAAAGCAACCAAGGACCCGGACTTCTCTGAGACTCAGCTTCCATAGCATGAAAATAGGGTTCAGGAAGGTATTGGTTTCAGGGGAGGTCCTGAAAAGGACCAATGGACGTTGGACCAGAGGATGTTGGACAGTGTCTAGTTACAGAGTAAATACTTCCTCAGTTTACCCCCTTTGTCATCTGTGCATCTCCCAGCTCTCTTTCCCTCTGCTTTTTTCCCTTCAGGGCCTTGAATTCCACTGCTGAGTCACAGGCAATGCCTTCCTCGTAGCCTAGGAAGAAATGGTGGCTCTTTCTACTTGGTCCTCCTTCTCTTTCTCTTCTCCTTCTCTCCTTTTCCCCTTTCTCTCCTTACTCTCTTCTCCTTCTCCGTCCATCCATTGTCCTGTGTGTTAGGTGTGCAGATTTTGTTTGTGGTGACCCGAGCTCTTCCGTGCCCTGGTACTGCCTTGTGTGAGGGCCGAGGAAAGTTCTGGCTCCCTTCTCAAAAGTGCCTTTGCTTTCCAGTTCGCTGTCCCCCAGAGCATATGTCAGGCCTCCCAGCCTCTCCAGGGAGAGTCTAGCCCTGGAGACGCAAGGAACAGACCCCAGGGGTCACATTTCGTGGCTCTTGCAGGCTGCCTTGCAGCACTCTGCAGGCCCCACGGCTCCCCCAACGATGCGTCTTTTCAGGCCTATCCGCCGCCTCCTTCCCAGGTCCCATTGCCCTGGGAGTGGCTGTTTGTCCCAGCGCTCCGGTTTTGGACAGGAAGCAAGCGTTTCCGGACCAACTGGAAATCAGAAGCCTCTTCCCCTAGGAACAACGGGTCCCTTTTTCAACGGTGGCCTTTTTATACATTTTCACCTTCCTCCTTTGTCAAACTTCCCCCCTCTCCCGTGACTGAGGGACAAGGACAAACCAGCCCCGCAAAATAGATCCAACCGTTTAAATTGTCACCTGCCCAGTCACACGACCTCATCTCTGTCTCACTCAGTACAGAAGTATTGGGGGGGGGGGGGGGGCAGAAAAAGAAACCCATAGCCTGAATTTCCAGATTATATTTGATTTCTGTTTTGGTGTTGCTGTTCAGAAAAGAAGAGTCAAGCCTGTAAGTGTTGGGATTTTCTACCTGTTTTCCTCCTACTTGGGATTGTTAGTGTTTTTTTTTTTTTTTTGAGATTATTTATTTATTTTGAGAGAGAGCATGAGCAAGGGAGGGACACGGAGAGGGGGGAGAGAGAGAATCCCAAGCAGGCTCTGTGCTGTTAGTGCGGATCCCGATGTGGGGGCTCCATTCCAGGAACTGTGAGCTCATGACCTGAGTCGAAACCAAGAGTTGATCCCTGGGCAACTGAATCAGCCAGGCGCCCAGGATTTTTAGTTTAAAAAACGAGTGCATAGAATAACTTGCCTCTTAGCTAAGATGTGTGTTTAAAAATGTAGATGGAGGCAGGCCTGGCTGCCTCAGTCTTGATCTTTGGTTTGTAAGTTCAAGCCCCACATTGGGAATAGAGATTACTAAAAAATAAAATCTTGGAAGGAAGGACAAGAAAGGAAGAAAGAAAGAACAACAAATACAGATGGAGGCGATAACATCCTTATCCAACTTTGGGGTTCCGTTTTCTCTCAGGTGTATACACTTGGAACTGATTGTACCCCAGGAGGACAAAGACAGGCACCCTGAGATGCATGACCCCTGGGAAGCAGAGTAGTAACTCACACTGGGTGTGTGTGTGAGTGTGTGTGTGTGGGGGGGCGGTGTATGTGAATATGGACCCACACACAGCCACAATCTTGAACCAGCAGGGGGGAGCGTAGAAGAGAGTGTGGTCCCTTCTAAACTCTGGTGAGAAAATACAGAGAACCCCTCGCCCTAATGTATAGCATTGCCTTATCTAGGAACACAGTCCCTGCTATATTCATCCATCATCCACCCACCATCCATCCATCATCTACCCATCATCTCTCCATCCATCATCCAGCCACCCATCCCTCTGCTCACTCAGCTACGAATTATTGGATAATTGTACTGTTCCACACAGTATGCTCTCTAAGCTACATGGGATTCCCATTCTCACAACAAACCCACAAGGCAAGCCCCTTGTTATTTTCTGCTAGGGAAGAAACCAAGACTCAAGAAAGTTAGTAACATGTCCAAGTCATGAGCTGTAAGAGGTTGAACCAGAATTGAGTCCTTCACTGTCGAACTCCACAGTCTGCCCCCCCTTCTGTTAGTTACATCATACTTTCCGGGGCGGGGGGTGGGGTGGAGATGAGGAGGAAGAAGGGGTGTCGGCTGGGTGCTATCAGATTGAAGGGGTCAAGAGGGGAGGGAAGGGAGTGACTTCTAACATATTGGTTCAGCCCTGCCTTCTTCTAAAAAGGGTTTCAAATGTCTTGGCTTAAGTATTTTTAAATTCAGGGTAGAGCAAGATAGCCAAGTTGAGATAGCCCAACAGAAGGTCAAATCAAAGTCATATCTGAGTATCTAAGTGCGGGAAACTCTCTGACAGGTACTATTTCAAATAACGTGAGTGGAAAAGCTTTTGTGAAAACTGTGAGGATTGGAAAAATTGAGGGAGATGCTGACCGAGTCCCTGCTATGTGCAACTTATGTGTGTATTTCTAGCATGGTACCTATGTTAGAAATCCTAGATGGAATTCTTTCATTTCTTTTTAATACTTGGCCTAATTCCATATGTGGTTTATGGAATGCATGAACAAAATAATGCTTAGGGCATAACCAAAAAACAAAACCAAGAGAATGAGGGAAATATCATATTCTAAAAGGAAGTCGAGACCAGAGAGTAACCGTAGGGCAGAAGGGCAAACCAAATACTTCTATACAGTTGCACTGACAGGCCTGCACGCTTGGCTGTGAGCTTCCTGGTGAACAAAGTGAAAAGGGAAACAGAGTCAGTCATGTGATTTTCCTGGTCCCAGAAGGGAAGACAAAGCAGGGTAAAGGTGAAGAGAAGTCCACACTCCAGTGGGTACATTCAGAGAATCCAGCTACTATGATACCCACGGCATGATAAAAAGAAGGCAATAATGGCCACTGATTCCAGTACAGTATGGAAATGGGACCCAGATGAAAGAGAAGGGCTTCTCAGCTGGGAACTATGGTGGCTTCAGTTCCCCGTCTTTGAGAATTTGATTTACTTTAATTTTGCAGTAAAAAAAAAAAAAAAAAAGTTATCAAATAAAAATATCTCTTGGGAAATAGAGGTTCTTTTGAATAAAATTTGCAACTCATCTAAATTCTGGGAGCTTTGTGGTTGTGTCCATATATCTGGGTATTTCACGAGGAATTTCAGCTGCTTAGCATGGTGTCTGAGACGCCCTAGACACTCAATAAAAAATTGTCGACAGAGTGAATAGAATATTAACACCGTGGCTATTGAGCAAAAAGAAACTGAGGATGAATTTAATACAATATGAGAAATTATGATAGAATTCTTGTAGATTTCTGGTAGAAATTGATGGCTGCTGCATTTGTATCCCCTTCCTAAACCAAGCTCCCCTTGGGTTCCCAACAACTTCCAATGCTCAGACATCCCCACAGTGCTCGAACTACAAAATACTAGTTTCCCGGTTTTCACATATTTTGACTCAATTCCTCACAAAAGCAGATAGCTTTTTAAAGAAGCCTTATCGAGGTGCAATTATATAAAACAGGATGTGCATACTTTCAGTAAAAGTTGCGTGACGCCCGATGAACAGCTCAGCCCGTGTAAGGACCACCTCAAAGAAGACATAGGACATTTCTAAGACCCCAGACGGTTCCCTCGGGTCCCTTGTTAATGAATTCCCCCACCCCTCTTCTCAGGCAACCACTGATTGAGTTGATGGGTTTCTAACCTGTTTTTCATGTTCTTGAGGTTAAGATTTAGACGGAGGGGAGCCTGGGTGGCTCAGTGGGTTCAGCGTCCGACTCTTGATTTTTGCCTCAGGTCGTGACCCAGGGTTGTGGGGTTGAGCCCCGCATCGGACTCTGTGCTGAGCATGAAGCCTGCTTAAGATTCGCTCGCTCGGGGCGCCTGGGTGGCTCAGTCGGTTGAGCATCCGACTTTGGCTCAGGTCATGATCTCACAGCTTGTGCGTTCGAGCCCCGTGTCGGGCTCTGTGCTGATGGCTCAGAGCCTGGAGCCTCTTCAGATTCTTTGGCTTTCTCTCTCTCTCTGCCCCTCTCCCGCTCACACTCTGTCTCTCTCTCTCTCTCAAAAATAAACATTAAAAATTAAAAAAAAAAAAAGGCTCGCTCTCTCTCTGCCCCTCTCCTCCAAAATGTGAATGAATGAATGAATGAATGAATGAATGAAAATTAAAAGATAGAGATGGAACAGAAGTTTTAAAAGTCTAAGTCTGCTCATTAAGGTTAATTTTACTTCAGGGGTAGGGAAACTGAGGCCAGCAGGCTTGTGCTAGGCTGGTCAGCAGCTAGGCTGTTGGAACTCTTCAGATCCCATAGGCCAGAACTCCTTCCTCTGTCTGCCCTGCCTGCACAGTATCACGTTGCTGGTGCTGAGGGCCTCTAGGGAGGGAACCGTGAGGCAGGGCAGGTGACATACATTCCATTGAAGTTAAAAATTGCAGCGGTGGTGGAAATTATTCTGAATTATCCTCAGATTATTAAGAAAATGATACCCTTAAATAAATGTTTGAAAGAAATGAGTTTTGTTGGGAATAATACCTCACAGCCACTTCTCAGAAGTCCAAAGAGAGAAGCAAATTAAGAGATGCCCTTCAAGCAGTTGGGGGGGGGAAAAAAACACAGAGTTCCTAATAAATATCTCACCAATCCAATTATAACATTCAAATCAAGGAGAGAAAAATGCAGTATCAAATATAATGAAAGCTTTCTTTCCCGTCGGAAACACAGCCTGCTTCTCATTGTCCAGTGCTGAAGGGGATTTCAAAGTCAGCATTTATAGGAGAGGGGGGAAAAAATGCCATGTAAATCAAAGTGAAATAATCAAATTTTTCTGGTGGAAATAAGTGCAGTTGTTTGATGTAATTTTGACACTCAGCATAATTTTAGCATCAACGCTGAAGTTAGGGGATCGGGGCGTCTCCGTGAGGTTTGATATGTCGTGAGCATTTACCAATCAGGAAAATCTAAGGCTTTGAACGCAGCGAGGCATTCTGCATTTGGGGCTAATATATAGTCTTCTAGTACATTCACTACCAACAGAAAGCAGAAGAGACCCCTTGCCACCTGCGATGGGTTTTGATGGGCATGCCCACCGAGAACCTCAGAAGGTAGTGTCATTTGGAAATCAGTTTTAGAAGCTGGAAGACGCAAGAAGTCTTCCCTAGAGCTGACTGAGGAGGTATGGCCCTGCTGATACCTTCGGTTGGTCTAATCCCAATGGATAGATACCACCTAGAACTCCTGGCCTCCAGAAGAGCGAGAGAATACATTTCTGTTGCTTTAAGTCGCACATGAGGGGCATCCTTTATGGCAGCCCTAGGCAACCAATGCACGGGTGCTGGGTAAGACGCCTTCTGGTTCTAGAAACAAGAACCCGTTCGTGATCATGATGTAGGAATACCGTGGAATCTGGGAGGGGACTTCTCTTCCCAGAGAGACTGGGATCACAGTATTTGGGTCAGCACATGAGATTCTTCTAGACACCCTCTGAGAAGTTCTGGCCGTGCCTTCCCTCCAGGGAATGAGAAGCGGCAGCCTCAGTGACCCCTCCAGCTTCCAGCAGGAAATGCTGGTGGCTCTTCTACGTCTATGGTGAAAAAATCACACTGATGCCGTCCTAGTAGACTTCCTCCGGAAGACGAGCCCAAGTAGCTTCCCAGGGAGTGTGCTCTGAGCACGGGAGAGGTGAAAAGACGAATTCCTTGGGTCCCCTTTCTGCCTGGAGCCATCCAGCCTCTCCAAGAGACCGGTGGGGTTCGTAATCTCCAACCTGGGGTGAAGAGACAGTGGCTTGGAGCAGAGCGAGAGGGGGCGTCTGGGGCAGGGGAGCTCACGTGACAAGTGACCGCTGGGCTATGACACTTTCTGCAGGTGGAGGTCTTGTTGGGACCCGCCTGTAGGCTACCACAGCCTGGGTGTCTATTGTGCAGACAGACGGTGGCCGAACCCCAAAGGCCGTGCACCACCTGGGAGCTGGCGCTGGTCGTGAATGTTAATGGGGTGGCAGATGGGCCCTCGGCCAGCGACTTCTCTTGAATCGGGTTGAACTTGTGCTGGAGTTTCCTGCGGCGGCTCTAACAGGTCGCCACAAACCGGGTGGTTTGAGCCAACAGTGATTCATTCCCTGACAGCTCTGGAGGCCAGAAGTCTGGCGGTTCGATGCTGGCAGGGCCCCCTTCGCTTTGGAGGCTCTAGAAGGGAGTGTGTGCCTTGCCTCTCCCACTGAGGGCTGCTGTTGGCGTTCCTTGGCCTGTGGAGGCATCTCGGCTCTGCCTTCTCGTCGCCTCTCCTCTGTGTCGGTCTTTACGCTCCCTCTGCGTCTGTCATACAAGGATGTGTGGGGTTGCAGTCAGGGCCACCTGGTGCAATCCAGGATAAATTCTTCTCAAATCGTTCGCTTAGTCAGGTCTTTCGTCACAGAACGCAATAGCCACAGATTCCGAGACTCTTCAGACGGGGATGTGTCTTTTTTGGGGAGTCACCATTCAGCCCCTGGTGGTCTCCATGTCGTGTGGTTTTGCACTGTCTCTCACTACAGTGGGCAGAGTTCAGAGTTGTCTTTGGGAATCCGTGCAATTCTGCTCTCGCGTCTGGCACCCCGGCCCCTCCGCCGTGAGACAAGTCTGTCCCAGATGGTGGCTGCTCCTGCGTTCTGGGACCAGAGTGAGACCCAGGAGGAGCAGATCCAACCTGACCTGCAGCTTGGGGCAGAGCAGACACGGCCAAGTCACAAACTGGCGTTGTGTGGTAACACATGCTTATTGCTCTCTGTCAGGGAACTCCAGGGGGCTTCTTGTTACTGCGGCAAAAGCTGACTAAGACGGATGAGTTTACAAATAGACCCTGTAATAGTTTTGGGAGTCGGAGCGTATGATGGTCCCCCCCGGGATGTCCGTAACTCCTTATCCACGTGGGGCTGCTTCCTATCCGTCTTCCTCTATGAGGCTTGAAAAACCTAGGAAGATGTCCTCCTGATGTCTCGCTTCCACGCTTCTTTCATGCCTTTTCCTCAAAGTCAAGGACGGTGCCAAGGTGTCTCTTTATACCTCAATGAACGCCTGAAAACACAAATGAGTATGTGACTGGGGCATCCGCACCTTCTTAGAGCTCTAAGAGTTTTGCGCTGGGCGAGGGTGCGTGGTGGTTCCATGCAAGGGGCTGGTGCTGGACCGCATGGGTTCGAAGCCCGGTGTTTCCACCAACTAGGCATGTGGACGTGAGCTAGCTCCTTACCCCCTCTGTTTCTGTCCCCGTGTGCAAAACCAGAATGGTAACAGCCCCCGCAGGGCTGTGTGGGTTGAATGTGGATAAGCACTCAGAACAGCGGCCAGCACCAGGGAAGCACTGTCGAGGGCAGGACTTGGCCACCCCGGCCCATGGGCCGAACCTGGCCAGTGGTACGGCCTATAAGCTAAAATCGGCTTTTGCATGGTTTACATCGTCGAAAATAAATTTCTTAAAAGGGCAGTGCTTCGGGACACATGAAAATGACATGAGATTCCAATGTCAGTGCCTACGAATAAAGTTTTATTGGAATACAGCCGGATCTGCTTGGTGACATATTGTCTATGTTTTTGTGCTACGATGGCAGAGTCGGGTAGTTGTGACAGGGACCACACAGGCCTGCGAACTCTACAATATTTACTATCTAGTTCCTTACGGAGAGAGTTGACCGGCTCTCGACCTAAGCCGTTCCAGGTTACAGTCTTGGCGAATGCGTGCACGTACTGCAGCCAGGAGGCCAGAAACACTGCCTGCCTACTTGGTGACACCTCACTTGGCGGGTCACCAAGGCTCAAGGCTCGATCATTTCTCCAAAAATCGCACATGTCATCCCAGTACGGTTGATTTCATCTGGAAGCAGGGACAGAAGAAAATGGAAATTCATCTTGTCCTCATCTCCTCTCCCTTGGTTTTCGTCATCTGTGTGCATCCTGTGTGCACCTGAATGATGTCTCTTAGGTACTAAGCGAGTAAATGGGAAACAGACAAGTAAATACGTGAGCAACGAACAGAATTCAGGGATTTACAGGTTCACTATAGTCGGAGCTTTCTCTGATTTTCTGTGAAAAACTCAGCGGCTTTCTGTTGACTGGTTTGCTGTCTCTTCCAATGAATTAATTAATCCATTCAGTAATTCATAAGCACCTATTTAATGAGTATTGATTATATGCCTAGAATTGTCCCAGGTGCTGGGGCTCAAACAGTGAACAGGATGAGCCCACTGATCTAGACCTCACCAAACTCCTGATGCAGGAGGGGCCCATATGGGACGATGAGGATGAATTAGATAAAGGCACCCCGTCCCTCTGGGCATCGGGCATGGCTTAGCACGTGTAACAAGGACTGTATGTCACTTGTGCAGTGCACACCTGACACAACTGTACATGACCCTGAGTCTCCCGGGAGTCATCCCCAGCTCACAGGGACAAAGGACACAGGAGGAATGGGAAGATTGACGGGCACACAAAGTATCTGACTGGGTCCTGGTCGAGCCAAGAGAGGCATCTCAGAGGAGGTGACTTCTAAGAAGAGGCCTGTACCTTCAGCAGTGAAAACAGCCATACAATAAGAGGTCAATTAATCCTTTACCTTTTTCTCAAACTTCCTTCGTAAAGGAGAGAGAGAATTTACACACCACCATTTAGGACTTTACAATGCACTCAACCCAAAGGCGTTGTATTTTGGCAGAGGCACCAAATGACTTGAGAGAGTTGGGAGGTGGAGGGAAGATGTTTTTATTGTTGTTGTTATTATTATTATTATTATTCAGAAGTTTTTATTTGATGATATAAATCGTTACACTCGCTTAAGCTTCTGCCTCAACCAAGACCAAGAATTACGTCGACCAATATTCTCAGGCCCACTGCTACCATATAGAACCTGCAATTGTAACTTGCAAGAAAAAGAAATAATCGTAGGGATTTATCACGATTGGACCCTCAGATTCTGGAAAATCAAGGCACGCTTCGCGGTAAAGAGGAATTTGCATGTGCCGTAGGCTCACATACTGAAACCCGCTCTGAGGATCACTGGAACACCTGCTTCTCTTCGCATTGGTGTTTATTTTCCTCTCGTTTATCATATCTACCTGCAATTTACGGCATGTCTGGACTCTGTCATCTGCATTTTTAAGAGGACACCCTCCTTAGGTGAACCCCTCCTTTGCAAACTAAAACCATGTGGAATTCTTTATCTGCGTAGATGGAGGCAGATATACAAGGTATGTTATATAACACCACACGGCAAGAAACTGCTCTGTTAATAAAACTCCGGGAATTTCGAGTAGCAGCTGTGATAACAGAGCCCAGGGAGTGTCCTGCCTGCCGGGAGAGTAATAAAGTACAGTAGGAGAATTCAGGTTGTGTCTTTGAGACCCACCCTGCGGAACAGTTGTATGGCTGCTGGTTGTACTTACTGGTCAAGGCTACAGCCCTAGCCTGCCCAGAAATTGCAACTGTCCAGAAGCTTTTCTTCTGTCACAAACCTGTTACATCACGTGGGATCTTCCCAGATGAACTTGTTCCAAAACGCAGCCCAACTGTCTTGTAGAATTTCTTAGTCGCCTCTCTTACTCCCTTTTTTTTTTTTCTACTAAGAATTGTCAACATCTGACCTAGTACATGGTTAGCTAGTCCTGCATAACGAATAGTGCAATATTTAGTGGCTTAAGACAACAGCATTATCTCAGAATTTTTGTGGATCAGAAACCTGAGTATGGCCTACCTAGATCTTCTAGCTCACGGAATCTTACAAGGCTGTGACCAAGATCGTGGCCGGGACTGTGGTCCTCTCAAGGCTCGACTGGGGAAGGACCCAGTGGGAATCACTGGGAACCATTTTAGAGGGTGCGTATCACATCATATATTTTAACGATCTGTTTGGATGTCCTCTCTATCCCGCTACAGTAGAGACTCCGTGAGGGCAGAGAGTTTTCTGCCTTGTTCCTCACTAGATCCACGGTGCCCGGAGCTGGTTGCCGGTTGTCACTCAGATTATCTGTTGAACGAAAGAACCGACGTAAAGACCACTTCTCCCCAGCGAAGTCCTTTCCATGTCTTGCCTCTTTTCTTTCTTCCGGAGGATTTTGACTATCAAAAGACTCAGATAGTGTAAAAACTATTGAGAAAGGAGCCATTGTCGCAGGTGTGGTAGACCGAATAATGCCACCCCAAAGATGCCCATGCCCCCACCTCTGGAGCCCGTGAGCATGTTCCCTCACACGGCCAAAAGGGAGGCGACAGAGTTTACAGCTGTAATTGACTGCACTCACAGACCTTAGGAATGAGGGGATTCTTTGGGATGACCTGGGCGGGTCCATTCCGATCACTTGAAAAAGGAGAACTTTTCCTAGGTGCGCTCAGAGAGCGAGCCGGTGACAGAAGAAGGTCCCCATGGTGGAAGCTTGAGAGAGCTTCAGAGCCGCCTGGCTAATCCCGAGGAGGAGAGGGATATGTGCCAGGACCAGAGAGAGGCTTTTCACAGCCAGTAGGGAAACAGATCTGAGCCGGTAGGATCGCAGTCCTACAACCACGTGGAGCTTAAGTCTGCTACAACCTGAGTGGGCAAGACTGACTCTCCCCTAGAGCTCCCAGAAAGGAGCACAGCTCGCTAACACTTCAATTTCCATTTGCTGGAATCCATACTGGACTTCTGACCTCCAGAACTGTAATACCATTAATTCGTGTGGTTTGCGTCCCCTAAGTTTACTGTCGTTTGTTACGGCAGCGGTGGAAAAGGAGTACCGCTGTGTTCGGCAGCTCCGGAAGCTGGCTAGGGTAGCGTGATAGAAGGCTTTGGAAATAGCGGTGGAGGGGTTTAGCCTTTGCTGTCACCACTGAAATAACCCAAAGACCGTAAATCCGCGGCCTTTCGAAAGAGCCCGATTTCCAGGGAAATCCGGGTAGCACCAGGGATTGTGGACCTCCGGAAAGAACATTCCATTTTTATTAATACCCATCCACAGAGAATTAGAGACTGAGGGTGAGATCTTTGTTCCCGATAAGGCTTTGGAGAGGAGAAAATCTTCCACTGAAACTTGTTGTCTCAAGAAACGTGAAAGGAAATATCCTCCTTCCAGGTCCACGTATGTAAAGAGGACGTTGCCACAAGGAACACACGTGAATGCAAGAGTCGTCAGCTGTCATTTGCTTCTATTTCTTTTTTTATTTCCCTAAGTAGTGTTATTAAAGTGTGAGTTACATACAGAAGGGAGCACAGATCAAGTGCATTTTCACAGAGCGAAAACACCCATGTGGGATTCATTGCACGGTCATGTACCCGTGGTTGGTGTTTTCTCACTGCTGAATGGCTAGTGAAAGTCTAGACCCCAGTGGACTTAACCTTTTTACTGCCGATGGGCCTTTCGGTTGTTTTTCTCTGGGGCTATTGTGAATGGTGCTGCTGTGAAGTTCTTGTATGTGTCTCTTGGTGAAAACATTTCTCTTGGGTGCGTGTGTGTGTATGTGTGTGTGTATATATGTGTGTGTGTGTGTGTGTGTATATATATATAGATATATATATCTATATATATATATCTCCATATATACACATACACACGGCAGAGAGGGGAGTTCCTAAGTCAAAAGCATCTTTGTTTGTTCTGTTAGGTACAGTGAATAAAGGCCTGGGACTGAATGGGCTGAGAGATGGTGACGTGAAAACAGCCTCAGATTCTGTCTTTATTTAAAATTTGGGTATCTTGGGGCGCCTGGGTGGCTCAGTCCGCTGAGCATCTGACTTCGGCTCAGGTCATGATCTCGCAGTCCGTGGGTTCGAGCCCCACGTCGGGCTCTGTGCTGACAGCTCGGACCCTGGAGCCTGCTTCCGATTCTGTGTCCCCCCTCTGTCTCTGCCCCTCCCCAGCTCATGCTCTGTCTCTCTCTGTCTCAAAAATAGAGAAACATTAAAAAAATCTTTTTAAATAAGTTGTTTTCATTCACAAAGAACTTTGCAACGTGGTCTGAGATTTGTTGGTCTGGGGGGAATATTTTAAGTTTGACATCTAATTAATTAAGTTAGTTAATTAGTTAGTTAATTAATTGGGCTGGGGTGGCCAGGCTGGACTCTCATGTCCCAATTCACGTTTCCAGACCATGTCAAAGAAAAAAAAAGGGGGAGGTGGTGGTAAGGAAAGGTGCGGTTTGTGAAGGTCTGGCTGGGCGGAGGGGCTGTGCCCACAGCCATACTAGGTGCAAATGTCGCTCAGTAAAATTCCCCTTCCCTCCCTTTCTTTAACATGAAGAGC
Source organism: Panthera pardus (assembly GCF_024362965.1). Lineage (NCBI taxonomy): Eukaryota > Metazoa > Chordata > Mammalia > Carnivora > Felidae > Panthera > Panthera pardus. The sequence continues at coordinate 17,634,872 of NW_026526754.1, read as the reverse complement.
TTCTCCACCACCCACCTCGTATCTCTTTAGCCAGCTCTATCCCAAGGCTTACACGGGCAGGTAACGGCCTGATAGGATGAGACTTTTCCAGGGCTCGGTTTATTGGGTTTAGGTAAGCAAATCCTCTTAAGAAAAACTGTTCATCAGTCGGCCTCATTTACGCGTCTGGAGGAGAACATTTTTCGTTTTGTTAGGTGCTAGTTGTTCCATATGCTGGCATATGGGTTCATTTATAGCAGGGGAGGTGGGGGGTGGGGAGACCTGGGACACAAAACCGAGGTTCTAAGTGGGAGAGTGGTGTTCGATTCCACCGGCCGGATGTGCCGAGTGACTGCCTCAGAACCGATGGGGACCCAGGGCTGCTAGACTGGTTCTCAGCCTGATTTGTGTACCCCCCCCCCCCCCCCCCCGTAAGAGGAATCTGCACTAAGGATGCAATCCTCACATTGGGAAAGATTTTTGTTGGCCCGTTCGTTTGGCTGACCTCCTATCCATCCTCGTATCCGGACTCTGGTTCATTTCTCCAGGCAGCTCCTGCGTCCTGGTCGCTGGCTCCCCCAGCACCTGCTCGGGGTTTGCCCTCTTTGTGAGACTGGCTGTGCCCTCCTGTCTGGTCCTCACCGATGCTTTGAGCAGTCAGAGCTGCCCCCGAGAGACGCAGCGAGGTTCTTGCCATGACATCTCAGGCTGGTGGGCTTCCAGAGAGTTCTGTCTTACGCTTGCCCTCCCCTCCCGCCTCCGCTTCCATTTCTGTTCTCTGAATTTCGACTGCGTGCGACACAGTCCCTTTTATAGATGCTCGTTGCCATTTTCTCTGATTCTGAACCTGATTTCTCCAGCCTGTCCCTCTTCTTTCTCCTTGTGATCACAGTTTGGACTCTGTGTCTACCAATAACGAGATCAAACATCCTCCAGAGACCAGGGTGCCTGTTCCCTCCCCCCGCCCTCCCCTCCTCAGAGAGCCCTGGGCAGCCACCACTGCTGGGGGACATGACAGCCCAGAAGAGGGACCCTGCCAGTTACAAATACCAGCACCATTTCACCTTCACATCTTCATGGACACCACGTTGTTGTCATTACAAAAGAAATACAGATAGATAGATAGATATAGATAGATATAGATAGATATAGATATATATATAGATACATATAGATATATATATATATATACATATAGATATATATATAGATACATATAGATATATCTATGGCAGCTCTGTGGGATGCTAGCCCGGCCCACACACGTCTTGAGTTTCCTCGGGTACAGAAAGTTTTGACGGATTCAAGTCTACTGGATCCGTCTTTATTTCCGCCTCGTGTCAAGGTCTGGCTGTTCAGTCAAGAGTAAGGGAGATTGCCAGTGGAGCCTGTGTCCAAGACAATTTAAAAGAGGCAAACCAGTTCAGGCAGGTGGCCTGTAGAATCACCTGCACGTAGAGGTTCGGGTCCCCAGTGGTTCATCTTTGGCCTTTCGATCTCACTCAAAGTAATTTCACCCGCTTCCTTCCCTTGCATGTCTGCCTTGGATTTGAACTATAACTGCCTGTCTGTCTTTCCACGCATAGCTGTAGCTACCCGGACTCACCATGTTCACGGGCACCTTGGCCAGAAACACAGTACAAGGTAACTGACAAATGGCCCAGAAGGATGTTCCCCTCGAAGGCTGGTTCTTTCGGACTTTCTACCTAATGGCAGTGACATTGGTGATAATAAAATGCTAACAGCCATCCACAGAAGCACATCTGTGTTCCTGATATCATGTTCACGGCCAGGGTCACACTCAGGGGAGACTTAGGAGTCACTATGGGGTCCCACACAGCTTCCCGTTCTTAGGGGCTCCAGAACTTGCCCCTGGTCACCCAGGGGCTAAGTGACAAGACCAGGCTCCAATCCTAGACAGTCTGACCCCAGAACTTGCTGGCATATGCACCTGATGGGAGCAGGGGCCAGGGTGGAGGGCCACCTGAGATTTCTGGATGCATTCCTCCAGGGCAAGGCGCCTTCCTCCAGACCCGTCCCCCCCGAAGTCCTCGTGGTAGGATTCACTTTCTCCTCTAACGGGAAGAGAACTAGGGTCAGAAGAGAGATCAGCCCCGGTTCCCGGCTGGCTGGTAAACGGCAAAGCCAACTCAAAGCACAGGTGGCTCTCTGCGTGCTCTTCCACACGGGAACGGGCGGGATGAGCGATTCATGGTGTCAGTGCCAGATACGCCTCCGTGCCACTCCTGTGGGTCCCCAGGGACAGACTTTTTAAGGCCTGATGCTTCTACTTTTCAATTCTTGCGAATGCAAATGCTTCTCCCCCCGATTTGTAACCACATTCCTCTCAAATACATGGATTGACAGCCTGTCTAATTTCCTTGTGTCTCCTCGTTGCGAGCACGGGGTCTTATCCTCTGCGTGGAAAGGCTCTCATTTAAAATGCAGGCTGGAGAGGTTCATCCATATGCAAAGACGAAAGCAGAGCCCTTTACCATCAGGAACAAGGGACTGAGCCTCTTGGAGCCAGTAGACATTTCCGATGACCTGGTGGGGTGGGGGTGGGGGGCTCTGAAGCTTCCCAGGGTTCTCTCCAGTGATGAAGTCTTGGGAATCTAACAAACATGAGGTCTGCGTAGACAGTGAGCGTCTTTTTTTTTTTTTTTCTCCTTCCCTTCACATCAACCTTTTGCATACGAAGTCATAAAATAGGATTTTTCCCCAAAGGGTGCGTTGAGAATTATTCATACCTTTGGAGTCGATTTCACATGGGTAAAGAGGCTCCTCCTTGTTCTTTTTCTTCATGTTACGATAATTCCAGAGTTGTCCCAAACAGGAAACACTCCTCCTTTCAGTCATTTCTGTTCTTTTACGTCCATTTGTTTTGTTTTTTTGTTGCTGGCTCATCATTAGACATGTACTTAGCATTGACAGCTGGGTGTTGTGCCCTCACACGGTCCCTGGTTCAAAAGTCTTCATGAAAGCAGATGAAACAATGTCTTAGGACGATTTTAAGAGATGTGCTTTGCAGAAAGGAGAAGAACTTGAAGTCCTTTTAATTCCTCTCTCCTCTCCTCCCCGCCCTCACACAAAGAATTAATCTGCACCAAATCTGAGCAGCATATTTAGGATGGACTGCTTAAAATATGCTCACTGGTCTACTGGAAATGCACTTGGTAGGGGGTGGAGGGGCCTGTCAAAGACTTAGGCAAATGTCCTGAAGCCAGTATAAGCCTTGATTTGGGATAAAACCTGTTTCTCACCCAGGCTGCTCTAGCTCACCCAGAGTGAGTAGCAATTAGGACTTACTTGTTTTAGGATATGTAACAATTTTTTTAAATGATGATAATAGCTGGGGGCCAGAGAATTTGAGAAGTATTTCATGTTCTGTCTCCTTTTCGGAAATTTATAGAGCTTATCAGCAATTGGATATTAAAGGTACTGATAAGTCCTGCTGTAATGATAGCTATTTCATTTGGTTGACTCAGCATTAACTAAAGATCTTTGCCTCCTGAACCCTCTTAGGATGGAGAATCTTTTTTCTGTCTCACGGAGCTCATGCTTTCTCTAACCTAGGTCCTGAAAGTAAAGGAAATCAGTCTCTGGGTGGAAGAATTGTATGTTTGGGTTTCAGTTCTGATAAACATACGGCTTCTGTCTGCATTTCCTCAGATTGTCCTGTGACTTTAAAAAATTACTTAAATTATCAAAGTGAATGTGGGGCGACCTTCAAACCTTTTTCAACAGATGAATGAAAATATCCATTTTGGAAAAGTTTATTTACGTAAACCTCACTTTTCTTACTCTGTGGTTAAGTATTTTGAATCACAGAGGGACCAGAAGCACTCCTCTTTCCCCTAACTGCACCACTGCCTCTAAAAATCACGAGATGAGCCCCAAACGGAACCAGAGGTCCCTGATCTGGCAAGGGAAGGTCACGGGTGAGCAGAGAAGCGATAGTTATTGGACAGTCATTCGAGACACTCTATAATCAGGGTTTATTCTCTTTTTTGACCTTTTCCTTTCTCTCTGATGCGGGTGGGAGCAATCAATACATGTTTCCAAAATTCCTGCCCATTCTCCATGGTGGTCCACATTTCCTGTCTGTGGGAATCCCGCAGGCTGCTAGCAGTTCAGGATCTGCCCCAGCGTCGAGTGGACGTTTCATTCGTTTTTCGGCCGAAGTCCTTTCTGCTAATTTGCTAATTCATTCGCCTCCTCTGTGCCAGCCGCTGGCCGGCCGCGGATCGCTCCCAGCCTACTTTTGTGCGGCCGGACGCGAACTCTGTGGGCTGCTTTGAGTTGCTGTAAGTCCTTTGGAGGGAGGCCCCTGACAGATTGTGCTACTCTAACAACACGCACCACAAGTGTCACGAGAGGATGCTTTGGAATCACCGGCTCTAAAATTTTCGCAAGAGATTCGAAACGAGCCTGGTTGTGATACATTTCTGTTGTCTCGGAGCATCGGCTTGTGCTCCTGGACCAAATTCGACACCTAATCACCATGCGTTTTTAGCACTCTTATCATGTGCTACCTTCTGAGAGGGATGCTCAGAAGACAGATCTTAGCCCGGGTTCTCAAGGAGTACGCAGCCTGTCGAGAGATTCAGGCCATCTCTCTTAAAAAAAAAAAAAAAAAAAAAAGAGATAAAATAATGATACATGGTGGTATAAATGGAAAAGGCAGTGTTATTACGTACCGATCGCTTTCCTCAGCACCATAAAAGTATTAACTTTTCTACTCCTCAATCCTAGGAAGTACGTATCCTTATTATGTCTGTTGAGATGCGAGTAAGCTGAGACACAGAGAGGTGAAGACGCTTGCCCAGGAGCACACAGCTAGTCAGTGGCAGAGATGGGGTTAATTGACTTTGAACACAAGATCACTGTTCCTGGAAGAAAGTGGCTTTAACTGAGTGTTTACTGTATGCCAGGTCTCGCACTACATTCTTGCGTGTCTTATTGGGTTTAATTTCCATAAAAGCTTTTAAGGCCAAGAAGTATCCTATCCATTTTTGTTGGTAAGAAATCGAAGCTCAGGAAAGTCGAGTAGCTGTCCCAGAGTTAGGGGAGCCTTCAAGGGGCCCATCCAAGGTTCAAATTCAGGTCTGCTTGATTCTAAATTTTGTTCAGCTACACGTGTTGCCTCTGTTGGTCTAAACCTTTGTCTGGCCAAGTAGCTTTTAATAGAAATACATTCACACACACACGCCCCTAGCTAGTTACCCGTCCCAGCTACCAGCCACCCGGTATATTCTGCCCAGTATATATCCTGTGGAGCGTAGCCACAAAGGGGCCAGTTGTCTCTTCTGTCACAACTCAGCTCCAACCTGGAGTGGCCAGGGGACCAGGAGGGGCCATCACCACCTTCATGGTAGCCACCTGGCCCTGGTTGCTGCTGGGAATGTGCTCCGGGGGGCTTTCAAGGGGGAGGCTTCTCCTGGATCCTTGCTGCACGTAGGGTCGGGCCCCTTCACCGCCCACCAGAGCAGGGACCAAGAGCCACCGAAGTGTGAACCTGGTTGACCCTCGGTGAGGACTCCGCCCGGGGAACGCCCAGCGGACGTGTCTGTGGCCAGAAGGGCTGAGTCACTTCTGAGGTCATCCGCAGATCTCCTGCTCTGCTCCTCTCTCGCTCACTGAGGACCTGGGCTCCCGTCTCAGTCAGTGAGGACTTGAGCCCTCTGGCTCCAGTGTCAGAGGGGAGAGTGGTTCCCGGAGTCACAGTCTCAGAGGAATTAGGAGCATCTCCCGTGCCCCCCAAGCCTCATCATCAGTGGCCTCATGAAGAAGGGAGTCATTTGGCTTCAGGGGACCTGGAGTTTGGCCCTGGTCCTGTTGCTTGCTTGTTAGGGGACAGTGGGCAGGCCCCTTAACCCTCTCGTGGCCTCACCGTCCCCAGGGTGGAGTGAGGGCATTAACAACTGGCCTCATGAGGATTGCCAGGTGACTTCCCAGTGGTGGGAAGCACCCGAGGCAGTGCCTGGTGCCTGCCTTTGCTGCCCTGAGCCTTTTCAGCAGCAGCCCCTCCCCATCCAGGGAGCATCCTCACCCATCCCTGTCCAGTTGGTCAGGATGGCCACTGTTCCGCGAGGCCAGTCGCGGGCACGGCCAGCAAAGCCCAGCATGTCAGTGCTTGTAGACGACACAGCACCGCCAGGATGGGGACCCGACCCTGCCTCGGGGGCCCCGAGGCCTTCCTGTGTGTGGAGACTCCCTCTTGTAGCAGGCGCTGTGCATCTCCTGTTGCCTCTGCTAGAACAGAGAACACGCTTATTTTCGTGCCTGGTTGTCGCTTCTGCAGCGAAGCCCCCCGGCCGGGTCACTCCTGTCCAGTTCCTGCCCTCACGATCCTATGCATTTCTCCCCCTCCGTGCTTCACCTGGATTTAACGGGCACAGACCGCGGATTTGTCCCTTCCCGCCGCTTGCCCTCCTCCCCTCCCCCTCTGCCCCATCGTATCCCTTTTGCCTCCCGCAGCCTTTGCCCACAGACGTCCCGTTGCACGTTTCTGGATGGGAGGAAGGAAGAAGGAATCACGTGCGCCCCCGCGGGACCTGGCAGGCCCTGTGTGCCTCCCCCAGTCTGTGGGGACAGGCGGCTTTGCCCGGCGGGGCGCTGGTATCCTGGTGACCAGCTCCTGCAAGCTGCCACCCCATCCTGGGGAAGGGAGGGACGCCCTGAGAGCGTGCTCGGAGCTTCATTGCAGTGTGGAAGTGAGCACGGGAAGTCTGATGCCAGGTGGGGAGGCGCTGGTGGTGACCTAGGTGGTGGGCTGACACTTCCCGGTCAAGGCTGTGCTCCCTTATCGAGCAGGAAGCTGGCAGGCTGGGTTTTAATCAATTGATGGCATCGCTTGGCCTCCAGCAGCCAGATCAGATTTTGTAAGAGACCAGCTCGCCGATTTTCCAGTCTCTCCTGCCTCGTCGAGATCTCAGGTTGGGGGCAGAAGGCAGCTGTGAGGCTCCTCCCGGATGCCGGAGAGGGGCCAGAGCTTGGCATGCCACGCTTCCCCTGCAGAAGGATACAAGCCCCCAGAGAGAGGGGAAAAAGAGAAGAAGGAAAGTGCCAAGAATGTTCTGAGGGAAATGAAACTGTCATATGACTGTGGTCTCCCCGCATCGGGAGGAGGGGCTGCAGGCAACCAGGACGGGTCCAGCTCAGACCTGAAGTGAGTCAAGTCTCTTTAATAAGAAGCTTGTCCTTTGGTCCGGCCCTCGGCGCTTAGAAACACTTCCCACATCTCCCTTTCTTCTCCTGGCCCTGCACGGACCTGATCCCATGACCCAGCACTTTCTGCTTTCATTGCCCATCCTGTGTCTTCAGTCTTGCCCGCCTCCACACTGACCTTCAGTCTTGTGCCCAAGCAGTTTTTCCAAAGTCTTAGCAGGTCACCCCCTGTTCCCGTGGTAGCACCTTCCTGTGACTGTTCCTCCTCCTGTCCAAGTGGGTGTTTCTCAAGGTGCACCCATTCTGCTGTTCACCATGCTGGGGCCGGGGCTGACGTTGGATCTGGGATGCAGAAGATACTCGTGTTTATGAACAAATGGATGGATGAGTGGAGGGATGGATGGGTGGGTAGGTGGCTCAGTGGATGAATGGGTGAGTTGGTGGATGAATGGGGGGGTGGGTGGATGGACATCTGTCTGCATGCATGCATGGGATGGTCAGGGACAGGAAGAGGTAGAAAGATCTGGAGGTGTGTGTGTGAGATGGGGCAGTCTTCATGGTGGTTATTGGGACCATACACAGTGGACAAGAGCCATGTTCTCCCTGTCTGTGGAGCCATGCCCAGGCTCCCTGAAAGTGTGCTCTCTTTTCTATGCTTGACTTGGAAGCTCTTACCTGGCTTGCCCCACAACTCTAAAAAGGATCAAGTCGGAGACTTAAGGAACCAGAATGGAAATGACATCATTTACCTTACTCGCATGCTATTGGCCAAAACTGAGTCGCATGACCCTCTTTTAAGGAGCAAAGCATGCTGGGAAATGTAGTCTGACTGTTTTCCCAGGAAGAGAGGGGAACCCGGGTTTGGTGAACACCCAATAGCCTCTGCTAAACCTGCCTTCTAGGTCCACTCTTGGGTGAAACACACGCTTTGGTTCACGATACACTGATGTCACCCCTCCAAGCCAGTCCTGTCCGATTCCAGCTCTGACCGTGGCCCCTGAGGTTCCATCCCATATAGAGCTCCAAGCCCTCACCCCACCCTGATCCTCATACACTCTTCCCAAGGAGAAACCTGATGGGACTTCTGAGTACCAGGTACAAAACAGAGCACATCACCTGGCTTTGGGTACTTTTTCTCCTGTATAAACAGTGTCCACACTCTTGACCCATGGCCTGAAGGAGGAACCTTCTCCTCTTTCCTTTCTCCTTCCTCCTCTGCTTGTCCCATTCTGGGTCATACCAGTTTGCCCTTGGAGTTGGCTTTTTTTTTTTTTTTTTTAATCCGAACCAATTAAAAATACATTTTGTAAAAGAGTGGGAAGAAAAATGTCTTTCACCTCAGCTGAGAATTCCGCCTGCCCAGCTTTACCTGGAAAAGAATTGAAACCGACAACATGTTACTAATTGGGGAATTTGAGCAGCCCCTTCCGCGTGGCATGGGTCTTCAACGTACTGGCTCCGATGTGTGAATAGTCACAAGTTTATCGTATCTGAAATCAAGGTTCTGAGAGGTAGTGTCTCGGACAGACCAAGCAATGCAGTCAAGGTGTATTTGGGGACAGGCTACGGATTCTATTAATATTATGCCCTAGAGCTTGACCCAAAGGGGAGGCTTAGTGCCAGCTTCTGTGGTGTCCTCTGATTTTAGACACGCCAGTGTGCTTTCTCACCAGCAGCTGGCCTCCTAATCCCTTTGCCCATCCCAAACCTGTGGAAAGTAGTGTAGGACCGTGAAAAAGTGGTTCAGATCCCGGCCCCATCTCTGTTGTCTGAGCCTGGCGATAATTTCTCCCACCATCGATTTTCTCATGTCTCCAATTGAGTCGACAATGCCAACAAATGAAAGAATTCAATCCTTGATAGGAAGTACCAGCACCGACATTAGCATGGAGTAGCCTTTCTCCTTCTTTCTTTTCCTGTGAAGGAAATGCCAAATCCTGCCTGGGGTACAGGGTAGAAGGCGTTTCCAAACACCCAGTGCTGTGGTCTGCACAACCGGCTTGCTTCTCTCTCAGCTTCAGGCGAGCTGGCTCGGCTCTAGGGAGAGAGACCGAGGATTCCCTCTGTCAGCAGGGAGTTGATCCCTTGCAAGTGCAGCTATTAAAGCCTGTAATGATGGCACCTTCCCGGCAAATTCCATTCAAGTGCGGAGCCACGGAAAGGAACCGTCGTGCCAAGGCAGGTCTTAGAACTGATGCCTGTTCAGACACTGGAAAGGAACCATTCACTAGTTCCTGCAACATATCCAGCAAAAACGGTTATGGTTCTTGATTTTATGGAGCCCTTACGGGGATGGAAGACTGGCGTGTTGGGACAGAATACAGGTGTGTTGCAATGGTGGGACAGAACCCTCTGTGCACTGGTATATCCTGGGATGGAACGCAGGTGCACTGGGACGGGGCATCAGAGGGGACACAGGGAAGTGACATTGGCACATGGGGGTGGTACAGAGATGCACGAGCAGGAGCCACCGGGATGGTGCATCCTGGAACGGGGCCCTGGGATGAAGTGCAGCCACGCTTAGAAATATACACAGGGTGACGCGTGCGGATGATACGCACATAGGGCACACGGGTATGCTGGGACAGGGCACGGGTGGGACACAGTTAAGGTGAGATCGTACGCCCCAAGATTCTGCCCACGAAGACACCCCACCATTGCCATGCTGAGGACCTACCACACTGTTCGTCCCTGTGGCTGATGATGTGTGTTTTCCGCTACTCTGCTGGGACCCCACAGCTGTCCACGGTGCAGAGCCTGGAAACAAGCAGCCCAGTCTCAAGTTCTGGCCCCGCCACTCTGGGCCGTGTGACCTTGGGCAGGTTCGTAAGCCCCCCAAGGCTCGGGCTCATTCTTTCATCTGTAGAAAAGAGAAATGAAAATCTTCTTTGTGGGCTTGTAAAGCACAGGTGGTGCAGAAGTGCCCACGGTCCATCCCCGCTCAGGGTTACCTGTGACAGTTACTGGCTCTTTCTTGCAAGCTGGCATGCAGGGGAGTGGGGACGAGGGCTCGGGAGTCTTAAGGGACAAAGTGTGAGGTTTAACTTTCCCACGCGGTAACTCTGAGGCCCTGGCAAGCTGTGCTCTAAGCCTTAGTGTCCTTATCTACCAAAGAGGGTTAATGATGTCTACTTCTGTGTGCTTGCTTCTTTTTCGAATAAGTCGCTTCTCTCCATTGAATGCCGGGCAGGTGGTAAAAACTCCCACAACAAACGAGGCGTAAATCAGTACTTCCAGGTGAAGGGACAGTCCGGGGAGACTAAGACGATAAATCCAGTCATACCGTGAAGGAAGCAAACGCACATAAGGTGGTTGGCAACGCTTGGCACATGGTAGGAACGCGGTGAATGTTCGGTTCCCTCCTTGGAGCAACACAAGGTTTTCAGGGTAGTTTGCTTAGGCTGGAAGGGAATATGGGGCAAATGACGTTTTCTACCAAGAGAGCTGGGCTACCGGAAGCTGGGCTCTTCTGTGCTGTGCAAACCTGATCAGGCTGGTCCTGACCTGCTCAGTGACGGAACATCCACCCGGAGGTCTGTGTCCAGCAAATCATGTCTGCGGGGAGGGGAGCCAGACTTTGATCTCAGTCTCTCCCCGAGCCCATGCTCCTGGGTCCTAGGGCTCTTAAAGGGACATCTTTCAGCTGCCGCATACCACAGAGCCCTCGTGGTCATTAAAATGATCCTTTGGCACCTTTTCTTCAAGAAGAGGAGCGTGGCTGACAGCTCTGACCAATGCCAAGTTCAAATTACAGTAATTACAGCTGTTCCGTCCGTGGGTCCTTTCAACCATTGCTGGTATCCTTGTTCCCCGAAGCCCTGAAACGCTCTGGGGACTTCTCCTTGTCACAAATGCTTGATGTCCTTGAGGCGGGGATCATCACCTGTGACAGGTGTGGGTTGCACTTGACCTTTTGCGGCCAGAAGCCCAGAAAAGGCCTTCAAGGTGGCTGTGGACATCAATCTCAGTAACACGAAACCCTTATGGCGGATCTCTTCAAGCTGGCGCACGCGAGCACTTATAGGAAATCACATGAAAAAAAGATGCAGTGATGGAGATGCCGAGCCACGGGGATGACAGGCTTCGTTGCCTAAGGTGAGCTAGGAAATCAGTGACAGGAGCCCTCTGCCATGTGACTCCACATCCACTCCCTCACTGTCATCTTGTCATCCTTATGACCGTGGCATGCGTTCTCTCACCGAACACCTTGACTCTCCAAATCTTCCAGTCTTAGCCTCACAACTATCCTGGGAGAGGATGCCCTTGGCCTTCTGACTCTGATGGCGAAGAAACTGAGGGCCAGGGAGAACGAGTACATTTTCCAGGAACACCGAGTAAGAGAGGAGTACGACTGGGATTCAAATCTATGTCCCTGCCCTTAAGCACGATTCTGTACTGTCTCCAGTGCCCTCGCGCCCTTTATTTGGTGTCTTTTTATTATGGAAAATCTCAAACCCGCACAAAGTAAATGGAGTAGTGTGTCAGTTTCCTAGAGCTATGTAACAGATGTCCACAAATTTAGTAACTGAACACAACTCCCATTTATTAACCAAGAGTTTTCGTGGGTCAGGAGTCTGGGCATGACTTGCCTGGGTCCCCTGTGCAGGGTCTCCTAAATCTACAGTCAAAGGGCTCTCATCAGAAGTTGGAGATGCTTTTCTAAGCTCAGGGGGTTGTCGGCAGAATTCCTTTCTTTTCCAGCTGTAGAACTCACGGAGGCTTGTTTTTTCCAGATCCTCCTGCTTTGAGTCTCTGGCCTCAGGAAAGGCCTAAGTGCTCTTCTGAGAGTTCACCTGGTTAGGTCTGGCCCACCTACTATAATCTCTCTCTTAATGAACTCAAAGTCAAACTGGTTAGGGACTTTAATTACATCTGTAAAATCCCTTTGCCACAGAGTATAACATAATCATAGGAATGACACTTGTCACATTCCTAGGCCCACTCCCCCCCCTCAAGGGGAGGGGATTCTACAAAGGTGTGGGTCACTGGGGGTCATCTTAGAATTCTGTCTTCAAGTATGACCCATGTGTTCTCACCATGTAGCTTTAATAATGCTTAACACTCTGCCATACTTTTTTAAAAAATTTTTTAAACATATATTTATTTTTGAGAGAGTGCCAGTGGAGAAGGGGCAGAGAGAGAGGGAGACACAGAATCCAAAGCAGGTTCCAGGCTCTGAGCTGTCAGCACAGAGCCTGACGTGGGGCTTGAACTCAAGAGCCGTGAGATCATGACCTGAGCCGAAGTTGGACGCTTTACCGACTGAGCCACCCAGGCGCCCCTGTCATGCTCCTAATAATCCCCCCCCCACCCTTCATTATTATTTACTTTTATAGTATTTTAGGTAAAACTCACATACACTGAAAGGCACACATCTCAGCTGTGCAGCTTTGATGAATGGACGCACCCCACATAACGCACACCCTTATGACAGCTGAGAATATCTTCATCCCTTAGAAAGTTCCTCCTAGTCAGACACACTTACGTGTAACTTTTAATTTTAAAAAAGCTAATATTTGCACTAAGTCATATCACAGCCACCAGAGTGCAGGCAATCCATCCCTGTTAGCTTCTTTCCTGTTCTTGTAACTGAAAGTCTCAGTTTTTGATGAGATTCCACGAAGGCGAAGAGAAGGGACCCAGCTGAGCTGCCCATGGCCATGGAAAAGAGACTTCTAGAAATGCTTTGGTCGGGGTGCCCGGGGAAGCCATCTGCGCGTGCTGCCGTCATCGGCCGCGTTACCGGCGCAGTGTCTAGAAAGCATGGCTTGGGGCTCTGATCCTCGTTGGGTGGTCCACACGTTTCTAATTGCCAGGGCATGTAATTGACCACGGTCGGTCATGCCCGTTGGCTTTCAGACCTCCCCCCATATGGCCACATGCTCTGAGGTGAAGGGTACTCTTGACCTTGACTGCCTGATCGTGAGGGGGTCCTTCTTGCTCCCAAAAGGCAGGTCTGGGGCACAGCTGCGCTCAGGGCTTTCCTCCCTCCCCAGCAAAACATGCTAGGTGGCAGGAGGCAACGTGGTGAAGAAAGCTCCAATTGTTCCCCTCCCATCTGCAGAAGGGAAAGGGGATGTGGAATCGGACAGACAGACAGACTGCAACGTGCAACACTAATGCAACGTTGCCCTTTGGGCCGGGGTATTTTAACATCAGAGTCTCATTCTCCTCGCGCCCCATTTCAGCTTCATTGAGTTTTTGTGGGGATCGAATGGAAACACAATGGCATCTGTCAGAAAGCACCCGAGAAGCCCCAGTCCCTTCTCTTTGGCTGTGGGTTTAGCAATAACCTTTTCTCATTTGTCTGTCCCGCCAACCAGCAACTCTCTCAACCATCTCTTACCAACTAATATGCATGAAGGATGGAGACATGAGGGATGTATGAGGGAAATATACGGACCCGTCAAACATAATCTGTGCCTTTGGCAGGGGAAATAGGCATTTTTTTATAAACACCAATAGTATAAACCAGGCAGGGGTAATTTCCCCCAAAGAAGTAAATAACAACATGCATTAAGGTTTCCAGTGGGGCTATTTTCTCCTGCACCATCTGGAAAGATCTGGATGAGGGAGGGGCCGCCGATCTCTAGTTTAAAGACGACAAATAATTCTGGCCCCGTTTCATACCTGCTTTTATTTCCTCCTCGCTCCTGCCTCTCTCCTTCAGGGAGATATTCTATTCCACTTCGTTCCCCTGTTCCCTTTTTCTTGCTCATTCTCCCTCTCCTTACAGACGCAGGAATGCCCACCTTTCTCAAGTACGCTTCCTAGCTGATTCCTCCCCGCCCGATGCTTCATAAACCGTAACCCCCAGTCCCCTGGGTCTGCAGATGTCATGAGAAGCACCCCATGAAGAGCAACGGTGGTGATTTCTCATTTAATTTTTTTCAAAGATTTGATTTTTTTTTTTTTTCATTTAAAACTCAAACATGCCATTAAAAGCCTCACCCGGATCAGCTGTATCTTTAAGTGTAAAATCCATTTTAGCCGCCAGAGCTGCGATACGGTTAAGTACTTATTTTTATTGTCTGTCTGGGCATGGTTTTTAACTGCAGGTAGAGAATTGATCAATAATGTCATAAAGACACCTCACCCCGTGCCCTTTCCCCAAGCCCGAGCTCAGGGGAGTGGCTGAGGTCTGTGTGCCCTGAACCGTCCAGGGTGTGCAAGGCTGTGGATGCCTGTTCTCTCTCCTTTTGTCGGGCATTGTCTGGCATAGGCTGAGAGCTCTTTTTTACAGTCTCCCCGACTCTTTGCCAAGGGAACCATCCATCTGGTCTATATACTAGTGTGAGATCCAATGAGAGGATGGGAATTTGTCCTTCCTGTTAGGGGAGGCTTGTGGTGGCTGTGTCTCTCCAGCATTTACCCTGCCTGGGGTGGGGGGTGAGGAGAGAGGAGTCACATTCCAGAATGGCAGTTGTGCTGTTGGATGTCCTTAGTGCCCCCCTCCTTGGATTTGGCACCCCGGGACTCTTCCTGAATAGATGGGAGCCAAGGAAAGCATACCTGCCTTTATCAGTGCATGCGAGCGTACTGGGCAAAGAAACAAAAAGGGTTCAGTTGCTGCCCAGAGGAGAATGTGTATGAATCCCTGTGTGCTCTTGGTCTAGGCTAGACCAGGGCTTGAAGCACTGCGCATGTCCAGAAATCAACGGCAGAGTATATCATCGAGCACTTTGAGGTGGGGTTGGGGGAACAGGAGCTATGTCCCAGGAAAATGGGCTGTTGGTGTGGTGCTAAAGCACTTAGATGCCCTTGTCACTCTCCCAGACCTTATGGAAAACTGGGGTCCTCATTTATGCATTTATGTCCTCTTCTGTGCTTATTGGGAACCCACAGCTTGCTCAAAACTGCATGAGCCTATGCTCAGAGCCGCGAAGATCTATAAAAAGCCTCCGGGTAGTTCTTCTCTGAGAACTGCCTGGGGTAGATGCCAGGGAACTCCTATTCACCCTTCAAAGCCCAGCTCTAATGTCACCTCTTCAGTGAAACATAGCTGTTTCTCCATAAGCATGTTTTAGCCTCTGGGCGTTTGCACTTTCTGTCCCCTCTGCCTGGAAGGTGTCACCTCTGTTCCCTCCATTGCTCCCTCCAGCTCTCTGCTCACAAAGTTACTTTATCAGAAAGCTTTCCTCGGCACTACAGAAAAAAGCATCCCCAACTCTATAGCCCATTACTCGGCTTTGTTTTTTTCCCCGTTCTCTTATTCCAACTCGCAGTGTATATATTTCTGCACTTACTGTCTGTCCTTCTCCTCCGGAATGCAAGCTCGGTAAGGACAGGAATGATGTTTTGTCCATGCTGGTCCTGGGAACATGCCTGTTCATCGCTGATTGGCTGGATTGACCCACCTCTAACACTGGCATCCTTCCCGTGGCAGGTTGTTGTTGTTCTTTTTAAGTAGCTTTACTGAGGTATAATTTATATACATACTGTGAAATTCACCTGTTTAGGGAGTAAAATTTAATAGGTTTTAGTACATCTATAAAGCTGTGCCACCATCACTCTGATTTTCAGAACATTTTCATCACCCCAAAAGGAAGCTCCCCCCTACCGCTTAGCAGTCAACCCCCATTCCTTCCCTCCCTCCGAGCCCCCAGTAACCACTTAATCTGGCTCTATAGATTTGCCTTTTGTGGACATTTCATGTAAATGGAATCATAAATCACATGCTTTTTGTGACTGGCTTCTTTACTTAGCGTGTAGTGTTTGTGAGGCTCATCCATTATGTGGCCTGTTTCAGTATCTTGTTCCTTTTTATTGCCGAGTAATACGCCATCGTACGGCTGGAGCATATTTCATTTGTTTCTTCACCGGTCGGTACGTACTTGGGTTATTTCCACTTCTTGGACTAATGTGAATGCTACTTCTGTGAATGTTTGCGTGGACACGCGTTTTCATCTCTCTTGGGTAGACTTCTGGGAGCGGAATTGCTGGGGGTCTGATGGCAGTTGGTCGATTTTCCATGTACTCTAGTTCTTCCAACTTGAGGGCTGGCTGGGAGTCTTTGCTGTGGGAGCTTTCCTGTAAGAATGAATGTGGACACTTACGCAGAGTGGCTCCTTATAAACGATGTTAGAGCAAAGGACAGAAGACCTGCTGAGTTAGGGGAGAAGTGAGGGAGGGGGCTGTGGGCTCTTTGCCTACTAGGAAGCACATCTTGTCTCCTGCAAGGACGTGCTTCACGAGGACACGCCCCCCCCCCCAAAGTTGTTTATGGTGTTCCTTGTGTCATCTTTTTACAAGTGTTTTCCTCTCGTAATAAACATGAATTGCACCTATTATGGAAAACCTGATAATACACAACAATAAAGGAGGAAATGGACCACCTGTCATGCTCCATTCCTGACGTGGCCACTTGCCAGACATCCTAGGAGAAGCAGAGGGTATCTCTGAGTCTCGGGTTTTTATGTGTGCAAAGTAAGGGGAATAACGAATGCCCTGGTGCCCCCAGAAATAAGGCATGATGACCTGGGTAATAGCGTCTGAAAATCTTTGTTTATTCAATCTCAGCATTCTTAACCCTCTGCTTTTAACCCAGAGCATGCGGAAAATTTGCAGTTGAGAATTCTGCCAAGCTCCTTGTGATTTCCCTGGATCTTTTAGGATCCGTGAGATAAGAGGGAAAGAAGAAGAAAAAAAAAATTCAGATTCGTAGGCGTAGAAGCTCTGTTGTAAAACATAGAAAGATACTCCTTCTTTCTCACCACCCTACCCTTGCTGTGTCCTTCTCCCTCGGCAGAATGACAGTGATCAGGAAGCAGGCCAGTAGGAAAGTCCAATGAACATGGACCTGTAAAATGACACTTACCTAGGAATTTGTTCAACAAACATCTGCAAGAGTTACCAGGATAATTTGGTTGGGGATGGTGTGACATTAATGAACATGACCCTGATGGTAGCTTCCACTTACCACCTGCTATCTTCCAAGCATTAAGTAACACATTTTACCCATCTATCCACCCACCCACCCATCCACCCTCCCTTCTCTATTCTTCGTGGCCACCACAGGAGGTAGATACCATTATCTCCATAATGTGTCTTGCCCAGCTGGTAACAGACCTGAAAGAAACCTTGGTGTTTGTGATTCCAGTCTTCTGTCCTTTCGCAGTAAATCAAATAATCAGAGTGCCTCCCGCCGCGTTGGGTTCTCAGAATACAAAGATGAATAAGAAACAGTGGTGCATAGTGGTAGAGAGCACAAGTTCGGGAGCCACATAGCTCTGTGTCATCTATCCATCCATTTCGAGCACCATATTGGACAGTGGGATCGCGGATCCCCTTCCTGTAATACGTTGAGTCGTTTAATCTCCATTTTCTTGGTAGAAAACGGAGAGAATAATAAAACCTACACCACTGGGTTGTCGTGAGAATTAATTAAATTGGGCTTGACACAGCACCTGGCAAGAGCAAATTAACAAATGTTGGCTGTTGTCATCGGTGATGGTATTTGCCTAGTGTAGGAAGACAAGACCCTGCTTTCTGGAAGGGAGCTCACTGTGGGACTGGATGTCACCCCTATGGTCCTGTGCTTCCCTAACACTTTCTCTAGCCCCTGTGAGGTGAGACACCCTTGTGGCCATGCCCCCAGCTGCGGCCCCCGCACCGTGCCTTGCCCTGCACCCACTGACCAGCTCTGCCAGGAAAAGGCGGATGGGCGTCCCTGTTGGCAAGGATCCAACCGGGCCGACTGTTGGGGTTCAGAGGACAAAGGAAAGGGACATTTGAAGGAAGTTCCTACTTCCTCAGAACCAGTGTTCCTATCTCCCTCGCTCACATGATCTATTGGGACATCCTTCACGTTCCAGCAGTAAGCACGTCCCGGAAAAATGCCAGTGCTGGTCGGTCGTGTGATGAAATGTCTTTCTTTACAAATACACTGGCGGGGGTGGGGGATGGGGAAGAGAAGAAGCTGACTCTGCATTTCTGAGTAAGGTTGAGATGGCATATTTATGTTATTAACTCTTTGAATCTCAGCTAACGGGTGTCTGTATAATGGGAATAACACGAGTACCTATTATGGGGGGGACTTGTGAGCTGGAATGAAGCCCCGTGTGTAAAAGTGCCTGCCTCTGCCGTGACCATTTTTTCATGCCGTAGCGTATTTTATCTTCATATTGTTCAGGAGAGTAGACAATTTGATTCTCCCCCTTTACAGGGGAGGGAATTGAAGCTAAGAGAGGTAATTGGACTCACCTAAGGCCATACAGCTAATAGATGGGAGAAGCCGTCTTCAGGCCCTGATCTAAGTCCCGAGCTACATGCTGCGTTCTGCGTGCCCTGTTCTTAGCCGGTCTCCATTTCTTGAGCCTCCGGGTCAGTGCACTTTTTCCGCAAAGGTACGGTTGTTAAGCGTTTGCAGCTTTGCGGCCCACACGTTCCCTGCGACCACAGAGAAGCTTGTGACGCGAAAACAGCCATAGACAATAGGCCATCGGGCAAGCATGGCTATGTTCCGATAAAACTTTATTGACAAAAACAAGTGGCGGGCCGGCGTGGGCCTGCGGGGCTGTAGCTTCCTGACTTCTGCTTTAGAGCAAGGCCCGGCTGCCTGGGAAACACCATGAATGGGGTTAAGGAATAAATGCCTGCTAGCATGAGGGCAGCCTGGAGCTTCTCCCGAACATCTGCTTGTCCCTACGGCGGCATGCTTTCATAGCTGGAAGATGGCTATGAAGAAGGCGGTTCGAGCCTGCCATCGATTGAAGGCAATCAGAGAAAACAGGAGGATTAAGTACAAGAGATCTCCATTAGAAGGGTTTCCTCCTTGTAGCCTTACTGACCCAGGACAAGAATAGCCCGCGTGATTTATAACGCTCCCTGGGGCACTCACTTCTCTGGTTTCTTTTCTGCCCCCTGGATTATCCTGTCCTCAGCCACCCCCTTCCCCTTCCCCCAAAGCGTTGGGACCTCCCCAGGCACGGGGGCCTCCCAGCGTGCTCTGCCCTGTCCCCGGTGCCAACGCCCCTGGCCTGCCCGGGGCGAGCCGGAGCTGGGCAAATTGAGGATACGTGTGCCTTGAGGCCGGAGCGCTCTGGGGCTGCTCCAGCCCTGTTTCTGGGACAGCAGGTGCAACTGCTCACTGCCACCAAAATACATTCTCGAGGTGAGGGCAGACAGACCAAACAAGAGCAGGGCTCTGCCCTCCCTCCCAGGACTTGGCTTCCTCCAGAGGACACATTTGCTGTGAGGACACCCCGAGTGCTAATCCTCTCACCCAGGAGATGCCACTGTGGTCAGCACTTTTCGCCGAGGGCTGGACTCGGGCAGGGGCATCCCCCCGGCGCTGGCAGGCTGGCCCAGGGCAGCGGTAAATCACGCGGGAGAAGGCACTCCTTGGACGCCACGCTGCTGGGGACTCCGTGCGTGCCATAAATCAGGAGCTCACTCCGTCTCACCTGTCCCATCCATGTGACCGTGCGCGGGGCCCCCTGGAGGCCCGGGGAAGGGACGATGGCGGCCGATGGCTTCAGCCAGGCCGGGCATCAGCGGGGGCTGTCTCTTTGTCAACTTATTACCTGAGATTTATGCGTGATGCAGCCAGGTCTGCTCGGTGACACATTCTAATTTAATTAAATTTCTGTTGGATTGATGTCTGATCAATCAATAATGTTAATGTTTTTGCAATTTGGAGATTAAAGTATGGTCAAGCCTCGGCAGAACCCCCCCCCCCCCCCCCCCCCCGCCACCAGCATCATCTTCTTGCTTTGGAATATTCTTTTGGAAGAGGTTTGCCTTCTTTGCTCCCCTCTCTGCCTTCCTCCCTTTCCTATTTAAACATATTATTACGTGCCTAGAACGTGGACCCTTAATAAGATGGAAATACGGCTTTGGGGCATGGTTTCCGAGCCCGAGGCTGCAGCAGAACCCCCTGGAAAAGTTGTTAGGATCCAGCTCCACGGGCCTCAGCCCAGAGTTTCTGACCTGGTGGGTGTGGGGTGGGGCCCCAAGTCTGCATGTTAACGAGGCCCAGGCGATGCTCCTGGTGGTGGTCCAGGGACCCCGTTCTGGAAACAACTGGCCTACAGGTAAAGAGTTCAAGCTCCGGAATCCTCTGCGTGCAGATGTCCTTTACTAAGCTGTGTGGCTTCGGCCAACTTCCTTGATGGAGCCAAGCCTCCGCTTTGACTTGATTTTTCCATAAAATGGGAATAGTAACAGAGCCTAGTTCAGAGGATCCCCGCAATTCCTCGTGCTTGAGTAATACTCAACCCAGTAAGCCCCCAATACGCGTCACCTCCCTTTGTAATGGGAGGAACACAGCTGGGTGCCTGCCTGCCTGGAGCCTCCCACCTGGAGGGCTAGACCCATCTAGAGGTGATATTATGATCGATCTAGAGGTGATATTATGATCGAGGCAACCAGAGGCTCTGACAGGGGTACTGGATCTAATCAGGGAGGTGAGAGAGGCCTCCGGAAGGAATGGAGTAGAAACTGCAAGGAAGGACCAGGGAAAGAGGGTCTGGGAGACTGGCATCCTTAGAGGCCACCAACAGAACCCTATACGTATATATATATATTTTTTTTTTTTAATTTTTTTTAACGTTTATTTATTTTTGAGACAGAGAGAGACAGAGCATGAACAGGGGAGGGGCAGAGAGAGAGGGAGACACAGAATCAGAAGTAGGCTCCAGGCTCTGAGCTATCAGCCCAGAGCCCGACGCGGGGCTCGAACTCACAGACCGTGAGATCGTGACCCGAGCTGAAGTCGGACGCTTAACCGACTGAGCCACCCAGGCGCCCCGAGAACTCTATACGTATATTGAAAAGATCGTTCCAGCTGCAGCTTAAGGGAACAGGCTGCTTGCGGTGAGAACAGACAAACCGTGGCCCGGACTGTATCCGCCAGGCCTCGAGCTCTGAGACTCCGTTCCCTTCTGGAAATCTGACTCCCTAGCCATCGCCTTGGTTGCCTTGAAGTGGATTTGAAATCCCCTGTGTCCCTCTAACGAGGTAATTCGTCCCCATGGCGTGAAAGGTGCCACGTTAAGTGGCCCCCCGAGACTCTGGTGAACCAGAACGCCTGCGGTCTTCTCCAGGATTTTGCTGCCTGTCGCCGCACATGTCATTTATCTGCACAACGACTGAGATGAGCACGTGCTTTCAAAACGTCTTTGCTGACAACCAGCTGTGAGGGCCGTATCCCAGCACAGGCTGCCCTTTGCCGCCAGGGTCTCTGGGTTAGCGTGGGGAGCCAGCTCTCGTTCAGGGTTTCATGTGTTTCTTAAAATTTTTTGCATCCCAGAACCCCTCTCTGAGATTGCTTGGTCGTTTTTCATTGTTCTTTTCGAAACAGAGCCCAAGCCAGCCTTAAGCGATGAAGCCCGATGAGAACCACTGTGAGTGGGTTGGCATTGACGGGCATTACTGATGCCTAAGAATCACTCTTGATTCCTACAGAGGTCACAGCACATCGCCCTGAACCCCTCAGTTATCTGTCCCAAGGCTGGTGGGAGATGCCCGCACATGTGGGACATTATATCCATGAGAAGGTACCATGTCAAGCCCTTCACTGTATCTCTGCACTTAGGCTTCGCGGCACCTATTGGAGATAGAACCTTCTATAGCTCCCACTTTGCCAGAAAGTAAATTGAACATCACAGATAGGAAGTGAGTTGGTCAAGGCCGTGCAGCTTGTGATAGTGGAAGTGTAAACACGTATCAGTCAGCTTAAAAACAAAATTCTGCCCTCCGTCTGTTTTTCATCCAGAAGAACTTGAAATGAAGGGAGTTGATGAAAATCCTTAAGATGTTAGCAGTCGCTGAAGGCTTTCTCCCTGCTGGCTGTTGATCCATTAATCAGCATCTTTGGGATTTGAATGGTTATCCAGCTACACATGTAGCTACAATCACTAGAAAGTCTGCCACATCTCTCCTCGGCTGTAGCTTTAAGCCATTTCTCCGCGATTTGCTCGAACTCCTGGTCCGGTAGGCCTTCTGAGGCGCCCCTGATCTTACCCAAGCCATCGTGGCAACACGGGCCCACACCTGCCTTTCTTGCCGTGCTCACTGTCGTTAGTACCCCCGTTCTTGAATTTGCCGGAAATCGGGGTCCAGGACTGGTCTGCTTTGGGGAATGCACCTTAACCCTTTTGGAAACTCTGGACATTTCCTGCAACCCTTCGTGGCCCTGTTGCTGACCACCAGCTCTTGTAGTAGGCCGTGGAGCCTACCCCGTGGATGCAGGTGTTTTTTGGGGGTCTGCATGGTGTTTTGAACAAATTCTGCCTTTCTTGTCAGCATTTACAAAACCTGGGCAATTCAAGTCTAAAACCACTCAGGGTCTGGCTTATCTGGAAGATTTCGGGGGGGGGGGGGCTGCGCCGCTCGGCCTACGGGGTCACTGCCCGCTGGACCCTCTCACTTACACTCCCTCTGCCCCCACCAGCTGCGCCCGCACACCTTACGCTTGTAACCCGCCCGCCTGGTGCCAGAAGTCACCTGAGTCACAGCCCCTGGCGGATGCGCTACCCTTGTGCCCCTGTACCCGATTAATGCTTATGAATTCATCCTCGGCCACGTGTATGTGATCGTTTCCAGCTTTGGAGACTGTTCCTCGGGGGAGAAGGTGGAGGCAGATAAAAGCACAGAACTTCTGCTTTTCTTACTGTCATCTGTTCGAATATTGCATCATCTTCTCCCAATCCCTTCCTTTTCCTTCTTGCTCCAAACATAGCTCGAAAAGCCCTTTTTTATCGTCCTTAGCCTTTTTTTGCAAGCCTCAGCGCTTTCCAGGGTTTTGTCTCCTAACACTCTTCTTACAGACGCAGTGTCAGTTTGCATTTGTTTTAGGGGGGGATGACGCATAATAGGATAGCACACCTGCAGAAGCGACTAATTTAGCAATCCAGCCACGTTTTCAAGTTCGCAGCGGGATCCGCTACGTCAAGAGACAAAAAAAATATGTTAATGGGGTTGAGGAAAAATGTAAGAAATTTTCCAAAAGAGAGGCCCACGGATTTTGAAAAACTCACGCATTTGCCTACCCGATGCCAACCTGGACGTCAAACGTGCCCACCTCTCCTGACTTATGAAAGGTCCAGGAAGGGTTGGGCTTGACAGAGAGAATGTGTGCCAAACTTAGTCCTCATCGGAGCCTGACGATATGCTCAGTTCCGGTTTCCATAATGCACAGGACCCAGTGAGGATATTTGGTGTGGCAGCTGGGTAATGTTGATGTTATCTGCCACGCAAGTTTGCCGTAATTCGTATAAGACGTGGGGTTTTCAAATCAAATTGTCATTGGATGTTAATGGTATCTGCTCCCGCTGTCTTAAAACAGGGCTGGAAGGAAGGCTTTCAGTGTGTCAAGATAAGTTGGCATTTAACAAGAGCGCAAGAGTGATCTTATTAAAATGTAAATCAGATCCTATCATTACCTTGCTTAAAACCATCCAGCACCTTCCACCGCCTGGAGATTCAAGCTCAGCTCCTTGCCACGGCCCAGGGCCTTGTGGGATGCAGCCCTGGCTGCTTCTCCGAGCCCATCTCTGGCAACTTCTGCCTTGCTCTTTGCTTTCCAGCCACAAGGACCTTCCCTCTGTTCCTTAAACTAGCTTGTTCCCGCTTGGGGCCTTTGTGTTGGCCATTTCTTCTGGCTCAGATGGTTTTCTTCTCGAGCCTTATGGGGCTGTGCCGAAGATGCCCATCGACGACAGTACTCATTCCCTGGGGTGGGCCTTCTCTGAGCCCCCTGATGGACACAGCCCTATCCACCACCACTCTCCAAACCCTGACCCTGATTTATGTATCCTCATAGCGCTAAGCAATACCCCAAAATTCGTGTTCCTGTGTTCTGTGCTTAGGATCTGTCTTCCCCATAAGAAGAGAAATTTAATAGAGGCAAGTACCTGAAATAGTGTCCCTGGTACCCACGTTAGTGCCTGGCTGTGCCTGGTGCTCAGTCAACATCTGTTACAGGTCCAAAGGCAAGTGAGCACAACCGACTACTGGAATGAATTGTTAGCGTGTCCAGAATGGACAAAACGTGCTCTGTGCTGGGTGTGTGAATGCACAGGCAGGCGTGCCAATGTGTGTGTGTGTGTGTGTACCTGCGTGTGCCATTTTTAGTTTGGGGTCTTAGGTTTAAGCCTCTAATACCTTCTGAGTTAGTTTTTGTATATGCTGCAAGGGCCCGGTTTGATTTTTGAAGCCTGTGGAATATCCAGTTTTGAGAGCACCGTTTACTGAATACCCCGTCCTCTTCCCCTTGTGTGTTCATGTGTTTGGTGCCCTTGTCGAAGATCAGTGAGCTGTGCTGCGTGTGCGTGCACTCTTGACAAGAGGTGAGCTGCCAGAGGGGGGGAATTGCTAACTGGGCACGAGTTTCAGGCTTTAAACTCAGAGTGGTGGGGAGGATTTCTAAGCTCGTAGTAGAGTGGTTCAGACTGGGGGCTCTGGAATCCGACCACTGCTGTCCCTTGCATCGTCTCTGCCACCTTGCGACTTTGAGTGCATTACTCACCCTGTTAGGGTGGGTCTCCGTTTCCTTGCCTGAATAGGGAAATAATAAAATTTCCTGCCTCAAAGAGATGCGAGAAGGAAAAGAAACTATGTGCACAGTATTTTTGCACAGTGCCTGACGTAGAGTAAGGGGTCGGTAAGTGTTGGCTCTTGTTACTATCGTTACCATTTTTTCCCAAACGGAGATGAGCCAGAGGGTTCGTGTGGGGAGGAGTCGCTGATCGACCTGGACTGGTGGGGGCAGGGGGTGGGGACGGGTGAGTGCCGAGGTCCAGGTGCCATCTGGTTGTGCAGAAAGTAGAGCTTCCATTTTAGGCGCAGCTCAGGGAGGCCTGAGGTCTCATGTAAGGCTTCGTTGGAGCTGAGTCTTGAAACTGGGCTTCAGCCCTTGAGACTTTCCACCTGTTATTACACAGCCAGAAACGGCCTCTCCCCTCTCCCCCCCCCCCCCCCGAAAACACATTAGGTCTCGTTTTGCAAAAAGGACTCAGGTCACCCAATCCCAGGGGTGCAGGAAGGCAGACCACAGGACAAAGGAGGAAGGGACTTGCTTACTTAGGTCCCTCTCCTTGTTCCTGGCCTGTTTTCAGGCTCACCATGTGGACACAAGTGTTCTCCGTCTTTTCCCCAAACAGTGCTTATGGTAGAGACCACTATATGCTAAACAAACCCTAGTCGTCTTCTTCCTGGGTACCTGGTGGACTACATTGCCCAGCATCCTTTGCAGCTAAATGTGCCGTATGACCACGTTCAGGCCAATGGAAGAAACGGGAGGTGATAAAGACCCTTTCTGGCATGGCCCATGAAAACTTGCTCTGAATTCCTCCATGACCTTTCTGTCCCATCTACTGGCTGAAGTGACATGCTTCCAAGGACCCGGACTAGCATGACGGCCTGAGATGGAAGAAGCGTAGGTCCCTGTGCTGTCCAAAGGACACAGCTGACCAGAAACACCCACTTGGAACTGGCATGTGAGCAAGAAACAAATCTGGGTTCTGTCAAGCCACTGAAATTTGGGGGTTGTTTGTTACAGCAACTTACGCACCCTAAGTGAATATGCCACCCCTATGAAAGTACCATCAGAGTGGTCTATCAGATATCTTCTATAGCCATGTACCCTCTGAGAGTGGATTAATGACATCTAAAAATAGAAAAACAGGACGTATATCAACTCTGATTTTTATAAGGGCCACTCAACTCATCGGTATGATGATGCCTTCTTGGCAGACAAATAACTGGAGGTTCTTAAAGTTCACAAATAAATATCACCACCAGTGTTTTCAGCACCTTATTTCATACTCTTTCTACTGTGTGCTTCTAAGTGTGTTAAGTAGACAGGAGTCTAAGGAGATCTCGACGACACCAGCTTTGGAGAGCTGAAGAAAGAGGAAGAAAGAAAAAGGAAGAAAAAAATGTTCTTATGTGTTTGAAAACCAATCGTCTGAACATTAGCAATAAAAAATGGAAAACGTTTTTGGGGGAGGGGCACTCACCAAAAAAAAAAAAAAAAAGAAAGAAAGAAAACGTTGGGATACCTTGGGATAATGTTAACAAGGAATATGAAAGAAAATTTACTACGTTTTTTTTTTAAAGTTTAAAAATAAAACTTGGAGAAGTATTTCCAACACATCAACCCCATGCCAAATTGAACTCTCCGTTGAGGGAAATTTCAATCAAGATCCTAGATGATGGTTTTCTTGACAGGTTAACTCCAAAGATCATTGGGAAGAAGCAGAGTGCAGGAGAGCCAATAGATGACAAATAAAACTAAGTGACAGGAAAGGGGAGGGTTAGTGGCCTCCTCTGTCGGACATAAAAATGTATTCCCTAAAATATGATCATGTTGCAGGAATGGGCAAATAGCATAATGGAACAGAGGAAAGAGTTCTGGCATTGGACACTTTATGTGTGAGTTTAGTATATTAGGAAGCTAGCCTTTCAAATCAGGGGATTCAAGATAGATTGTTTAATATATAACATCAGGACAATTGCTTCTCCCTTTCTTCTAAGTTTCTGGAGAGCTTTGTACGAAAAAAATACATGAGCTATTTCAAATCCTGATGAACGATCTTTGTAAGCATAATGTCTAATGCTAGGAAAAGTGAGGGTCTAGACTGATAAGGTCGGTTCCCAAACACTGTACAACTTGCATTGCAAAAAAAAAAAAAAAAACAACACAAAAACAAAAAACATACAAAATTTAAAATACGAATGATAAACTAAGAAACTTTGCTATAGTTTTGAAAATCTAAGTGATAATAGCCATCATATATATAGATCTATTATTAGGCAATCATAAATAGAAATCCATATTAAGATGGATAAAAACATAGTCTTTTTGGAGGCTAGCATGGCAGAAAGCACATTTTAATTTTTTTAGTGTTTATTTACTTTTGAGAGAGAGAGAGCATGAGTGGGGAAGGGGCAGAGAGAGAGGGAGACAGGCACAGAACCTGAAGCAGACTCCAGGCTCTGAGCTGTCAGCCCAGAGCCTGACACGGGGCTCGAACTCACGAACCGTGAGATCATAACCTGAGCCGAAGTCAGACGCTCAACCGACCGAGCCACCCAGGCGCCCCCAGAAAACAGATTTTAAATGCCCACACCCTTTGATCCAGCAAATACGCCTCTGTGGTTTTAAGGATATAATCCATCCAGTGCCCAAAGACAGCTGTAGGAGGATCTGCTTTGTAATACTGTTTAAAAGAGGGAGAATAAGGAAGAATTTATTGAAATGAAAAGTAACGGGAAGGGTCTTTTCCTCCTCAAGATTAAAATATGTTTGGAAGCTTCTGTAGGAGAAGAAGGTGGCCATGATGCAGGACCAGACAGCTGAACACAAGACAATGCAGAAGTAGTTTGGGATCCATGATAAGCCTCTCCCTGAAAACACAAGCCCCCGGAGCACAGTCCTCTCACTGTCTTGTCTGCTGCAGTGATCCTACCAGTGCAACAACACCTGGTCCATAGTAGGTGGGAAGAAAGACTAGAAGAGTAGCTGGTAAGCTGGTATTGGGATATCTTGTATTCTTTTTCTTTCTTCTAATCCCAGGCGTACTCCATCGTGGTTCGGAGAGTGCACGCTTACACCTCGCAACGATATGTGAGCCTTGCCTCTGCCTCTGATGGACAGATCTGAGTCTCCAGGCCTAAACATTTGAATGAAGAATAATACCTACCGTAGGGGGTAAATGGGAAGAATTAAGATGATGCACGTAAAGCACTTAGCTCGATGCATGCTAACTGCTGTTTCAAATGCTCTGTAATTCATTTTGTCCCTGTAAAGCTAACAAAGGAAAAAGAAGCGACATATATGTTTAAGTTAAAAAAAAAAAAAAGGCATCTTTTCCTGAATTTTCCTGCAGCTTGTTTAATATTTCCGCAAAATCTCCAGGTATCGAGACTTCCCTGGGGAGAAACGTTTCTCGGTGACTCTGACCCAAGACAACGCCTGACCAAGGAGAGGACTAACCTCTCTTCTTTGACCTCTGCCTAATGCACAAGGTCACACATTATCCTTCAGGGTACTTAAAATTTTTTTTAACGTTTTTTTTTTTTTGAGAGGGAGGCAGAGTACGAGTGGGGGAAGGGCAGAGAGAGAGGGAGACACAGAAATCCCAAGCAGGCTCCAGGCTCTGAGCGGGGCTCGAACCCACAAGCCGTGACATCATGACCTGAGCCAAAGTGGGACACTGAACCGACTGAGCCACCCAGGCGCTCCCACAGTACTTTTTAACCAAGATACTAAAAAATAGTATAATGACAGATAACCTAGGAATATCAACATAGCTATCATTTTTGCTATTACCACCACCATTTTTTAACTAAAAATGCAATTCCTGCTTCCTGGCGAAGTTTTGGAAAATACAGAAGTGTACAAAGAAGAGCGTGGAATTTCACCTCCTCCACCACCTTGAGCTGGCCACGGTTGGTACTTTGGTTAATGTCCTTGAGTCAAACAGGCATCGATTTCGGAATCTGCCTTTTCACCTTGTTGTAAGTTGTACCTATCTTCCTCCGTTGCTATGTACGCAAAAATATATAAAAATATGCTTTCTCATGAAACAAAGAAACTCTCTTCTGAGGGCAAAGTGGTTTCTGCCGTTGGCAAAGCAGTCTCCTGTTGGAAACACAGAGCAAACTCGTTTGTCTTGTTCTTCCCAAAGATGCCCAGGGAAACACGTGTGTTCTCAGGACCGGAAGAGGAAGGGAAAGTCGGGCCCTCAGGTCCGCCTGGTCTGAAGCTAATCGAGAGGGTGTAGGGAAAGAAGTAAGATCCGAATCATGCGCCCTGTCCCTCTGCTGTTTAGCTGAGTACTCACACGCTAAAGACCCTTCTGCACACACAATTATATACACCGGAATCTTAGTGATAGTCTTTGGGTGATGGGATAATGGGCCGTTTTTATTTTATTCTCTTTGATCATTTATATTAAAAAAAAATGTTTCTCTAATGAGCAGAGGAAAAATGAGAGTAATGGTGGCTTTAAAAAAAAAAAAAACAAAACTATGAACTATATTGCAAGAAACCTTCCAGAATAATGAAATAGTATGGCTTCTATGGTATACTAAAGCCACTCTTGTTTCGGTTCAGTGGGAGGTAGCTGTGGGTACTGCTTGTCCTGATTTCCAGTTGCCGTGGCATTTCAGGCCCTGATGAAAGATACCATGACCTCCTTGGGGTGCCTTGATCACTCTGGGGTGCCTGTCCAGTCACTCTGTATTAAGTTTAATCCTCATTTGAGGAGGATAGAATGTCGAGCATAAACTAGTGGATGCTGTAATGTGTCGAGCCATCCTGAAGCCCCACTGCCCATGTCTCCTACTTCTGGGGGCAGTACATACAAATGTATATGTACACATATATAATTTATTGGGCGGCTGGCTCATCAAGTATATTGGTTTTCATAGCTCCCCTATTGTCAGCATATTTCAGATTGGATTTGCTGCTGACATGGTCGAATGAGAAAATACTGACATGTTTCAGTATTACACTTGACATTTTGAGTATTATTATTAGTCGTTTCATTCCGTGTAGTATCATTGTCCGAATGGGATCGCGCTTAAAAAAAAAAAAAAAAAAGTCCGAGTGCTACTCGATTCTGAAGAGGTGCCCGGCTTTGGGGTGCTCCCCTGTACGCCGTCCGTAGAGCCGGGAGGGAAGCGTGTTAAACTGGGGAGCAAACCGCAGGTGATACCTGTTGGACAGAAAATTCTGGCAGAGCTAATTTGGAAATTGTTTCAGGGAGAGCTCTTTTCTTGAAGAGAATGGCCCCTGTCAACCTCACCCTAATCAACAAAGTGTATTTTTGGTGCCAAGTGGGTTTTCTTTCCAACTGCGATGGCCACCATATCAGTTTTATCAGTCTTTGAAATGTGACCTTGCAGGGAGTTATCACCCAAATTTCTCATAAGCCCACACAGAAGAATCACCTAGGCAAATGTGTGTGTGTGTGTGTGTGTGCACGTATTCCTTAAAAAAAGGCTTTGTAGGAAGAAATAAACAAAATATATTTTTTTCTTCTGTGCTGCAAAAGACCAACACGTATTTGCATATAAATACAATCATTCCATATTCAAGGTTTAATTTTTAGCAAATGTCCCAGAAAGAGGAGGCTCCAGGAATAGGCCATCTCACTGAGAGGTAGAACCTGAGTTACTTCCTTGTGAAGAGCTGTTTCTGGATGCTGGCTGCCAGGGTGTGAAGAACAGGGTAGGCATATTCTAAGCTCATGTTGCAGAAGGTCCTTGCTCAGCAAAGGGGACTTCTGTCATCTGTTACTTAGCTTAAGGTTGTAAAGAACAGCTTTCTCTAGTCGATTGGACTTACTAGCCAATCACCTTCTCCCAAGCCCTGAGCACGGTTAGAAATTGAGAGTTCTGGAATCATCAGTGCGTATTCATGAATCCAATGGGGTCCTCCGGCAAGCATTTCCTGTATGTAAGGGGATTCTTCTGGAATGTGTAAGCCCCTCAGGCCCTAAGTCCTTGGACTTATTGAGAAGGAGACATGTTTATCTCTGGCTGGGTTGCTGTCAAAACCGAGTGGGTGTATTTCTATCAATAAAACACTGCTCTGACAATTTGTCCCTGGAGATAAATGGCCTTTTCCAGAGAGGCTTTAAATAGAGGCCATGATGGTAGCGAATGGGACTGAGTTGAATAATTGTATCATTCTCCATAAATCCTGTGGTGCCGTGTTCACACGGGACCAACTCCGGGATGCATGTTAGCACACAGCCTTCGTGTGGCATGGGCACAGCTGTGTGCCATGTCGGCATGATGGGTAAGCAAATTGCAGATGATCGGGACATGGGGGGGGCGGAATTTAACTCTCTGCTTTCCCTGTACAATGTGTCTCCTTTGCCAGAGGAACAGCTGTATGACTTTGTTTCTGTTGTTAAAATTAAGATATTCACATGGCTAACAGGAGCCCTCTCCACCTACTTGATTGGACTTCAGTTTTGAAATGTAAATCTATCAGGTGCATCTTGTTTACAACAGGTGGGAATAACCTCGTGAAGATGAAAAGAAGGTATTTCTGGCAATTTGAAAGATGGCGTCTTGAAGGGTGTTGAGTTGTACAGGGGAAGTCAAACGTAGGTCATGTCTTCTAGTGATGTGTTTCCCACCTCCCAAAGTAATACAATGTAGAAGTCACTCTATGTATACTGGTCTACTGGGTTTGGAGATACTCATGGCACGGGCCATGATTTAGTTCATTTTCTATCCATATCGCGGAACAGTTCACGACACATAATTAAGCAAAGAGCAGGGTTTTTAAATTAAGTGCCATTTTTTTTTTAACCCCAAAGAGAAGCTCTCTCGAGCCCTTAACGTATAGTAGGCTTTGATCTGAACTTAGCTTGGGGCACACCATGGTTCCTCTTGGAAGGTACATTTTCATCCAAGAAATGTCGGTGACTTGGCTTTTAAGAGGAATTGTAGGTGCGGAAAACTACAAAGAATAACGTCCTGGCAGTTCTACCAGATCAGTGTTGCGAGGGAAGGATGGACCCGTGTTTTCCGGAGCTGAGTTTTCACAGATGGGACTGACGGGAAGATGGCCCGCCATGTTGGAGTTAACCAAACCCAGAGGATCCGTTCATGGAGAAGTCGATGTTTGAAAGGAGCAGTGTGTAGGGATCTGGCCCATTCTAAATGTATCTGCATGATTTTTTAATTCGAGTATTTTCCATTAGGAGAGAGGTGCTGAATAATTATTTTATAAGTATGGAGGAATCATTCATTGACATTACTGAAACTTAATGAACACACGGGATTCTTAGTTTACCTTGTCTACCTCCATTTGGTCTGTATGCCACCAAATCAGGTTGGTTTTGGGGGCCCTTTGTGGCAAGTCATCAAGGCCAATTGTGGTAAACCCATGAGCTGGTCACAGCTGGTCTTCAGTGGCTGGTAGGCTTCTTTTACTATATCTTTCCTCTGACTCTGCAGGGACCCCCTGCTTGCCCATGCTTTCACTTGATGTCCCACTGCCTCAACATCTTCTCTGTTGAGACACCATCCTGTCTTAGGGAATGATAGCACTGAGGGCTCACAGACGTGGGCTCTGGATCCAAATAGGCGTGAGCCTCTCCCTGACTTATGGGCTTGCCTGCGACAATTGCATCATCTCTCAGAACCTCAATGTTTTCATCTGTAAAATGGGCACACATAATGGAACTTAAACCTCAGGGTTCTGAAAATTAAATGAGACAATCCGCTTTTCCTCAGTCTAGGAGGCGACCTGTTGTACAATCTCCATATATTTTGGCTGTCCTAATTATGATAAATTATTATGACTTAATGTTGTGATGGTTACTATTGAAATGAACCTTCTACAGGAAGGTAGCTATTGAACACTTCCAGGATGGATTCCTTGTGTTCAGTCCACATATATGTTTGCTTAAGCAATCCAGCCTTTAAGAAGGGAATCGTGCTTTACTCTCAGGTCCCACCAAAGCAGGTCTTCAAAAACTATGGGTTGCAATAATGAATGAGAATAGCAGTGATCTTTCCACCAGCGCTGTTCCATTCACCCTCAAGGTAGCTACCTAATTCACCTGCGAGTGACCCGTCCAGAAATCCTTCCTGCAAAAGGGTTGGGGTAAGGGATACAGCAAATCCATGGTTCCTCTCTCCTAGTCTCCTTATGAACCAGCCTCTCCCAGTGTCTCTTCTGGCTGTTCTGTTTTCTATCACATAGAACGCTTAGGTGATGTGCCAATAAGTAGTGTATGAATACTTAATGAAGGAGGAATGAATTATAAATGGCATGGAATTTATCTACATTGCTTCCTTGCTGATGGCAGAATGGTGCTTTATCTTCCATCAAGACATATAGGAGTCAGTAGGTGAGAAAGTATCCTGGTTGATAAATTTAAAAATGGTTACCGGATACCATCTCAGGTTACATGGAACCCAATACCATGTGGCAGAGAGGAAAAGGCTTGACCAGGAACTATGGTGAATCTGATGCTGGCAGGAGAGAGACTGAGGTGGTCCCTAAGGGCACAATTAGAGAGTAGAGAACTCAGAACAGAGGCAGACAAAGGCTTGGGTGGGAGTTGTAGTTACCTCTTGTTCATTGTGATTGTCCGTTAGAAAGAGGCCTGACAGGGGTTTTTAGTACTTTGATTTTTAAGGGGAGGCTATTGAATGACATTTTCTAGAGAAGGGATTTCTGTCTTGTCCCCCCATCCCAAAGCCATCTGTCGCCAGCCAGCTCCGTAAACACAGCGAACTCTCATCAGGAAGAGTAACAGATAAACTCCCCCGTCTCCAAAGCTTGATGCGAAATGGATTTGCACATAGCACATAGCAGGGACCTCTCTTGGGTGACTCTCCTCCAAGCGTTGATCTGGGGACCCAGGTTCTTTCTACCTCGTAGCTCTGTCATCTTCGTTATGTGGTTCCGAAGTCACCGAAAGGTTATCTCCACGTCAGCCACCTGCAGGGACACTAGCAGGGAAGGTTCGATGGATGAAGGTCTAGAAGAGGAATTGTGGAATTCTTCAACTTCTCAAGTGCTTACCCAAAGGAAGCTGAGAAATGTAGTCTAGCTGCCCAGGTGGAAGAGACTGATACAGTAACCAGCTAGCAGTAGCCACCGTTCTCCAAAAAAACCTGTGTTCTTAGAAAATAAGAAGGTAAATATTCTTGCAGAAATGTCATTTTATATAAAGTGTTTGCAAATGCTTTAAAAAATCCCCTTTGTGGGGTGCCTGGGTGGCTCAATCAGTTAAGCTCTGACTTTGGCTCAGGTCATGATCTCACAGTCCGTGGGTTCAAGCCCCACGTCGGGCTCTGTGCCGACAGCTCAGAGCCTGGAGCCTGCTTCCGATTCTGTGTCTCCCTCTCTCTCTGTCCTCCTGCTGCTTGCTCTCTGTCTGTCTCTAAATACATGTTAAAAAAAACAGAAAATAACAGAAATCCCTTTTAGACTATGGTGTTTGCATGCAAGCAGTGGAAATTCCAGTAATAAATTGTCTCAATTTGTAGGAGGTTACTTGGTAATAGTCCATCAGCTTTGTTCATTTTTGTGTAGAATTCCCTTTAAATTGCCTTTATAATTAAGCCACAAATGTAATATGTGCATCCTTATTGAAAGTGTAGGCAATATAGTAATGGATAAAGAAAAAAAATTAGAGTCACTCATTATTGGATCCGTGTTAACAGCTTGTTTTATATCCACCTGGTCCTTTTCCTCCACACAAAGTTACCTACTGTGCCCGGGGCCAACAAACTTTGCCTGGAAGAGGCTAGATCGTAAATACCTTAGGCTTTCCAGGCCATGCTGTATCTGTTGCGACTCAATTCCGCTCGGGTGGCCCCAAAAAACGGCCACAGACCACATGTAAACAGATGGATGTGACCGTGTTTCAATAAAGCTTTATTGACAAAAGTGTAACAACCCCTGTAGTAAGTGACGGATACAGAGTAACGTATGCAAAACACTGAGCGGCCTGCACATGAGACGCCTGCGCAGGAAAGCAGGAAAGACTCATCTGCTTCGCTTAACTTGAAATGAATGCAGTTGTATGACTTCCAAGCACTTAAAATTCAATGGATACAAGTTCAGATAACCATAGCAAGAGTCGACGAGCATAGACCTTAACTATTGAAAGTTTCTAAGCAGAGGGGGCCCGGGGGGAGAGGGGATATTTTTACTTAAATCTTTATTTACTCCTATGCTGTGTGAATTTTTTTTTTTTCATTGAGCATAGTTTGCTATTGTGATAAAAAAGAGAGTTTAAATGTATGCATTTCCACCTTTTTGCTGACTCAGAAGAGAATGTTGCCTTTTAATCCTGAACACGTGACTCGTTTGCATTTTCCATGAACCAGCTGCAGCGATGTTTCAGGGACTGTATGTAGCCTGGACCACAAAATAACATTGAAAGAGTTTAGACAGAGCCTGAAATGCCTCGAGGAAGACAAGTCGTCCGCTTCCTCTTTCGACCGTTTAGCTGACAAGGACGTTGATAAAGGGGAAGCGGAGCCTTGTTTTGCGGATCTTGCTTGGGTTCCTTTGCTCAGCCCCCTGCTGTCACCCTCGTCACGTGCAGGGCTGTCATTAGCTTCTTGGGGACAGACAGGGTCCGTGTGCCCCACGCAGGGGCACTTCCTAGATGTTCCTCGATGTAAACCCGCAACCTTCATTCCCGGTGAGCAGCACGGCCGCTGGCCCGTATTACACACTCACGAAATCCGTCCAGAGGGGATTGAATTGGACGGGTGCAGCCACTGAAGGGGGCAGGTGGGCATTTTATTTCCAGGCCAGGCTGCCTCGGTCCTTTCGGAGTTGTGTGCACGGGTCTTTCCCTTCGAGGATTGCAATAAAGAGGCCCGTTCCGTGAGACTTCGGGACTGTTGTTCTCGGCGAGATTACCTCGTGTGAGGTTGTATGATTAACCTAAATTAACCCGAGACAGCATCCCGGGAACATTATCATGAAGAAAAGAGATATCAGCGTCTATTGTCTGCTCTGGTGATGAACAGTTTTTCATCAGGCTTCCTTCTCACTGATGTATTGTGTGCTGCTGGGTGCCTTTCCCAAACAGAGAAATGTAAACTCTTGAAATACCTCTGCATTCCTCTTCCGATTTCAGTTTGTCTCAGCTCTTGGTTGCTCTCTTAATTTCTCCCGTGGGCCGCAGTTCTGATTACTCTCCAGCTACCCAGATGTCAGTCAAAGACCACACTTTTCTTTGCAAAACAGGGGAGGGGAAGCCAGCCTGGACAAAATGATCGCTTACAAAAGCCACGTTTTAACACCACAGCTTTGTTTGGACTTCAGGACAATTGTAGAAATCATCCGATAACATCTTCTTTAGGGATTCAGTGTGTTCTCCACTAGATTATTATCAGGCCAGGAGAAAAAAAAAAAATCCTCGTTATTATTTGAATCAGTTTACAGCAACTCGTGAATTAGAAGCTCACACCCGAAGGAGTATTTTCAGCTTAATGGAAACAGTTTATCTAACACTTCCAATGTTTTACGAGAATCCGCATTGATAGATGGACATTTCTCTGATGCAGGTACATTTTATGCTAGCCTGCTTCATGCAAGTTAGCATCTGTTAAAAAGTACAGCCAAGAAAGGGCAATTTCAGTCTAATAAGGGAATACCACAAATGACTTAAAAATCACAGTCTCGTAAATTGTGCTAAAATTAAGTTAACGAACGACAAGCGGGCGCGTTTGTTTTTAAACCATACTTTACTGGTCTGTTCTGGTTTAACCCAATGGGATGACAGGTTGATTTTAGGGGGAGAGCTGATGTTAATGAAAAGTTACACTCTCAGCATTGATTGCTTAATAATAAGGGAATACCGTGGAAACAGGAACATGTGTTTCCCCTAAGGTTTTCAGAGTTGTTTAAGAGAAGAGCAATTGTTTAATATATGGTTATGAATCGTGAACTGCGCTGAAAACAGATGTCTGTCCACCTTAGAAGAGAAAGTCGAAGTCTCATAAAAACCTGAGAACTGTAAGCTTGCATGGGCGTGGCTGAAATTCTCTGGGGGAGGAGAAAGAGAGGGGATACAGAGCCAATCTTGAACCTCTTCTTAGGGAGTTATTTGGGGGGAATCTTTCTGAGTAAACTATAGCTTGTCAGTGCCAGAAAGGAGCTTAGAATTCATTTGGTCCAACCACTTCTATTGTTCCTGATGGAGAACCTGAGTCCTCGTAAGAGAAAAAGCCTCTCAGAGGCCCCTCAGTGGGTTGGCCACTCACTAGATTGGTGAGAGTCAGATCTGTCTCTGGCTGCTTGTTCCGTCCTGAGCTGTAGCATTCTGCCTGGCGTGTAATAATTGCTTAATAAACACTTGCTGCATACATGTGTGAGGAGGTGATATTTTAACTCCTCCAGAATGAGCATAGGACCAGAACCCAGAAAGTGGAGTCGAATGACTTTCCAGGACAAGGGCAGTACTTTCCAGCAGATGAAAGTCTGGCTAAGAAAACAACAGGAAGTCGTGGTGTCTCACTCGTGCCTGGGGACAGACTCCCCCAGGGGACTATGTCTTTGAGAAGTTGGATGCTCACCGAGGCAGTTCACGGATAGGCTTGAGATCCATGCTGGGTGTCCAGGGGCTAGAAGCCGTCCGTGGCTCCTGCCCAGTCACGGCTTGCAGAGCTGAAGGCCTGGCAGGCAGGCACGGGTTCAACTCCCCAGTCTGCCCCTTGCCAACAACATGTCTTGGGCAAAACTCAGACCTTCCCTTTTTCTGTGACTCTTAGCAAGTTAATTATCTTCCAAAGCGTCACTGTCCCTTTCGCCAAGTGTGAAGGAACTAGCTCCTGCATCAGAGGATTGTTTGGAGGCTTACGTGACCACATCAGGTCTCGGTGAATGTCTATTTCAGTGGATTAACTTCATATCAGGGAAATAGGATTTGTTTGCTTTGTCCAAAATAACATTCTTGTCCTGAATTCCCTCTTCCTAATTTTTTTTTTTTTTTTTTTTTTAATAGAAAAGCTGAGCATTTTACGATATGGTGTTTAGATGAACTTCTTTGACCCTAGAATTCTCTGCTCGGAGTATGCTTGAAGCTGTGTTGGAGTTGAGATGTCCCGTCCAGGTTATGGCAGGGAGAACCTAGATGCCCAAATAATCACCTGGGTCCCACCGCTCTTGAGACTCCTCTTCCCCATTTGCAGTCTGGCCAGAGGTGACCTGAGCATTGTTGCAGCCTGACTGTCTTTGAGTGAGAAAGAAATCCTCGTTAGGGAAGGTTCCCTTCTCTCTGGCAGCCGTTCCCGCCTCCTCCTGACATGAGGTACAAAGAGAAGGCGACTATCGCTTCTCACTGTGCCCGCCTCTAGAGAAGATCACCCGCTCGCGTGTATTTCTCCTGTGTTGCTGAAGTTGTTTTTTCTTCCCTCAAAATAAAAGCTCACCTCATTAAAAAAAAAAAAAAGGTAGCACACTCTTACCCACAACTACTTACTTGTTTTCATTTGCTGTGTTTCCGTTACATGTTTTTGTTCATATGTATCATGACCACACTGCACTGATCACTTTGAATAGCCTCAGTTTATAACAGTGAGTATTTCCCTCACACTGATATATACTTTCTCAATCTCCACTTTTATTAAAAAAAAAAATAACGTTTATTCGTTTTTGAGAGAGACAGAATGTGAGCGGGGGAGAGGCAGAGAGAGAGAGGAAGACACAGAACTTGAAGCAGGCT
This sequence comes from Panthera pardus, assembly GCF_024362965.1. Classification (NCBI taxonomy): domain Eukaryota; kingdom Metazoa; phylum Chordata; class Mammalia; order Carnivora; family Felidae; genus Panthera; species Panthera pardus. The sequence goes on along the minus strand of NW_026526754.1, from coordinate 17,596,551 downwards.
CCAGGCTCTGAGTTGTCAGCACAGAGCCCAATGCAGGGCTTGACTTCACAAATCCCGAGAACATGACCTGAGCTGAAGTCGGACGCTTAACTGACTGAGCCACCTAGGTGCCCACAATCTCCATTTTTAAAAGGTAGGATTCAGAGCAACTGAGAAGTGCCTTCTCTCCCTCGGATCTTTAATCGGGCTTTGACTATTACCAAACGTGTGCAAACCCTATGTCTTTAGCTATCATAACGCTGTAAGTTGGGTATGGGGTGAATATATCATGTATCACCCAAACAGGGTCACTTCTAGAGGTAAGGGGGTGCAATTCATACTCAAGCCAGGACAACGGGTATAGCCTGGGGATGTCCTGGACGAAATGAGATGTGGTCAGCCCAGCTAGGCGAGACAGAAGCACTTTTGGGTTACTAATGCAGAAACACCGAGCCTAAGAGGCTGTTCAGAGACATCAACCACTAACTGGCAATTCTGATCTCAGAACCCAGACTTCAGGCTCCTAATCTAGTGCTCTGTAAACCATACCCCAGCGCCTCTTTCCAGGGTCTGCACAACTTGGTAAATATCCTAGAGACACGCAGCCCCTTGTTTTTATCAAACTGAGATACAATAACCCTCCCTTCCTTTCTCCCTCTCTCTCCCGCTCTCCACTTCTTACTGACTTCTAAGCCAGGTTCCTGACATTTTGTGAGAGGGCACTGTCTGAGGAGAGGCTTACTATCGGGGATTAAATGCCCCTTTAATAAGAGTCAGTGCCTGATGTATTGTTTTTATTAAGGATGTTCTGCTCAAGAGAATGTTCTTGTGCGCTTGCGTTAGTGTCTTATAAGGCCGAAAGCTGATTTGCAATAACATCCATAATACACCACAATCAAAACATTTAGGAGCAATTATAATAATAAAAGGACCTAAGGGAATTGGAGTATTTCAAAACTACCCCCCCCCCCCGCCCCCATCAGACAGGGTGAGGGAGAGTCTCATGGAAACCTATCCTTTTTCCTCTTCTTCCCTGACCCCAGAGGAAGAGATACTGCCTCGGGGTGCGTGGGTGGCCCTAGGCAGCGGAGTGAGGTGACCAATCCTCCAGGAGGGGCATCTGTGCGTTGTGGGTTGGACATAGGCTCTGGACTTAGCCTTCCAAGATTTGGGATCGCAGCTGAGGCCCCTATTAGCTCTGTGTCTTTGGCCACGTTGCGTTTTCTAAGCCCTGGTCTCCTCATTCGTAAAATGAGTTGATGTGGAAAGTCACTGCAGAAGCAAACGTAATTACCACACATAGTTACCGTTTCTTTTTTGTGGGGAGAACTTTCAAGATCTACTCTCTTAGCAACTTTGACGCGTATGATACAGGGTTCTTCACTCTTCCGTGAGGTGATGGGAGTGTCACCTGATGCGATGATGTGTCACATCACCACTGTGTACTCCTTAAACGTACACAGTGTTGTGCGTCAGTTATATATCTCGACGAAGCTGGAGGAAACAGAGAAAACCAAAGCGACAAATACATCGTGCTCTTCATAGGAACGGATGCATCGAAACCAGATCCATATGTGTTTGCGGCATGTTAGTTTTATTATTCGTTATTAGTTTTGGCGGGAACTGAACGACCCTCCCACCTAGAGAGCCCAGCCTCTGTGTCTCTCTCTGTTGGTGTCCTTTCAACGATCCCCCCAAATGTCAATTCTCTTGGCCTGTGCAATGCAAGTAGCAGGTATGACTCATCGATGAAATCAATCTGGGCTTTCCAAAGGACTCTGAACCGAGTTGCTCTGATAAGCAAGGATTACGTGAGCGGGACGGTAATCAGCCAGTCCTTCAAACAGCATTCCAGGACTTCTCCGGGGGAGCCCTGTGTCCCAGAAACAGCGCTCTGGCCATGGTCGCCAAGGGATGAGGCTTTCTGTCCCAGAATTTCTAGTGATCCACTAAGCATGTTGATATCCCCCCCCAAAAGTGGCCCGAAGGTTCCCATAAAGATCTCCTGACCTTGGGGAGATCACAAACGGACACCTTGGCCTTATACCATCTCGTGTAATTCACACAGTCTGCTAAGACACATTCCTGTCACCATTTTTTTTTTTTTTAAATATGAGGAAGCTGAGGTTCGGCTAATGAACCGGCCCAAAGTTAGACAATTCCAAAGCAGAAAGCCGCTTTTTGAAATAGCATCTGACCGTAAAATCAATGTTATTTTATTTTCCCTTAATATTTTACTTTTCATTACCAAAGTAATTTAGGTACATTGTAAAACATTTTGCAAGCGGAGTGAAAGTATGAAGAAGAAAGTAAAAGTTCTCCTTGCTTCTGGTATGGATAGTCATTCATTTTGCTGTAAATCTTTCCTGGTTTTCCTATAGGGCTCGCTCTCTCTCTCTCTCTCTCTCTCTCTCTGCGTGTAATGAGAAGGGAAAGGATTTGATGGTCATAGGAAGTTTCTTCTTGCTTTTCTCATGTAATATTCTATTTTGAATTTTTCCTGTGTCATTAACTGGTATTAAATAGTCTCCAAGAATGATGGTTGACAGGCTAGGTAACCTTTCTTCACACATACACACACACACACACACGTGTATATACACATATACATCATCATTAATTCTGTCTTTGGACATTTTGCTTCTAGTTTTTTTTTTTTCTCCAATCATAAATAACACCTCGATGAACATCTTTGGTTTGGGAAAAGTAGCTAATAGCAACAGGTGGTCCTACCTTAGGCTTGAGTGGAGTGTTTTGCACATGGACGTAGTATATCACTTACGTTGCTTAATGTAAACCTCATCACAACGCTGTGAGCAAGGTGCTATTATCAACACCCTTTTCCTGATGAAAAAGCAGAGGCTTAAATAGGTGAAATGCATCCTCTGGACAGACAGTGAAAGCTGGCGACCGAGGCAGAGTCAGATGCAAGAATCTCTGAAGGTCAAGCCTGTGTCTTCTGCCATATAGCCACCCACCTGGCTCTGTTTCTGTTATTAGCCTGTTAGACTCCTCTGTAGAAGGGGCGTGGCTGGGTCCAAGAGCAGGTGCTGCTGTCTCTGGGTTTTGGAACCGATGTCCACACTGACCTTCCTAAAAGCAGTGCTGGAAGTAAGTGCCTTGTTCCCCAGCAAAGAGCCACCTCCCCCTGGGGAGGCTGGGCTCCAGCCACCCCACCTGGCTGTCCCCAGACTCTGAAAGTCAGAGTGTGGGCTCAGATACGGCCTGGGCAGTGAGCTGGGTGAGCCCAACAGGGGGCTCTCCCAGTGGAGGAGTGATGGTGGTGGGGCAGCTCCGACATCTCTGAAGCTGGGGCAGCTGTGTTAGTTTAAGGATCTTCCCAGCAGGAAGCCAAGAGACCCTCTCTGTGCCGCCTTAGACACCAAGGAGTGGGGACAGGGGACTATCTTCCGGCTTTGCTTCTTAGCCTCGACTGCCTTCTATGACAGCCATCTTTACTTGGACAGCAAACTCAGCAAAATGAGCTTGTGTCTGTCACCTTCCCATGTGTCCCCTAACCAGTCCCCTTAGACTCTGCCTTTAATCCCTGCTCTGCATTCCCCAAAGACAAGGACTTTATGACATCCCCCCCTAGCCTTCCCCCGTTGACACATGCTGCCCTGCCCGCTGATGACCAAGTGTCTTATGCAAATTGCTGTGGCTTAAGTCTCCGGCTCCCTCCCGATCTGGTTTCCCACTGTGGCCAGGACCAAATCCCTCCCATCTGCCCGGGGGAGGTTTTCCTCTGGGGAAGCGGGCTGTTCCCTCTCTGTCTCGTTGGCATTTCTCGGGCCTTTCTGTGTTGCCGAGAAAACTCCTCGGCCACACTGGCTGCTGGGCAGATGGGATTCCACACGTAAAGCTATGTTCTCTGTCCCCGGCTCTTTCTGGAGCTCTTTGACATCCTCGCTTGGATTTTTTTGGTCACCTCCCAAATTATTTCAAGGATTACATAATTCCTCTTAGCTTGGTCTTCTTCTTCATCAAAACCCCTTGACCTCTTGGATTCGTTTCCTAGGACTCTTGTACTGGTTTACCACAAACACGGCTGCTTAAAACAGGAGAGATTTATTGTCTCACACTTCTGAAGATGAAGTCTGAAGTGAAGGTGTATTGGGGACTTGCCCCGTCAGAAGGCTTTAAAGGAAATTTAATCCATGCCTCTGTCCGTTTCTGGTGGCCGCTGTGATCTTTGGCCTTCCTTACCTTGGGGCCGTCCTTCAACCTAAATCCAGGATGATTCCGTTTCAAGACCTGTGACTAATGACACATGCAAAGACCCTCTTTCTGAGTAAGGTTCCATCGTGAAGCTCATGGTGAAGAAAAATTTGAGGGAGATGCTCTTCAACTCACTAGAATTCCCAACATCTTCCTCCATGCTGTGGAAGGAAGCCCACAATTGGCTTTGCCCCCCTCCTTCCCCCACTATACTTTCATGGCAGAGAATCATAGATGCACCAACTTTTGGACCAGGAAGGGGTCTTCGAGGTCATTCTAGTCTATAGCTGTCCAGTAGAACTTTCTGCAATGATGGAATTGTGCTACTCAATATGGAAGCCCCCAGCTGTATTGGGGGTGCACTTGAGATGTGGCTAGGGCCACTGAGGGACTGAATTGTTCATCTTAACTAATTCACATCTACACTTAGGTAGCTACAGGTGCCTGGTGAGGAACACACTGGGCAACAGGGGCCTGGTCCAACCGTCCATTTTAACCGTGATGATCAGAGGCCCAGAGGGAGCACACAGTCTGCCCGTGGACATTTGTGGCTGGTGGTACGCCTAACTCCGTTCAATTGCAGGGACCAGCACACCGGCTTACTACCGGAGTTTTTTGGTTGGCCAGGGAGTTTAGGATATTTTTCCCATTGTTAAATGGCTGACCATAATCAAGAGAAGAATGATTTTTCATAACTTGTAAAAGTCATACGACATTCCAATTTTGGCCTCCAACATGAAGTTTTACCAGAACACAGCCACACCCGTTGGTTCCCCTGGTATCTGGGGCTGCACCACAATGCTTGAGTTGAGTTGCCGCAGAGAGTAGATGAGCCCCACAAGCAACAACATTCACTCTCTTGTCCTTTCCAGAAAGAGGTTGTGAGTCCTGCTTTGACGCGGTGAGTTTTAAACCTTTGGTGCAAGTGAGAAAAGAGGGGAGGTTGGGAGCAAGACGAAAACACATCCTGGCAACTTCCCAGCCCTGGGGGAAACGGCTCACGGCCTTTAGAAACAGGATATGGACGTCAAAAGGGCAAGGCTTCAACTCTGAATTTGTGATGGAGAAACCAGAAGTCTTGGGTGCCGTGTTGGTAGTCCTTTTTTTTTTTTCTTCAAGATGGAGAATAAAAAGCCACCAGTTACTAGTAACGGACGCCACAGGGACACTACAAATGCGTCACGTCTCCAGCGAGGGAAGAGACTCTGCAAGCCGGTACAGACGACTGACCACGCCCACGCAGGGACCCGGCTCTTAATTAGCTCCTCCCCCGTATGTTGAGGAGGTGTAAGAGCTGGAAGGGGGGCGCGTTACCCCCCGAAATCCCTGAGACGAAGGCTGTGTCAGTACGCAGCGCTTACCGGGGCTGCGGGATGCTAGCCCGGCTAGGCCTCAGGCACGCTTCCCCTGTCTGCTGCGTCTTTCTCTTTCCCACTCGAGAAAACGGGCCAAGACACAAGCGAGTGAAAGGAAGAGTGGCCTAGGAATGGCATCCGAGCTGCTTTTTGTTTCAAGCTTCTTTATTTTGAGAGGGACAGCGGGGTAGCACGAGAGAGAGAGAGAGGATCCCGAGCACGCTCCGCACTGTCAGTGCAGAGCCGGATGTGGGGCTCGAACTCACCAACCGCGAAGGTCATGACCTGAGCAGAATTCGGACGCTTTGCTCCCTGAGCCACCCAGGTGTCCCCGAGCTGCTTTAATTAAGATGTCAAAAAAAGAAAAAAAAAAAAAAACCCATTCCAAAGCTTCCACAGTTTAATTGCTGTAATTAGAGATGACTTGAGCCTGTGGTGCCCTGGATATGGACACATCTTGGTTGGACGTCTTGTGTGCACCTGCTGTGTGCCTGCTACTGGAGGTACATAGGTCATTCTCAGAGCCCTCCTGCCCCCCCCCCTTCCAGCTCTGTGGATGAGGTCTGTGCTCACATCACCCCACTCCAGGGAGCTGGGGCCCAAGGGGGCTGCCCACCTGGGCCGGGAGGGCCCCCCCTTGCTGGCTTTCCTCTCTTACCATCCTTAGAAACACACGATCGGTTGCTTCCTTCCCACGTCCAGGTGTTAGCACTGCATCTCAAGGGAATGGAGAACTTGAACCGTGTCCAAAGGGAAGGAATGTTGTAATTAGGGAAGTGGAAAATAGAACTGAACCCAAGGAATCTGGTTTTGACTGTGCCTGTCTGTTCCCTACGCTGTAAACAGGCACCTCGGTGAAGCGGGGCCAGAAGACCTCTCCCAAAAAAGTAAAACGACCCCCCTCCAAAGCCCCTCCGACCCCCAGACACAATCGCGAACACACAGAAGCCTAGCACATGAGGTCCGTGAGCCATGAGGTCTTGTCGAATGTTATCTTCCGCTGTTGCTATTTCGCCATCGGTAGCTTTGGGTTCCCCAGTGACCTGTCTCCGCAGTTGCCATCCTCCCTCTGAGTGACTCCCATGTGTGGGTCCGAGCTGGTCCCTCCGGCACGTTCCCTCTTCTCTCTGCCATCTGTAGGCCTCTGTCTTTGCGGTCTGTTTGACACGGACCTCTCTCTCTCTCTGACGGTTACAGGCTTTGCGCCTTTGGACCAGTTGGAGCAGAGGAGGGAGATGCTATTCCCCGAAACTCGGTTTTGGTCATAGACTGTGAAGAGTAGTAAGTCGTACCTGCCCCCTGGGGAGGCAGGGAGAGTTACGTGAGTGGCTGCGTGTTGCGTGCCTAGCACAAGGCCCAGCACCTGATGGGGTTTCAGGAAGGCTTCTCCGGGATGAGTGGATGGATGGATGGAGGAAGACAAGGGCTCCCCCCCGCACCCCGCCTCTGCCTCTGCCTCTTGGAGTTGGAAAGGCCTAGTGGCACCTTTGCAGCAGGGGGGACTTGGGAAGCAGGCAGGCCTGAGGCCAGACCTAATCCCGGGTGTTTTAACTCCTTTACAACTCTCAGGATATCTCAGTTCCTCAACTATATAAGGGGCCCTGTGACAGTCCCTGCTTTCTGCGATGCTCCAAGCACGAAACGCCAGTATACCTACACCAGTTGTAACACAGCTGTGTGCACGTAGTATGTGCTCAGTTAAAGCAGCTACTAGGATTAATTGCTCGTCGTGTTTTTCTTAGCCCTTCTTTTTAGTAGCATCTCAGTTCTCTGTGGAGGTGGGCAGATATGAGCAAGGGCACAGGGGTGGGGGCGGGGGCCACCGGGGTGCAGATTCCCATCCACACTTCCTCCCTGTGCAGACTTGGGGACCTGATTTGCTCCCCCCCCCCACCCCCGAGCTTCTGCCCGTTCCCGCCTCTGTCACATGGGAGACGGTCCCGTCTGCAGGGCCCCGGGGAAGATCAGGCGGGGGACACGCACACAAGAACACTGACGCACAGCGAGCTCCCTGCAAACACCACTTCCCACGGCCCAATCCTTACATAACACTCCGTACCCTCCTCAGGGCTGCTATCTCCTTGGCAGGGAGGCCGGGCGCTGCCTCTTCCCCACACGCCCCAGTTAATATTTCAAACGTCCTGCGTTTCTAATTGTGGCGTAGCCTGAGAACCACCTAATCCGCCCGTGTATTAACTGCTCTGTTTCCATACGGGGGCCTCCGGACCCAGGGCTGACACTTGCCGAGTTAATAATGACTTGATTCATTCCTCATGCCAAGTGCAGGAACCACATAATCTGCGGGGCAGAAATAACTCCTGTAATTAGAAATGCCTGAGGGAACCCCCCACAAAGGGCCTTGGAGCTTGGCGTGTGGGAACCCCTTGCCCACCCCACCCCCCCACACACACCCGGAGCCACAGGCTTCTGCTGTTTCCTGAAGCCGCTCAGACCTGGCGTCTCTAAGAGACAGAGCTCTCCAAGGGATGGCATTCCAGCCCCCCGAGACGTGCCCAGCAGAAGCCCCGGCGTCCTGGTGCCCGGCGAGTCCTGTCCCAGCGAATGGGCCTGCCAGGAGCCCAGCCGGCAGAGGGAGGCCAGCCCCGGAAACTCTGGCCTGCCCTGTGCTCTCCCAGGGGGAAGGGAGAAGGCCCCCTTCCCGGCCCAGGCAGAAGTTTCTATTATAAGGGGAAAGGAAATGGTGTGATTGAGAAATGCCCAGTGCCAGCCTGCAGTTTCTGTCTCTGAATTCTGTGGCTGAGGGGCCTGCTGCGCTTTGGAAGCTTCCAGAGAGGGGCCAGGGGCTTTCGGAAGGCAGGGGTCCCGATCCGGCTGCTGTGTGCTTGAGCGGGGTGGGCCAGCAGGAGGGCCTGAAGGAATCTGTCCGAGGTGCCCTCCCCGCAGATGTCCAATGGGGGAGCACGCACGGCCTCCGTGGGTGGCTCCACGGGTGCCATGCCGTGCCTGGCTCTCGGCGGGTCCTGGACCACTGGGCCTCCCTCCCCTTGAAGGGTAACGCGAGGTCAGATCGGCCCAACTTTACAGGGACTCTTTGCTGAGGCGTTTCGAGCGGGGTGCATGGCTCTGTCCAGTATCCCCGTGCAATCCCAAATAGGCCACCCAGTGGTTTGCGCCCCGAGGCCCTCCCACCCCTGTGATGTAGGTCTTAAAATGCCCACTTGAGGGGTACAATCCTTAGCCCTCAGATGACCTGTATTTGGTTCGCCCCCGGCCCCTCTGTTCGCAAGGGGCAGGGCCAGGATTTCAGTGCAAGCCAACGTGGCCCCACGTTTTCCTTACGACACGCTCTCTGCCCTACTAGGGTGTGTAAGGTACACACACGTCTGCAGACAGGTGCACGCACACCCACGGGGCTTCCTCCCGTTCTTAGTCCCCGACCCGCACTCTCTGGGTGGCCGGGACGGATGCTAAAGTTAGCGAGAGAACCAGGGCCCCTCTGACCATTTCGTTTCTGTCTGAACAACTTCTGAAAACACCCCAACCCGTGACTCTGAAGGGCAAGATTTCTGAACACGCAGATCTCTCTCTGGCAAGTGGGTATGGAGCCTGGGGAAAGAGTCCCCCTGGGTGATGTGCATTCTCCCCATGGAGGAATGCCCCTTTGCTTAACACAGTGAGAACCCTGCCTCCTGGATCCCTTCAACTCCATCCTTGAACTTGTCCCGACTCTCACCAGGCACTGAGGATGTCAGGCTGGCAACACAGCCCCGGCCTCCGAGGGCGTTCAAGGTCCTCTTGGGAGCAGAGGGTCCGTGAAACCCGCTCATGGAATGTGCGATCGGTCGCAAGACAGAGGTTGGCACAGGGGTCTCCTTTTTAAATACCCTCTCGACCGGCAAATCCTTGGTAAGTGAATCCCATTTGGAGAAACTTGCGGAAGTGAGCTGTAGCCAAGTGGGGTGAATGAGGTGGGAAGTAACCCTTTGGTACAAATCTATTGTGTTTCTTGCGCCTTCTTGTCTAAAGCGTTTTCCCGAGAGCATCCGCCCTCCCTTTAATGGGAGACCATCCCTTTCTTTCCTCGCTGGGGTGGGGCCCTCTGTGAGTCACTCTGCCTTCCTCACCTTTCACACTTCCGTGCCACAGAGGGCTGAATGTGTTGGTTACACTGGAAAACCACCTAGAATACGCCAGAGACAAAACAGGATTCTGTCACTGCTGGGCAGTTTTGGGGCCAGTCATTTTCATGTGATTCGGGGGCAGACTGACTTCTGATGAAAATCCTAAAACCAGCGCCCTCCTGGCAAAGGGGCTTGAAGGATGAAGCCCCCGAGAAGAGAAAAATGCCCTTCGAGTAGACTAGCCAGAAAGTCTGCTGCTGGGCCGGCTCTGTGACCCTTCGCACACTGATCCGACTTCCTGGGCCTCGGTTTCCTCTTGGAAAAACGGGGGATGAAAACACAGCCTCTGTCTTGGCTGCAAGGATGGAGTGAGCGGGTGGACGTACATGAAACTTGGGGCTCGTAGTGAAAGCTCAACGGATGGTTAACTGTGAAAAAGTCTTCTCTGTCGATGGCATTTATTGGATCACAGAAGGCGCATGGTTTCCTAAGTCTGAGGCAGTGCCCTTGAATTTGGGAAATACAGAGGCTTTCAGTCTATCGTTATAGATTTTGTTTTTGAAGTTTATCCATTTTTGAGAGAGAGAGAGAGAGAGAGAGAGAGAGAGAGTGTGAGCGAGAAGGGACAGAGAGAGAGGGAGACACAGAATCCGAAACAGGCTCCAGGCTCTGAGCTGTCAGCACAGAGCCCGACACGGGCCTCGAACTCATGAACTTCGAGATCATGACCTGAGCCAAAGTCGGATACTTAACCGGCTGAGCCACCCAGGCGCCCCTCAATCTATGATGATCATTTGCAGGAAGATTCTAAAGAAAAATTCCGCGTGTGTGTGTATACACAGGTGTGTTTGAGGACGTGTGTGTGCACCTGTGTGCACGTGTACCACACACAGGTGTGTGTCTGCATGTATTGGGGTGTGTGTGTGTGTGTGTGTGTGTGGAGTCGTAGCAAGAGAGCCTCGTGGGTTAAGGCGTGCCGTTCTGGGACAGGTAGCATCTCTGTCCGCCCTCCTGGGGCCGAGGGCTGGTGGCTCCCATCAGATAAGCAGCAGAATCCGGGCCTTGGCAAGATCCCATCAGCAGCTCTAGGCCGTGAAGAAGTCATTGCTTCTCAGGAATCCATCCAGACGTGCCACTGAAGCATCCCTACCTGGATCTGGATTTTTCTTTGGATTCTAACCCTTGGAAGTGGGGCTCGGAGGGGGCGGAGGAAGGACTGGCCTGATATCTGCACCTGCAGTTTACGGCAAGGAAAGGAAGAAATGAACGTGTACGGGTGTTCTGCTTTTTTCTTTATAATCTTTTAAAATGTAGCATTTATTTTATTACATAATCTTTAACAGGGAATAAAGTATTTATGAACTCCTGTTATCTATTAAAACCATATATCATTTATTAAAACGGTATCTTTCCCATTTAAATTATGCATTAAAGATATATTATGTATTAAAAGAATATGCTTTTATAAGTATAATATATAACATAACAAAATGTAACATACCATATAGTATAAAACATCACGTATAAATTTCACACTTGGCTCTTTTAAGCCAGCGCCAGCCAGCGTGGTAATGAACTGTATCTTGCTTGTAACTGGTCCTTAAGAGCCAGTTGTTAAATTTTCAGTTGACTTCACATTGGTAACTTGAAATGAGCCATGATGGAAGCATTTACACAACAGAAATTGGCAAACGTTACAAATTAGGGTTTCCCTCCTGCAGTGAGCTTATTGTGAAACATTTATAAGCATACCACTGTGTTAGTCACCATGCATACTTTATTTTATTATTTTATTTAAACTTCACCACGGTCTGCAGACGCTGGCAATTCACTCCACCTTGAAGGGGCCGGTGTGCGGTTGCACGTGTTGTTTACTGCACGAGTCAGGGAGCTTTCTTCTCATCAGAGCCTATTTGCCTCTGGGCTTTAGTTCCTTGACCTGTACAATGGGGAGAACTGTCACTCCTGTACCACCTCCCTCTGAAGGTGCTAATGGATCAGGACACACAGCTCAGCACCTACAGGGGGCTAATGGCAGGAGAATAGAGAGTGAGAAGGACTGGGGCAAACTGGGGCCCTGTGTTCCGTGTAAAGGAGCAGCTGTAGTCTGTCACTTCCGCCTGAGGACGCAGGGGACCGGTGGTGTTAGATCTTCCTGATTTACTAAGAAGGAAGAAAAACCTCTGGATTTTTAAACACCTGTGAAATTCCCCAGTTTTTAAAAACACCGTGAGCCTAACTCATGGCCCTGCCTTGGATTTCCTGGGGGACCTGCATTCAGTGGGTGGCACTGAGCAGAACCTGGGTGCACATGAGCGGTGACACATGCCTAGAGAATGGAAGCCAGTTTCAGCCTTCCCTCCGGGCTCCACGTAGTAGGCCCTTTCCTGTTAGAGTGTGAGGTTGTGCCTCTCTCCTCTCCGAGCTCCTTTAAGGGACCTGGATTTCCCGCTCAATTCCCATTATTGAAGAATGACAGGGTACAAAAGGGTCATTGCCTGCACGGGCCTGGTGCCTAACTGCCACCGAGAAGCTCAGAGCTGCGTCCTGAACGGAAGAAACGGTTGAACTGCATACGTGGTTTTGAGCTTCCTGGTGGCCAGAGCAGAAAGCAAAACACAACCAGCAAAACGCAATAGAAATCCTTGGATTTCTATTTGTTCTGGTTATACCGATGCATCTTTACCAGTTACACTAGCTTTGTGCTTTTCCCTTAAGCTATTTTAAATCCTTTGTGGGAAAAGAAGCGTATTAAATGACTGAGGATCTCAGATTCACAGCTTGGACAGTTCTCGAGCTACTGCAGAAGGGCCATGACATGTAGCAAAATGTGGCTTTGCCGAGGCCCAGATCTGGATCCCATGATGTGCTGTGGGCTTCAGGAACACGAAGGGGGAACCCTTTTACCTGAGGTACTTAGTCTGTTAGGGCCGCCATGACAAAGAGCCACGGTCCGGGTGGCTTGAGCGACAGAAACGTATCGTCTCACGGTGCTGGGGGCCAGACATCCGAGATTCAGGTGTCTGTAGGGTTGGTTCCTTCGGAAGGCTGGGAGTGAGACTGCGTTGTAGCTTCTCCCTCAGTTTCCGGGTCGGTTCACTGGCAGTCTCTGGTGTTCCTTGGTTTGTGGACCGTCACCCCCGTGTCTGCCTTTGTGTTCACCTGGGGTTCTCTCTGTGAGCATCTGTCCCCAAATCTCCCCTTCTTACGAGGACAGCCGTCGCTGGAATGGGGCTCATCCTACTCCAGTGCGACCGCATCTTAACTGACGAATCTGCCAAGATCCTCTTTCCGAACACGGTCACATTGGGAGGTCCTGGGGGTTGGGACTTGGACTTATGACTTTGGGGGCCAAGGGGGCACAGTTCACCCCATGATAGATAGTAAGGGACCATGCTCTGCCCAGCATCAACCACACTGTGTGATTCTCTCGATGAGCCCCTCACATGGGAACTCCCGAGAAGTAACGTGAAGTCCTGTTTCTCGGTGCAGAAAGGCCGTGACCTCTTCAGCTGCTCGTGCTCATGCTGCAAATAAGGGACAAGTCGGGGTGTGCAAAGGCGGGATTCTCAAGTCAGAGCACAAGCTAGAGTGTGTCAGGAGGAGGGCATACACATTGGTGAAGGTCTCCAATTACGACTTCTTTTAAAAAAAATTTTTTAACGTTTATTTTTGAGAGAAAGAGACAGTGTGAGTGGAGGAGAGAGAGACCCTGAATCCGAAGCAGGCTCCAGGCTCCGAGCTGTCGGCACAGAGCCCGACGCGGGGCTCGAACTCATGAGCCGGGAGATCACGACCCGAGCCGAAGTCGGATGCTCAACAGACTGAGCCACCCAGGCACCCGCCCCCCCCTTTATAAATTTTTTTTTTCAACATATGTTTATTTTTGCGACAGAGAGAGACAGAGCATGAACGGGGGAGGGTCAGAGAGAGGGAGACACAGAATCTGAAACAGGCTCCAGGCTCTGAGCTGTCAGCACAGAGCCCGACGCAGGGCTCGAACCCATGGACCGTGAGATCATGACCTGAGCCGAAGTCGGCCGCTTAACCAACTGAGCCACCCAGGCGCCCCTATAAATTTTTTTTTTAACATTTATTTATTTTCGAGAGAAAGAGAGTGTCCAATTAGGACTTCAAAGAGGCACCTTCAGTAAAATCTCTCCGAATCAAATCAGGACACAGAGAGATGAAATGATTTGTTTGGAGTTTCCTATCAGTGAGGGGCCTGGCAATATTTAAACATTTAATAAGGAGGTGGATAATGGATGTATGCACACTCTTAAGATCTGTTTTGTGCTCGCTACACAAAGGAAGAAGCCGAGGTACAGAGAAATTAAACAACTTGTGTAATGTTACTTGGCTAGTATGTGAGCCAGGTGGAATTCGAATCCATGCTGCTGGCTCCACAAACCTTGGTCTTTAACTACCATCTTCAGCCTCCGTGTTAGACTTTAGGACTCATGGCTCACCACCATGCCGCTTTCCTTTACCAGGTACTTGGGGTGCTCTGTATGGTTGAGTAGGTTGTACACTGCACAGAGGCCCTCAGCTAAGGGGCCAAGTGAGGATGGAAATCCAACCTGCATATGAATCACTGAACTACGCGCCCTGGCAAGTGGGGGAGGGGCTCCCTTTGCCCGGAGGAAGGGGCACCCCGTTCTCATTTAAATAAAAGCGCTGTCGGGGGCGGGGGGTACTTGCAGCCCTGTAAGTTCCCAAAACGTGAAAGAGACTGATTAACTATTTACCTGCTTGGATTTAAGTCACTTTGTCCAGGAGTTCTCACGGAGAGAACTCTACTCCCTGTCACAATGTTCCTGGCAAGAATCCCCACTGCCCCAACCCAAGCTCTGATCTACACCCACCGTCCAAAGTGTTGTTCCCTTCCTACAGTGCTTAGTGGCAGGGCGGAAGAAGGGCTGTGCGTGGCACGGGCCCCCCTGAGCCCCCTGGGTCTGGCTGGGAGTTGGGTGTCCCGGGATGAAGAATCAAGAGCCGTAGAAAGGAGTGTGGGTGTGGATCCAAGAGCATCTTCCTGGTCTCCCTGGAAGGACTCTGAATGTCCGCTGTCTTAAGAAGTCGTAACAGAGAGGACGCGCATCCTTAGGGTCTGGTGGAAAAGGGGGGAGAGGTGAAAGAGGGCCAAGGCCAAGGCCAGTGGGCAAAGCAAAGCCCAGCTATGTGTTTGGAAGCAGGACAGCAGCTCTAGGGCACGCTTAGCATGACGGAGCAGGATTGTGCTTATTTGGTGAACCAGAAGCGCAAATCAAAGCCAGCTGGAGGGGTAAGCCGGGTGCTATTCATGCAGACAGCACCCTCTCCCCTGCCAGGCCCACGTCCTAAGTTGCTTTCTTTGTGCCAACTCATTCGGACGTGCGGATCTCCCGAGGCGGGGGTTGGGCAGGGCCCCGTGGAGCAGGGGAGTCGTGAGTCAGCCTCCTGTGATCATCACCAGGCGTTGGGCCTCTCACTCTTAACCCCCAACAGGCTTTTCTTCCAAATGGGCTCTGTGCCAGGCACAGAAGCCATCTGGAAGCGGAGGTGGCCTTGGTGAGGCGGTGGGCCGGGGGCAGGCCCGGACAGAGGGGGCACAGGAACCTTCGCAGAGCTCCCTGTGCGGGCATTGGGGTCTTCCTGAGAATTTCCAGTTGGGGTTTGTCAGAAGCAGGGAGGTGCTGATGCCAGTGGCTCGTTGTCCAACGGAGACCCAGCTCAGCCCAGGGGAAGGGGGCAGACAGTCCCGCCTCTAAGGATTTCAAGCTGGCTTTAGAAAGGGAGCAGGCTCTATGTGCTGAATATAGCTCCAGCTTATTTCCTAGTAAATTATTCAGATGTTAATTGCACTGTAAACAAAGCTGCTACCTTTCTTTCCTTTCCAATTATCGTCATAAAATGTGCGGGTACGGGGAGCAGGGAGAAGGGAGCGGAAAGCCAGAGTGGAAGCCAGGTTGAGGCTCCCAGGTGCGACTTCTAGAAGGAAGGGGCCACAGTGGACACCTGGCCTGGAACCACAGGGAGGCAGGAAGACTTGGTCCCCAGCCCAGAACTCCGGGTGGAAGATGCTGGTGGGGTCAAGGCCGCAAAGCCTGTGTTCCTGTCCCTTTCTCTTCTCTTTGCCACCCCCAACAAACGGCTGAAGTTCTTCCAGCAGGAACTGCAAATTATGGAGATACCCATCCCGGGTGGGACTGGGGGAGCTGAGCTGCAGGGAAGAGTGTTTGAATGGTGCATAGACCATGATACCAGGCAGGTGCATTGCAGGAGAGCACAGACCCCATCAACCGGATAATTTCAGCACCAGGTACAGAGGGAACCAGGGGTCACGGTTCCCCCTTCTCCGCACCCCTTCTGACCTATTAACCGGTGCTGCATACGAGTAGACCCTTGTTGACCGGAGTGAGGAGCCCAGAACATTAGGGACAAGCCACTCAGCTTGGCTACCCCCAGTGTGATCTGAATTTACCACGTGCATCAAATCCACTTGAACTCTGAAGAGCCAGCCTGCTTTCCCGTCTCTTTTGGAAATGACTGTGGTCCTAATTAAAAGCAAATTACTTCAGCTTATGGCATCAGGAAAGGGCAGTGCTCCTCAGAGGGGAGAAACAGCCAGGCAGATGGGGCAGGGAGAGGAAGAAGAGACACACAGAAGATTGCAGATTCTGTCCTCTCCACCGGTCCCGTTTCGTGTCCGTTCGTTCTTTGCCAGCAGGTATCGGGCTCTTGGGCAGGAGATTTGTGTTGACTCATGACTGAACTTGCCCGCAGATGGGCCAGTGCAGCAGCGTGAGGGCCACAGAGTTTTTCTTTTTTAATTCTGGGAGATGATGTTCCCGAATAAGGCCCCAAGGTAACCCTCCAAGGATGTGCCAAAGAAAAGCATCTCCAACTTAATTAGCTCCAGTAGACATTTAAAGACATCATGTTGTTTACAGCACATCTCAGCCTGGTTCTTGCCCAGTGATGGACTTGAAATGCACTATTTCCAGAGTGACTTATTCATGCATTCCACGGAGTGTCTCTTTCTCTGTCCATCACAGGACATGTTCTGATGGCAGCTGTTGTATCGTGGCCTCTGGTAACCCCGGGGCCCATCCCTCTCTTCTTCTGTGATCTCTAGGGAGAAGACAATGTTTCCTTCTTTCCTTCCTTCCTTCCTTCCTTTTTCTTTCTTTCTCTTTCTTTCTCCCTCTCTCTTTTCTCCCTCCCTTCCTCCCTGTCTCCCTCCTTCCCCTTGCTTCCTCCCTCCTTCAATCTCCCTCCCTTCTCTCTCTCTCTCTCTCTCTCTCTCTCTCTCTCTCTCTCTCTCATCCTCCCAAGCTCACAATTAAAGGGAAAATGCCACTTTGAAAGATTCCAAGGTAACACCATGGTCTTCATAACATTTGTCCTCGACACAGCCGAGTATTGAGCTGGTGGCCAGTTAGAGGTGGTTGCAGAAAACAGGTCTAACCATTGGCTGGTGCTGCCCATGCCTACGGCTGAGGCCTCTGGGACCCCTCCATTGTCTCAGGTGACTAACACCGCCTCCAGGCCTTGGTGGGGAGACCAGGAACCCCCACCCCAAACCTCCAGGTACACGTGGAAGAGGCAGAGGCACTCGAGAGACGCTTGTCTTATTTCACTCAAAGCTGTAGTTTTTCAGCGTCAACAGAGACGCGCGGAAGTTGCTTGGCAACAGAAGAGCTTTGGGGCACCCAGGAAGGTCTGAAAGACCAGGAGGGCTCTTGGTCGCTTGGCTCCATTCATTTGCTTGTTGTATACCTGCGAATCATCCCTGAGGCTCCAGCCCCTACAGCCCCAGTTTAGAGAGGCATGGAGCCGAATCCAGTCCGATTCCTGCCCTCAGGATGTCGCGGTCTACTGGAGAGCTGGCTAGACAGATAAACAGAATAGCTTCTCACCCGCATAATGGGGGCCGGGATGGAGAGTCAGAGGGGAGCACAGAGGCCCTCCAGGAGCTGTCAGGAGAGGCTTCTCGGTCAAGTGAATCCCAAAAGGAGAGGCAGAAAGCAGCAGGTGGAGGGGAGAAAAATGGAGAGAATGAGGTCTGAGGGGGTCTTCAGGCAGGGCCTTCAAGGTGGGGGGAAGGAACACCCTTGACTGTAACCTGAGAGAGAGAGAGCCTGCCTAAAGGGTTGTGTCCAGCTGCTACACATGTGAGCTCTCCAAACACAGACCCAGATTACTGGGCTGACATCACCCCCTCCAAATAAGTAAACAAGCAAATGAATGGGAAAAAAATGAATACGCAACATCAGAATCGTCTGCGGGAAGAACCAGGTAGAAATGGCCGACAAATGGCGTTGTTCGAGCCCAGGGAAGGTAGCAGCAGATGTTTGGGGCAGCCCAGGGCACAGCAGGTGGACAAAGTGTACCCAGTAGCAGCTGGATGAGATAACCAGCCACGGGGGCTAAGTGTACTGAATGGGGCTCTTTGCAAACCTAGGTTTTGATTCGTATCTCAAGTCATTGATGGTGGGCTTTGCTCAGGTTGCCTGCTCTTTGTGTTTATTTTTTCTTTCCCTTCTAAAACCACAATGATAGTTGAAAGGTGGAATAGCGTATAATTGCCTAGGAGTTTCCTACCCATTATCCTATGTGGTCCTCAGGATAAATCTAAAGGAAGGAGAACAGTATCCTGGACTTTTGGTACCAATCACAGGAATACAGCTCATTTGGCTTGAGCAGAAAACAAGGTAGTTCGGTGGCTCGTGCGAATCAGGAATGCAGATATATGTATATATGGGCTTCAGGCGTGGTTCGATCCAGGGGCTCAAGTGATGTCATCAGGGTGGGTTTCATTGCATCTCTCAGTGATGCCTGTTTTTTGTGTCAGCTCCTTTTTAGGACTTCATTCTATGCTCTAAGTATGGGCTCTGGGAGCTCCAAGTTCACACCGTCCTTCCTGTTAGCAGACCCCGGAGGAAAAGAGCATCATTCATATGAACCTTCCGTCCAGATATATTTGGATTCACTTTGCTTAGATTAACCTAGGGCACATGTCCTTCGGTGAACCAGTCCCCGTGACCATGAGGATGGTCAACGTCAGCTGAATGGCTAGACCCTTGAATCCCACTCCTATCTGAGGAAAATTGGCTTTCTGATCCTTCGACCGTGGGTCGCACGACCTGTTTTATTCTGGAGCTGGAGGCAGGGTCTCACTTGACACGTTGGAACTGACTATGGAGCAGGATTCGAGCCCGGAGAAAATTTTAGTAAGAATCTAAAAGTATGGGGTGATGGAGGTGTGCCCATGTAAAACAACCAATACCCGTTTGTAATTTCAGAGGTTTGATTAGTCACATGAGGTAAGGTAAGAACGAACGGGCAGAATTTATTATATTAATGGACTTTGTTTAACTCACTACATCCAAAATATTATTTCACCCTGTAATCAGTATATAAATGTGAACGAGATATTTTATTCCTCTTTTTCCTGCTAAATCTTCCAGATCCAGTGTGCATTTTATATACTTGTAACACCTCTCCTATGGGATGCTACAATTTTATCAGAAATACTTGATCTCTATTTAGATTTCGTAATGTTTACAGTTGAAGAAATAGATTCACCTCGCCAAGTTTTTCCAAACGTACTTAAAAGTTTTCCAATAACGAAATCAAGTATTAGTATTTAAGTTTAACTCCATTACAGAAGTAAATGAACTAACAAATCAGTTCCTCAGTGGCACTGCTTACGTTTCAAGGGCTCAGTAGCCACCTCTTGGACAGCTCAGGGCTAGAAGGTAAAAATGCTTAGAAATATCTAGAAGTATCCTATCTAGAAGACGCCTTGTGTGCTGTTGGTGGGAATGGAAGTTGGTGTAGTTGCTACAGAAAACAGTAAGGAAATTCCTTGAAAGATTCAAAAGAGAACTACTATATAATCCAGCAAAATCCAAAGAAAACGAAAACACTAACTTGGAAAGATATGTGCACTCTCGTGTTCATTGCAGCCTTATTTACAATAGCCAAGATATGGAAACAACCCAAGTGCCCCCGGCTGGATGAATGGGTAAAGGAATTGTGGTAGATACACAATGGAATATTATTCAGCCATAAAAAGGAATGGAGTCTTGCAAATGGCCACAACACAGAAGGACCTTGAGGGTGTCATGCTAAGTGAAATAAACCAGACAGAGAAAGACGAACATCACATGACCTGAGTTATATGTGGAATGTAAAAAACAAGCAAACAAACCCCAAACCAATCTCTTGGTTGTAGAGAACAGATTGGTGGTTGCATGAGGTGTGGGGAGGGAAGGGGAGTTTGGGATGTGTATGAAGAGAGTCAAAAGGTAGAAATTTCCAGTCGTAAAAGAAATGTCTTGAGAATGTAATGTATAACATGATGACCGTAGCAAATAATACTATATGACATGTTTGAAAGTATCTAGGAGAGAAGATCTTGAAACGTCTCGTTGTAAGAAAAAAAATTGTAACTATGAGTGGTGTTGGATGTTAACTGGACTTACCTGGGTGATCATTTTGCAAGATATACAAATATTCAATCATTGTGTCACACCCCTGAAACGTACAAGGTTATGTCAATTATATCTCCGTTAAAAAAAAAAAACAAAAACAAAACAACCACCCACCCAGAAGCATCTAGTAGTATCTAGAAGCATCTAGTAGTATCTAGAAGCATGTAGAAGGTAGGAAGGTAACTGAGCACAGTGTTCGCTACATGATAAGAACTCAGGAAGTGATTCACGTGGGGGGGGGGGCGGGGCTGAGTTGTGGTTTGATCCTGCTTCTGGCATTTATTGGCTCTGTGATACAAAGCAGGTTTTCCAGCCTTTCCCAGTCTCCATTTTCTTCTCTGTTAAATGGGAATGATGAAATCCGCTCTGCGACTTCCCTGTAAATAAGTTTCCTCCTCTCCTGGAATGTAGTTCATGCCCAAAAGTCAAAAGCAGTAGATGTTCCCAGTTGAAGTGGCCCCCCCTTCATCTTCCCTCAAAAGGCCAAATGTCTTTTCTGCCTGAAAGACAAAGTAAAAAGATGAGTTAACTCAAAGGAAGAAGATCGCAAAGGATCATTGTACGTGATCACCAGTTCTTTGGGCTTCTGTGGCTAAAGCACCACAAAAGCTTTTCAACAAATCAATTTACATCCAGGTTGACTGGGGAAGTCCTCACAGACGATTCTGCTGAGCAAGGGAGGGGCGGTGGGGGCAGAGGCTAATGGTTTTGTGGACCTACTGTGTGCCTGGCACCGCGCTGGCCCCATGGTACTACTCTCTGACTCAGCCCTCCCAAATTGTGGTCTCTAGGTTTTATTTCCCAGTTTTACAGAGAAGAAATTTTGGTACAGGGACCTTGTGCAGTATTACCCAGCTAATAGCGCGATAGTGCTGGACTCCCAGATTTTGTAACCGCGGTAAAATCAGGAAGAACATGAAGAGTCCAAGTGAATGTTCTAACATATAAATTAACTTTTTTTTTTTTCTTATTAGCAGTGGTCGGTAACTAACAAGTTTTTGGGTTATTAACTGACTTTCAAAACTGCTGGGTTTTAAATCCAAATGAGAAAAGCATGCGGAACATTGTTCTCCATCTCAGCTCCCGCCCTGTGGCCAAGGCGAACTTTCTGGCCCCAGGACCCTGTTTGTTGACGAGGAACCGGGCCATTAATTTTGCCCTTTATTTTCGTGGGTCTCCTCCTCCAACTGTGTAGTAAGATCTTTTTTTTACTCAGGGAGGCCACACTCCAGATAGTGTTAAGCCCACAGGAATTTCATTTTAAAAATAAAAAACGACATCATCGACTTGTGGCCACAGGGTTATTCATCACAACATTGTCTATCATGGTAAATTTAAAAAAAGATGGGAATGTTGGATGAGAGGAGATCATATAAATGAATATGCGTGCTTTTATAATATGGAATACTATAATATCATTAAGCTGATATTGAAAGAATAATAGGATGACAGATATTCTCTTTGGGTAGGTGGGGAAAATAGTTACAAAAAAAGTGTGTAGAGTGTGTTTCAATTCTGTTACAACTAACATCATCCTTATATAAACAAGAAAAGAGCATAGGGGTATGTATTAAAGCATTAGGAACTGTCAGTTCTGGGTAAGAGCATATTCTGAGTGATTTTTATTTTCTCCTTTTGTGTTCATGTTTGCTTGCTCTCATTTTCTCTAATGAAAATGTGTGGATATTAGGACTTGAATGGGAACACCTTTTATTTTATTTTTAGAGGCGTAACTTGACAAATTGGCTATAACACGAATGTTGTGATTTTTATTTTATTAAAAAAAATTTAACGTTTATATTTTTGAGTTAGAGAGGGGAGAGGGGCAGAGGGAGGGGGAGACACCGAATCCCAGGCAGGCTCCAGGCTCCAAGTTGTTAGCACAGAGCCCGACGTGGAGCTCGGACCCCCAAACAGTGAGATCATGACCTGAGCCAAGGTCGGACGCTTAATCGACTCAGTCACCCAGGCGCCTCCAACTGTTTTGATTTTTGAAAGGTATGTGTATCAGCACATAATCAACAACAGCCATATTGCGTTTGTTATGTGGTCCCCACTTGCTCGCATCACCTCCTGGAGTCCTGGCTGGCAATTCCTGGGAGCAGGGGAGGCCGGGGCCGACTTCTTCATTTGGGCACAGCAGACACAGCGCCTAAGACTCAAGATCCTTTTGGGATCCCGTATCAGCGTTTTAATTTATTTTAAAATCCGCAGGAACAAATGAATACAACCCAGCCTGGATTATATTCATCTTTATACCACATAGTCACAAAGTACTAGAATTTTTAATATTTTTAATGGAGGAGGCACTCATGAAGGCAAAAGTGCCTAGTGTCCCCAGAAATTATTATGTGTCCGTGGGTGGGATCGTTCCTGTCTTATGGAGAAAGAAACTCAGGCTTAGGGGGCATACTGCTTTCAGCTGGCTCGTGGTAGAATCCAAATTATCACTATTATCTGTTGGCTGGCCACCATGCTGCCTTGTTCCTGCTTTTCAGCATTAAGGTTTTTTTTTTTTTTAATTTAAGTTTATTTACTTTGAGAGAAAAAATGAGCAGGGGAGGGGCAGAGAGAAAGGGAGAGAGAGAATCCCAAGCAGGCTCCGCACTCTCAGCTCGGAGCCTGACGCAGGGCTCGAACCCGCAAACCCTGAGATCACGACCTGAGATGAAACCAAGACTTGGAAGCTTAATCGACTGAGCCACCCAGAAACCCCTCAGCATTAACTTTTAAAAGCGTTAATTTTTCAATGTCGGGGTAGAGCTTTATTATTATTTTAGTTTTCTTAAGAAGAACAGAGCATTTACAAAAGTTCTGCCCGTTTCTTTCGTAGCCGTCCTCAAAATCAGGTAATTCCGCACGAATCCCACCTTGGCCACCGTGTAATTTGCATATAAATTATGTATACTTAACATGGACCGATGTCCTGTGCTCACCTCTTAACAGAGAAAGTAATAACCTTAATGGACATAAGTCTATGAGATAAGAAACAAGTCTTCATTTATGATGGTGTCATAACGGGTTAATGAATCTGAGTATTATTAGCAACCACACATTGGAATCAAATTAGTTTTCTTTCCATTTTAGTACCAGACTCAAAAACTTGAACATTGATTGTTTTAAAACATTTATCTAGGGGCGCCTGGGTGGCTCAGTCGGTTAAGCATCTGACTTCGGCTCAGGTCACAATCTCGAGGTCCGTGAGTTCGAGTCCCGCATCGGGCTCTGTGCTGACACCTCAGAGCCTGGAGCTTGTTTCAGATTCTGTGTCTCCCTCTCTCTGACCCTCCCCTGTTCATGCTCTGTCTCTCCCTGTCTCAAAAATAAATAAAAACATTAAAAATAAAAATAAAAATAAAACATTTATCTAAAAATTTAATTTCTTGGCGGGGGGACACCTGGGTGGCTCAGTCCCTTAAGCGGCCGACTTCTGCTCAGGTCATGATATCGTGGTTTGTGAGACCTAGCCCAGTGTCGGGCTGTGTGCTGACAGCCGGGAGCCTGGAACCCGCTTCGGATTCTGTGACTCCCTCTCTTTCTGCCCCTCCCCTGCTTACCTTCTGTCTCTCAAAAAAATAAAATAAAAAACGTTAAAGAAAAAATTAGTTTCTGATTGAATAGGAACCACAAAATAGGAAAATGGAAGTTAAGAAAGGTGGGCAGGAAACTAGGATTCAGCACAGGGAGATTGCTGTTTCCTAGGAGTTGTTGTGTTTTGGTTCCTGGGACATGCCGTAGTTTCTCTGAAGGACAGAGGAGTAAATAAATTAGGTTTTGTGGGATTTATGGTCTCTGTAATAACTGTTCCACTCTGCTGCCATAGTGGGTAAGCAGCCACGGACACCATGTAAATAAAGGCGTGGGGCCGGGTTCCAATAAAACTTTATTTACAAAAACAGGCATCAGCCTGGATTTGACCTGCAGGCTTTGTTCGCCAACCTCTGGTGATAGTTGGGCTGTTACTCATGGCCCAGATAATTCCGTGGATTAAATACATACGTCGTTGTGTTTGATTGACTCAAGCTGCTCATCATAGCCTCCAGATCCTTTATAGTGGGGCTCTGACTTCCTGTCCGAAAGCACATCTCCCACCCCCTGGATATGCTGACCTTCTTTCTGCACCCTAGATAAGCCAAGTTCACTCCCATGGCATCGCCTTTGTCCCTGCTGTTCCCACCTCCTCCAATAGGCCCCCCAGATTTAGGAAATAAAAACACAAGGGCGTGTAGTTACATGGGAATTTCAAATAAACAGTTAATAATTCTTTTTGTGTGATCACATCCTATGCAATATGGAGTCATGCTTACGTTGAAAAGTGTTGTTTATCTGAAATTCAAGTTTAACTCAATGTCCTGTATTTTGTCAACCCTACCCTAGAATAGCCTTCCTCTTCTCTTTATCTGGCTGCCTGCTTCTTGTTTTTCCTGTCAGTGTCAGCTCTTCATGGTGTCCCTTGCCATCCTCTTTAGTCTGTTCCCCCTCCCAGGCACCCTGTCATACTCGCCGTCGTCTTTTCTCCGTATCTGAAGTCATCTTATTTATGTGTTTAGTAGACGAATATCTGTCTGTCCATGAGGACAGGGACCTAAGCTCTCGTGTTTGCTATCCTATCCCAGGTGCCCACTATATAGTCCCCGGCTCATAACACGTCCTCAGTGAACATGTCTTGAGTGAGTCCGTGCGCAAATAAATGAATGACTCTGAATCCTATTCATCCAAAAGCTAACTATGCCCAAAGCGCTGGAAATATGAACTAAAACTAACATCAACTGAGCCCCGGTGTTGCCCAGGTGCTTAATCTCCTCTGTAGTCCAAAATCTCAGGAAGGAAGTTGTGTCCTCAGCAGAGATAAGAGGATTCGGGGTCTCATTAAGTCTGCTGAACACGTTCAAGATCTCGGAGGCGGTAGTGGTGGGAATCCAATCAGGTCTTCTTTTTAACCCAAGACTCTAGGATTCCCAGGACTCCTAAGAAGAGTCTTGTGTATATCAAATGTGTGCTCACTTCCTTTGAATTTCGTTTCATTGGAACACTCGTAGAAACACAAGAAAACAAATCTGGCCCATGTGGAAAGGAAAGGCCACCTCACTTTGGCTTCGTTGATCAAATCACTTCTTTTACGCTCTTAGCGGCTATAAAGCGTGCCAAACAAGATTACAAAACGAATGGCCACGAAAACAAAACAAGGCAAAACAATTTTTTTCTTTTGTGGCTGCTGCTGGCTAAAGTGGGTGCCCTCTCCCTCGGGAGCCTCACGTTCACAAAATCGCATTTAAAGGGACACACACTCTGTTTGCCATCCAAGAACACTGATAGACACCTATAAACTACACAGCTGAAGGATCAATCTGTCTTTTTTCCAAGTGCCTCTGTCCAAAGGAACACACAAGTATCACCCTGCCTCCCAACTGCAGAGGCATGAGATTGGGTCACTGCAGTTTCATAGACACCAATCACAGTCGCTTCTACGTTGTTATTTTTTTTCTCTCAAAAAACATTTTTTAATGTTTATTTATTTTTGACTAGATGAATCTATTTATCCAGATTTTTCTCGGAATTATGGCACCTGCCACGAAAATCTCCGCGACCCCAGAAATTCATGTTCACGGCGCTGTTCTTTTGACTCCTTGATTCTTAAGAGAGAACATGTGAGATCTAACTCTTCCAGACCAGGTATGGAAGATTAAGTAGGGGAGGACACTGAGGCAGGAAAGAGTCAGCGGGCTCAGGGTCCCTCCGCCCGGAATTCTGAAAGGGGTTCCTCGGTAAGCTCCTTCCTCCCAGCCCGTCCGAACGCTCGAGAGCTGGCGAGGACATCTCTGTGGCTGGTGGCAGGGAATCACTGTTCTCGAAAACCAGGATGCTTCTGGCCACAGATTGCCATTTCTTCCTGCGGCCTGTTTTCTCAAGCTGCGCGCATTTGTGCTGATTCCGATGTAAGGGAAAGGTGAAATATTGTGACACAGAAAGCTGAGGGCTTGTTCCAAGGAAGTGTTGAGTTCTGTTATTTCCTTCCTTTCAGCCCCCTCGTATTCTCGTTGTTTGCAAGGCGGCCGCGAGCCAGAACTGCTGTGTTTGACCAGTGCTAATATTAACCCTGCGAGCAGGGCGTCTTGTCCTCACCTCCCCAGCACACCTTCACCCCTGCAGGAATGCGCGTGCTCCGGAGGGGGGAAATTAATTCCGCGTTCGGTCCACATTTAGGCTGGTGCATTTCCTGTGCAAACACGGCTGACATTTATGAAATCTAATTTAATACATGTCTACGATATAGCACTCATTAACATACCGCAAAATAGCTCCAGAGTAGCCCATTTTAATCAAATAAATTGTTGCTGCTGCTACCACAGGCTGTTCCTTTATTAAAGGGGGGAAGCAGCAGACCCGGCCGGGGCCCGAGTGTTTCCTGGGCCCCGTGTTAGGATCCCGCAGCCCCGGCCGGCAACAGGGCTGGGGGCCGTGCCTCTCCGTGTTTGCTCCCGAGATGAGAAGATGAAAAAAATCACCGCTCGTATATCATCTCCATAAATCTTACCGACAATAAGTCATAAAACCTTGTGTCCTTACATATGGTAGGTGCCTGGGGATCGTGTTGCCATATGTGAGCAGCAGCCTCTGGAAGAGAAGAATGCTGTTGGCTAGGAGAAACTTCTAGAACTGTTTTCTGTGCCTGCCGTGAGCGGGCCACTTGTTCCTCCCCACCGCCTCTGTTTTTTGGTTTTTGGTTTTTGTGGGTTTTTCTTTCTTTCTTTGGCTTGGGTTTTCCCTTTCCCTCACCCCGTCATGGTGGGGCTCTCTCTTTTTGTTCCAAATTACCATCCAAAGAACTCCCGGCACACTAATTAGGAAATTTTGTGCTTTGCTAAATTCCCTTTCTGTCTGTCACAACAGAATGGGTGAATAATCCCCCCCCCCCCAGCCAGTGTGGGGGCACAGGTATGCAGGGCTTTTGTGCGGGAGACCCGGGGCTCTTGTTTTTTTCCGGGAGAGCTCCCCGTGGACAGGGAGGCCCTACGCCTGCGAACTGCCCCCAGCTAATGAGAAATGCCTATTTATTTAAAAAAACGCAACCCGTTTTCATAGCTGTCAGCTAAGTTAAAGGGGACGCAAGAAGACGGTGTCTCGAGCTCAGCCGGGCTGGGGTCTGTGTTCTGGCCCCACGGTGAGAAACAATCCCCCGGCTTCAGGCTGGCCAGGAACCCTGGCTGTGGTTTTCTTCCTGATATGCCAGTTGCACACTTGAGATGTGGAAAAACGGAAAGGTGTCGCGTGTTTCTACTTCCTTAGCTCCACGGTTTGAATATCCATCGCCTGTCATGGTGATCGGGTGACAGTATAGGAAGAATGCCCGCTGGCCTGGGCTGGGGGTCTGCCTCTCTGGGCTGAGGCCCGAGCAGAGGACCCCTGCAAGTCACCATTTCTAAGAAGTTGCATTTCCAGGCTGAGACACACGTGCTTTATCGCGGTGAGTAGCGTGTGCCGGGTCCACGTGGCGCTCCTGTGGGCGTCTTATCTGGACCTGAGAGAGGACACTCCTTTCCTGCGATATTTTGTCCAAAAGTCATAAACAAAAGCAAGCCCCTGATCAACACGAGAAAATACTTGGAAAGACAAGGCAGGAAGTTAGGGGCGGCGTGGGGAGGGGATGCCTGCCCAGCACTGCTTCTAGAAAGGGAAGTGGCCTGCCCGGTGGGGCTTGGAGGCGGGGGGGAGGGGGGCGGCGGGCACCCAAACTCCTGCGCCTCCCGTCCTTCCCTCCTTCCTCATCCTTTGCCCCGTGATGCCCACTGGGAACATCATCTGTCCCGCAGCCCAGAATAAACATGGCACACCTTGGAGCCCTGCTTCACTCTGGAAACTGCCTAGGGGAGGGAGGAAATTCACCCCTTCCGCCACCAAAATCGGGTAGGGGTGAGGCTGGCAGGAGCCCTTTTGATGTTTGGCACCAAGTGTGGGACGGACTGACTTTGTGCTATTCTTATGCTAATTATCTTACCGAGTGATATTTGATTGTTTCTGTAAAAGGTTTATGTCAGTGCCATTCACCACAGGCTTTTTAAAGACCTCAAGATGCAAGAGAAAAAAAATTCACCCAGAGTCCATTAAAGAATTAGGTTCTATTAATGTCCGAGTCTGCTGAAAGGGGCCATAGACACTTGCTCAGCCTGCCATGAACAGGGCACTGGCACTCCCCTCGCTTAACAACTTCTGCTAAAAGTCGGAGGAGAGGTACCCGTCCGTTCTGTGAGTTTGGCTCTGAACGTGCCTGGGAAATTGTGGCATTTTGTAAACGACGCATTTGCCCGTGTTCCGTTTTCCTGATGTGGAAATGAGGGCCGTGTGCCCGTGTGGAAATAAGAATAGTTATGGTAGCTGCCGTGGTGGTCATCGTAACACTTGGCTAGCGGAGTCCAGTCCTCCACAAACAACAAGATAAAAAGCTTCCTTATCTGTCCTTTATCCATCAGGAAACGGTCACACGATAAAGTGGCTTCCCCAACCGTATACAGAGAGAAAGTGACAAAAACATCCAGGTCGTCCGATGCTTCAGATCTGCGGTGCCTTCAATACTGTTCTCCTCTCTTGTCCCTGGGACTAGACCTAGCACTAGGGACAAATTTAGGAATTTGGAGGGCTGGGTTTCTGGGCACCATGTCTGAATTACTTCTCTTTATTCGTTTGTAAGATTGAGGAAAGGAAAGGGACACTTCTGCCTGGATGATATTTAAACCTTTCAGCTTAAAATCATATGATTCTATGGAAGTCACAATAAATGCCTGATTTATTATTTTTTTTTTTTTTTTGCAATATAGCTATAAACCACTTCCTTTTTTATGCTTCCAAATGTCTGGTACCACCCTGAAGAGAAAGAGAAGCAGCCATATTTTGAAGAGTTTATTAAAAAAAAAATGTATGTTTAAGTTCATGAGTTCGAGCCCCGTGTCAGGCTCTGTGCGGACAGCTCAGAGCCTCGAGCATGCTTTGGATTCTGTGTCTCCCTCTCTCTCTGTTTCTCCCCCGTTCACATTCTGTCTCACTCTCTCCAAAATAAATAAAAATTAAAAAAAAATTAAAAGAAACGTCATGCGTAAATGAGTGAATGGGGCTGGCCTCACTCACCCAGGTCCCTGGAATCCCCAAGAACCTGTTCAGAATGCAGAACAAGAAGGCTCTGAGAGCCTCCACCTTGGGCTCAGCCATCCCCTGGTGTCGTCTCCGTCTATAATTATTAGCAGTGAGTAATCGTCCCTGCTGCATCCTGTGTACCATGTGGCAGCTCGGGGCACTCAAAGCAGCTGCCACCAGCCCCAAGCTGGATACATCCCCTCTGTCAGTGCTGCTGGGAGGGGACAGGTGCAGGGCTCAGGCATACCCAGGCGCATGGCGCTTTGCTGGAAGGAGGCGGGGAAGCCTTTACCCAGGGGGGAAAGCTCCGTGGGAAGTTCAGTTGTTTACAGGGAGTGAGTTCCGAGGGCCGTAATGTGATGCTCGAAAGGATTCAAGGGTGCGGCCCAGAGGGAAAGGGGAAGAGTTGTTGAAGGGTCTGTGACTTTACAGATGTCTTTGCTTGATGAACGAGGAAACTGAGTTCCAGGGATGTCCAGTTAGTATCTCCAAGGCATGCAGCTAGAAAGGGAATGGTCCAGGAATCACGTCCATGGTTCAACGGACTCCACAGCCCATGTTCTTTCTGACATGCCCCAGGAAGAAATAAGGGGGTGGAGGCCTTGAGGGGGAGGGTGCAGGTATCAGCGGCCTGGAAAACTTAGGGGCTTAGGACACAAGCTGCTTTGTGGCTGCAGAAAGGAAGCCATCTCAACCTGACTGCTGACCACCCGCGGCTCAGCCCCCCTCACCCACACGCCGAACCTCTCCTAATTTAAGGAGACTTCTTCCCCAATCCACAGTTGTGTTCCTGGACAGCAGAGAAGTTTCTTAACAGCTCGAGGCCCCGTCCCTTCCTTTCTTCTTTCCCCATGAGGTTGTTGAGTTTCTCTCTTATGCCAGACACTGGGCTGAGTGCTAGCGAAAGAAAAGAACATGTGACCAGCCATGTCTAGTGAAATGTCAAGGTGAACGAAACCAGCGCTCGCAGGTGGAAGCTGTCGGGAGAGGGCGTAGAACACCCGTGCCTCCCCTCCCCTGCCTCAGTGATCGCGGACGCCCTCTTGGTGTGCAGGTGGCCTGAGAGCTGAACACCAAGAATACTAAGATAATGCACAGACAACCGTCCAGAGGAGGCCCTGGTCCCACAGCAGACCACATGCACATGCCCATCTCTGTGTCGTGAAGCGACTGAGATTTGAGGGCTGTTCCCGTGACGTAACTTCGTCTCTTCTGACTAATGCATCTGCGTTTCGAGCTTGGCTTTCAGTGCTGTTCTTCTTTATGCCTTCTCTTCTAGCCATACCTTCTCTTGGGGAGTTTGGCTTTTGGCACTAGACTTTGAGCTCCTTGAGGGCAGGGTCCATGCCCTATCTACCTCTGTGTCCCTCACCCTTGGCTCAGGGCCAAGCAGCTATCTCCTGAGACAGTGACGAGAGAGTGAAATGAGGAACCACAGAGTTGGCAAAGGCCATGAGTGCCCTATGGGGCTCAGAAATGGCGGACGTGAGTGCTCGGACAGAGGGCGGGATTTGCCCAGATGCTAAGTGGTAGAGTGGGGTTTTGAACGTGGACGTCTCTGACCCCAAGCTCCATCCTCTTGCCGTTCCAGCTCACCCACCGACTGCTCATTGATTGGGCCTCCATTTGCTGAGCTCTCTTCCCCAGTGGGTGATGCTTCAGCCCCACAGTATCCTCTCCCATCGGAGAATGGGGATTGCCCCTTGGGGGAGATTGCTGGTCGTACCATTACTGAGAAGGGGAAGAACTAATATATTTTGAGTATGTACTAGACCCCAGGCACTTGGTCCCCACCATGGGCGTCATCTACGTGAGAAATACACACATTGCTGATATATAGTATTACACTGACCACCCACGTTAGCCCTTTGAAGTAGGTCCCATTGTTATCCCTGGGTTAAAAAGAGGAAGCTATGGCTCAGAGAGGTAAAGTAATTGGAGCAAAGTCACAGAGCTCATAAGTAGCAGAGGTGAGACTTCATCTCAAGTCTGACTTGTAAGGGAGGGTTTTGATAACTATTTTATGGTGCATCGTACTGCAGGAGGCTTGTGTGTGTGTGAGAGAGAGAGAGAGAGAGAATGAGCGCACAACTCTTTGGGAGGCTGGTGATGACACAGGAATATCTTTACTCTGCTTGCTGTTTATCCAAGTTTGTCACTTGTTTTTTTACAGGAAGCTGTAAGGACTTCCTGCTTGAACTCTCACAGATGCTGGCCCTGATAATTCCCATATTTACATACCTACAGGGCAAGGCTAGCTCCGTGAGCTGCTGACTCTGGTGGGATTTCAGGACAGAGACTGATGGGCCCCTTCTGCCCTGTTATCTCCCAGGCAGCCTCCCAGAGCAGCGTGTGGATGGGGGAGGGTCTTTCCTCCCTCCTTTATTGTGGCCATTCAGCCCCGCACCAGCCCTGGGCTAAGCCCTTTCATACGTGTTACCTCATGTGATCCTAACAACAGCCCGGCCTCATAGGGATTGTTAGCCTCCCCTCACAGCTCAGGAGACCCAGGCTTAGCTGCGAGCGGTGGTTCTCAGCTAGGGGGCACTTGTCACAGCATGGGGTGGGGGGCAGAATTAGGACCAAGAGAGTAGAGGCCAGGAACGCTCCTGCGAACCCTATAATGCGCCCGGCAACACCCACAACACAAGATTACCCAGCTCCATGTCCAATGCCCACGGCCAGAGACTTCGATACGTCGTGGAACATTGAAGCCACAGGGCCGGGATCAAGCCCCTGTCTGCCAGGGCTAATCATGTGCTCCTCGCGATGGAGAACAGATGCTTTTACAAGGCCTGCGAAGTCAACAGGCCCTTCTCCAATATCTCCACGTGGCTGCTTACTACCTGTGCCACGTGGTACCACCTTGACCTCCTTGGGAATGTCGGCCAACCCCTTCTCCGACAACATGTGCGTCTCACCTCTGTGGCCTTGCATTCTTGGCACTGTATCCCTGAAGGTTCATTTTGTCCTATGGTGTTTTGTTTTTGGTTTTGGTTTTCGTTTTTTAAATTTTTTTTTAATGTTTATTTATTTTTGAGACAGAGACAGAGCATGAACGGGGGAGGGTCAGAGAGAGAGGGAGACACAGAATCTGAAACGGGCTCCAGGCTCTGAGCCGTCAGCACAGAGCCTGACGCGGGGCTCGAACTCATGGACTGCGAGATCATGACCTGAGCCAAAATCAAGGGTCGGACTCCCAACTGACTGAGCCACCCAGGCGCCCCTGACATATTGTGTTTTTAAGTATGATCGCTTAATTACCCTGGATCCCAAACCTGTGAATGTTAAGGTCTGGCTTGTTCCTCTGAGGTGGCACTGATATGGTTCACTCGTTCAGGAAACACCTCCTCCATGCCTGGCCTCCGCTGGGCGCTAAATATGCATAAAGGAAAAGACAAAGTGTAGCACAAAGTGGTTGATTACAGGAGTCGTAGTCTCAGCAGCAACCATTAGCATTTACTGAAGTTTTCGTACCGTCCTCTCCTATAACCCTCCAGTGGCCTTACGAGATAGGTTTTACTGAAGGGTACTTGGCCCGCACAGAGGGGAATGCCCAAGGCTGGCTGGGTGGTTGAGGAAGATGGTCTAGAGGTGCTGGGGTCTGAGTGGAGACCTGGAAGAGAGAGAGCCCGTGCGTGAAGGCATAATAGGCAGAAAGATCCGCCATGAGGACAGCCTGAGCAAACCAAACTCATGGTGAGTCTAGAAAGTTCCAAAAAGCAATTCAGTAAATAAAAACAGCATTTGGGGTTCATCAGATGTCTGGGCCACACAAGGAAATCCCATCAGAGACTGGGCTGTGTGTCTCAGCTCGATGTACAGATTGTCTCCATCACTCAGGGCCAAAAGGGTCTGGAGGCTGACTTAGTTGAAAAGAGAACCTGTCTGACTTTTAGGGGTTCTCCCCTCCCCCTGCCCTAGCAATGATCCCAGGGCTATCCCTCGTGTCCACTATCAGGGCAAGCTTTGGGGGACTCCTTGAATGACACTGAGGCTGGTTATCAAAAAAATGAAAGGCATGGGGTAGGGATCCGGGGGATCCAACTCACGTGTCACCAACCTAAGAATGACAAATATTTAGACTGATCCCCAGGTGCAAGTCAATAGAGATGTGATACAGGAAATCTAATTTATCAAGGGGGGTTATTTACAGAGCACCTACTCTTGAAATCATGGGGGACAGAGAATAATGATAATTCGTGAGGCCCCAGCCACGAGGACTTTGAGGTCTTGGGGGAAGACTTCACGGCAAACCAAGTGAAGACTGTGGTTGAAAACGGCCCAAAAGTGACCGTGGAGTGGAAGCCAAAATTGGAAAAGAGAAGGATTGATGTACAAAGGTGAGCTCGAAGTAGGCTTCTGGAGAAGGCAGGATTCAGGCAGAGCCTTGAAGGATGGGAAAGACAAGGAAAGTAAGCCACTGAGGGCCTTTCCTTTGGCAGTAGGTAAGGAGCCCAAGACTAATACCTACGGAAAAGTCAAGAGATTCCAGATTGAGGTCAGGTCCAGACTCCCGCGGATATTATGTGAGGTGCCTCACTGTCGACTCCCATTCTCCCCGCCTCCACCTAGCCCCACTTTCCACCAAAACCCTGCCCCCCCCATAAGTTATAGCCACATCACGGTTTTGACAAAACCCTGCCCCCCCCATAAGTTATCTCCAGTCTATAGCCACATCACGGTTTTGACATTTTGTTCATGCTTTTTGCTCTCCTAGAATGTTCTTCCCTTTCTCTGCGAGAAACGTTCTTCCCTTATATGAGCGGCTTAAATGCTGCCTCCTCAATGCAGCCTTCCTGCATTCCTCGTCCTCTTTCCTCTCTGCTCTCATCCCCTGTCATGGCACCTACACATTATTGGTTGCTTTGACTCGTTCCCTGAGTAGAGTGCAAGCAAGGATACAGAACACGTGCCTCATCTCCGAAAATTCCACTCTTCACCGCTGGTCTTGCCTGGATAAAGAATGACCTCTTGGGGCGCCTGGGTGGCTCCGTCGGTCACGTGTCTGACTTCGGCTCAGGTCACGATCTCACGGTCCGTGAGTTCGAGCCCCGTGTCGGGCTCTGTGCGGACGGCTCAGAGCCTGGAGCCTGCTTCGGATTCTGTGTCTCCCTCTCTCCCTGACCCTCCGCCATTCATGCTCTGTCTCTCTCTGTCTCAAAAGTAAATAAACCTTAAAAAAAAAAAAAAAAAAAAAGAATGACCTCTTCTGCCCATTCTCCTGTCCCTGTTTGTACCCTCTGTCTCGTCCCCAAGGTTTGCTGCGGCTAATCTTTTGGGGACTCAAATGGCAGTACTTGGATAATACCAAGAGCTGCAGAGGAATTTGGCGACGTGGGGTTCGCTGAGGGTTATTAGTGTGCCGTGTATATCAAATCACTCCCCGTGGGTGGGCTCCGGGCCTGCAGAGGGGGCCCGGGGGCTGTGGTGTTAAGACACAGGTTCCCGTCACGGGAAACTCGAGAGCCGAACTGCGGACCGAGCTGAGCTCAGCTTCACGTCGCCGAGGCAAGCGTCAGAAACACCTGGCAGGCTCCGAAACACAGATGTCTCTCAGCTTTTAATTGAAAATGTTCTGAGTGGGCAGAAAAACAGCAGAGCTATTTGAGATGCCTTCTCTTTCGTGTTTCTTGCAGAAAAAAAAATACCTACTTTTTCCTGTGGTTGGCCAGTGCAGTTAAGGGCATTTATTGAACCCCAAGATCAGTGAATTTCAAATATTTGTTTTCTCTTTGAGGTGGGCCCCTATCGTAGAAGCCTATTAATACAGCATATTAAAAAAGAGAGAGAGAGAGAGTGAGTTGCTGCTAGGTTTGAAAGTGGGGCAGGGAACCTGGATCCCATTTGTTTGGTTTTTTCCTCCCACGTCATCAGACTGCACAACTCCAGGGGGCACTACTCACACTGTGTTCTAGGTTTGACCTGCCGGCCTCACCTTTGCACGCTTGCAGGGAGGCATGCAGAGTCTGAAAAATCTGCTTTTCCTGCAATCCTAATTTTTATTTATTTATTTGAGAGAGAGACAGACAGCATGCGCAAGGGAGGGGCAGAGAGAAAGGGAGAGAGAATCCCAAGAGAGCTCTGTGCTGTCCACGCAAAGCCCGATGTGGGGCTCCAGCCCACGAACCATGAGATCATGACCTGAGCCGAAATCAAGAGCGTAATCCGTCGAGTCGCCCAGATGCCCCTTCCAATCCTAACTTTTGAACAAAACGTAAAATATGCCCACTTCTGCAATCACTCATAATAAACCTATACGTATTTCTGGAAGCCTTTCTAATTTGTCAGGTGCTTTTTATATGGTGTCCGATCAGTTCTTTTCAACAGAGGCTGGAACGAAGCCACGGGCTTCGGCCTCCTCTTGTTCCTCTCTGTACCCTTGGTACCTGGTTTACTTTCTGGCACATCCTAGGCATTTAATATGTTGTTCGAGGAAAGGGGGAGGGAGGCGGAGAAAAAAAGGAGGGAAGAAAGGGAGGGAGGAGTTTCCGGCATCTGGTTGTCAGTTTCACGTTACAGATAAAGAAATGTAGGAAATGCAAGGAATCTAAGTGACTTACTAAGTTAAACAGTTCATAAACAGGGGGACCAAGATGCAGTCTGTTCTGTCCTTAAAGCCTGTGCCGTTGATCATACCTCACCCAGTGTCCCATTTTGTTGTTTCAAGTAAAAAGCCTGTTGGGGTACTTCCTACCCATACTTTTATGGCACCAGCTTTTTAACTTCTGGAACGGTGGAAGAAGGTCTGTCTCCCTCTGCGAAGGGAATTCCCCTCCCGGGAGTCCTGACCCTCCCTCCTTCCCCAGAACTAACCCACCCCTCTCCTTGTCTATCAGAGGCAAATTGCGAGCCCGCACAGGGGACACGAATGAAAAGGGCATCACCCAGCCTAAGGATAACTGAGGCATTGAGGCCACAGAGCCTACGAGCAACCAGTCTCCGAGCGGCGGCTGAACTGGATCGGTGTTTAAATTCCCACGTCAGGATGTCCGTGGTGGTCTCGTGCTCGTTCCATTTTTTTTAACGAAGCTGTGTGTCTGGAACAGAAAAGCAAAATCTTTGACCTGGGGAGACATGAGCGATAAGACGTGTTTCCGGGGTCACCAGTGGGGTTCCTGGTGCGGCCTGAGCTGTGCTTAGTGGGCCTGCCGCGGCTGTGATAGTGGGAATAATTACACGTGAGTTCAGCCGAATCCCAGTGGCGGGAACACTACTACCTGACTCACGGCCATCCCCACACACACACACACACACACACACACGCACGCACACGCACGCACACACAGGGAGAGAGGGAAACTTCCAAAGGGCTTGTAACAGAACAAAGCATACTTTTTACTATCACAAAATCTTTATGGATCGCCATCCTTGAGGTGAAGTTATATCCTTTATGGTCACATTTTGGTAGTTTCCTTAAATTATTGAAGGCATTTCGTAGGGCCTGCGCTCTTGGAACAGGGCTGGAAAAGAGGTCCCTGTCCCCCGTCTGGAGGTGGGTTAATGATGGCACTCCTTGTGCAATGCGCTCAGGACACAGAGGTTAATAAAACCCGTAGCTCTTTTTCATGGGTACCAGGGGATGGTTAATGTTCAAGCCTGTGCAGGACCTCAGCTTAATGTTCCATATGAAGGATGGTGTTGCCAGACGACACCCTCCCTGGTGCCAACCTCGCATATTAGTACGTGCTGGAAATGGGCTGAGCAAACCGGCGGATGTTAGGTGTTTCTCTCCCAGCTGGGTGTGATGGGCTTGCCGCCGTGTCTCCCGCCTGCTCTAGAAACCAGCCGCCTCCGTTTGCCCGGAGCCCTGGGCCACAGGGTGGGGGAGCCTGTGCCTGGCCCCTGCTGTGTCTGGGGTGCCCAGACCTGATGTCCCTCTGTCCTCCTCTGTCCTTTGAACGGCATGAACTGCCTTCTGCCCTTCTCGGGTATGTGTGCGTAAAGAGGTCTGCAGACCGTAAGGCAATACATCCATCTTGTGGTTACAAACGTGGGCTTTGGGGTCATGGGAAACTGAAGTCAAATCTGTGTCAGCCTTACTCCTGTGTGTCTTGGGCAAGTTGCCTGACTCCTCTGTCTTTGTTTGGCTTCTGCCAGAAACAGACCCTGAGACAAGGATTTGAAGGCAAGTCATTGATTCGGGAGGTGATTTCAGTAAGTGACAGGCAAGGGAAGATTCCGTGAATGGTAGAGCATTCTACCACCATGGACAGCTAGAGGTAATCCCGCTGGGGACCTCTGGGAGGCAGCGTTGGACATACGCCTTGGGGTCTTGCCACCTGAGGGGCAAGGGAGTGGGGGCATTTACACACCCACTCCATGAGTCTTGGTCGAGGGCTGCTCCCGTGGCTTCTGCCGGCGTGTCTGTGGATAGAGTGGGCTCCCAGCATGGGCAAGCCTCAGGCAGAGAAGATGCTGCCGGTGCTTGGGAGTGTGGATGGTGGGCAATGAAATGGGAGGGGCTGGGAGGAAATGAGAGAGACAGCATCAGTCCCCTGATGTCCCAAGTTCCTCCTTTCCAGAATGAGGCCAGCACCTCCTGCTTCCCAGCGTTGCCGTGGTTAAATGAGATAATACCAGAGGCCCCTTAACGTTAGTTATGATTCACGCTAGCTCAAAGGATGGGTACATTTACTGCACTTCAGACCGTTGTAAGCAGAGTGATGGTGGAGGGCGCCTGGCACGTCCGCGAGCCCTTAACGGGAAAAGTTCTTAAAACAACAACAGCGACAAAATCCTGACACTGGAATGCGTGTCAAGAGTCCTCGAAAATGAGACATCTTCTTCAGCGGGGTGAACAAACATGCAGAGGGGTGCCTGGGTGGCTCCGCTGGGTGAGCGACTCTTGATTTCGGCTCAGGTCACGATCTCATAGTTTCATGAGTTCGAGCCCCACCTCGGGCTCTGTGCTGACAGCACGGAGCATGCTGGAGATTCCCTCTCTGCCTCTCCTCTGCTCAGTCTGTCTTTCTCAAAAATAATTAAAAACGATTTTTTTAATTAAAAAAAATAACAAATAATGGGATAACTGGCCCTGGTGGAAAGTGCTTCAAAGTAATCTCAAGTGTTTCTAGAAGTATGTGGGGATAAGTGGTCCACACTGGGTGGGTGGAGGTGAGTTTGTTTTCATGATCCTCCTACATCCACTCTGTCCAAAGCGTTTGAATTTTCCAGAGGAGAAGCGCCATGGAATCAAACGCTGCTGTCCTCACCCCAAAGAAGGACATTCTGGAAAGTCATCCCAATGTCTATGACGTTGGTCTTTAGCTCACCCTCTCGTGCATTATTTTGTTCAGAAATATTTACCAAGCGCTAGTCTACGTTAGGACCTATTCTCTGCGGTGCCCCCAAGATTGTTGACGGTTCATGTCGGGGACGAAGTAAACCATCTCAATGGGGCACGACTCTTGAGAGGCTCCAAAGGCCAGTGGGCACTCAGTCCGGCTCAGTGGGTCAGGCGAGGCTCCCCAAGAAGCTGGAATCCTCGGGAGGCATGTGGGGAGGCAGTGCTGGCAGGGGACAAAACAGGAAGGATGTTCCTGGCCGTGGCCGGGAGATGAGAGAGTCTGGCTCAGGCAGGACCATCCCCTCTCTCTGGACAGCGGGGCGGTCCTGATGCTGAGCCCTTTAAACGGCATGTCATCGGGGACTCAGGGCTTCCTGTCTTCTCAGCCCGCTTGTGACAGCTGGTTGTGGCCACCCACTCATCCGCTTAGCAGACGCTGAGCCGCTGCCACTGCGCTCCCCTCTCTTGGTTACGGACGATTAGGAGCTGAATGTGACTGAGCCCTGCTTTCAGTGGGAACACAGTCATGTTAGCAAACGCTGCGTGTCGAACCAGCATGTTTGAATGTGCTGGCCGTCAGCCCCGCTTTGGGCAGCGAAGTCCGGAGGCATTTGCTACGCTTCGCCACATCTTACAGATGAGGAGACTCGAGTGCAGGTGAACTCACCTGCCCCCTCAAAGACTGGGACCTGCTGGAGCCAGGATTTCAGCCGGGTCTGCCCAGATCGCTGGGAGTGGAAACTTAGCAGAAGGTTCCAGGCTTGCAGACAGGCCCGACTCAGAGCCACTCCTGATCTCTGGGCTCATCGGAGGATGTGGGTTAAGATGCCTCAGAGCTCCTCCCGTGGCCTCACTGGCACGGTCTCTCCAGTGGGCCCTCTGGGAGCACAAGAGGAAGTGCCGCCATGTTGCCCCATTGCCAAGGAGACCTTGCTCCTCTCGGTGTAGGAATCTGCCCTCCCGAGCAGCTGGGCCTCTGCGGCCTTTATCTGACCACACCCCCGGCACCTCCAACCTTTCCCCTCAGGCCCTGCTGGCCGACCTTGGCCTGTCTGTGGCCTCAGCCCGGGCGCCAGCCTTACTGCTGGAGTCTGGCCAGGCCCCACCCCGCACTCGGCCTCTCCCCCAGTCATGCCTGGTAGGCCAAGAGCTCACAAGCCAGCCACGAGCCAGGGCTCCCAAGGGATGCTCCCCGGAGCCAGCTTGGCCTGTCGGAGCGAGAGGCCCACCTGGAAAGACCTTCATAGCTTTGAAAGGATTAAGAGTCAGCCTACACCGTCTGAGGCAGAGTTCGAGAGAGGGTCTCTCCTTCTCTTGCTTTCCCAGGCCATCTGGCGGCTGGCCCCTGCCCGCTCGCTTTCATGTGCACTCGCATACACACTCCTGGATTTAAACCCTGGGTAACAGCCTCTTTTTCCAGTTGTTTCTGTCTTCTAGCTACTCATGTAATCCTTACTTTGCCCATAAGGTCCTAAGAAGGGAGGACTCCCCCATCCCCATTTTACAGACAAGTAAACTGAAGCTCAGAGTCTGACACAACGGGTAAGGGACACAGTCTGAGTTCAGACCTAGGTTTTTCTGACGCCACAGCCCATGCCCCTAACCCCTTAGTAGCTCTGTGACTTCGGGCATGCCATTTAACCTCTCCTGGCCTCAGTTGCCTCATCTGTACAATGGGGAAAACAATACCACCAGTCTGTGAGGCTTCTGTGGAGGCTCAGTGAACTCAGGGGTGAGCGCCACGCAGGAATGCCTGGAACAGCATTTGGCTGGCCTGGAGAAGTCGCTGAGGGGTGGCAGGTACCCTTTCCGCGAGGGTCACCACCAGCGGCACCAGATAAGCCTGTTCCTACGTGGGGGCGCTTACCTCAACTGCCCAGTGGTGGCCCCAGCATCTTTTGTCCTAGATTCTGTCTTCTCTTGCTCACCTCACAGCCACTGATTTCCTTGTTTCTCTTCTGTTCTGATTGTTTCTGTTTCCGCGTCCCGCGTGCTGTGAGCCCCAGAAATGCCTGGGCTGAACTCTGTTATTCTTTCTTCTTTGAGGGTATATGCCAGGATGTCAGAGTAGAATCTTGGCATCCTCACCCCTGCCCCTCCCCCCCCAAACTCATCCATACAATTCCGCCAACTCATTTAAAGACTTCACTTGGACCGGCTTATTGTGAAGAAAGATTGACAAGTCAAAGGGAGGAGCTCTCCCCAAGTAAAATACATGAAGCGTTTTGTCCCTAGATTTAAATCTGGATTTAAATGCTAGTTTTACTCTTTAGGAGCTCTGTGACTCTGGGTCACTTAATACCTCTGAGCTGCATTTCCCTTCATTGGGGGCTGAATGACAAGAGGTGCAGAATGTTCTTTCCAAGGTTTTGGAGAGAATTCAGCGAGACAGTGGCAAACGGTGCCCGATACAGTAAGTGCTCAATAAAATACTAAAGCGGAATCTAGTTGAAACTGCTCAACACCACCAGCAGTTTGGGGAGCTAAGAAGGCAATAACGAAATGCACTTTGCTCGGAGAAGCCCCCCGGGGAAGACGGGACAATGGACCCAGAGCCGAGGACCCAGCGCCACGCTGTGTCTCCTCCCGAGCAAGGCAGGGTTTCGGGAGATTGCAGAGGGCAGGGTCCAAGGCCCCTTCGGAGCTGACCTCTCCACTTCCTGGTGAAGTCTGCAGCTTTCCTTGAAGGCAGGGCCAAGCTCTCTTATCGGCAGGCTCAGAGTCCGAGGCACCAGGGCTGGACGCCCGTGTGTGCAGAGGCTCAGGGTGTTTATCAGGCCTCTCCCTGAGGCAGGGGTGGGGTGCGGGGGTCAGCAGCCCAGACTTTGGACACACTTGGGCTTGGACGTGGCAGCTCCTCCTTCCCCCTGGGGATACCCCTGCGCATTTCTCAACACTCGCTCCCAATAACAAAGGGTTGAAAGTCGACTGCTGGGGTTCCACAAAGGACAAGATAGTGCTTGGGCGCCGGGGCTCCTGGCTCCTACTTCCGGCTGTAGGATCCCCCTCAGCTCACGTTGCTGGGGGGGCAGGAACACCGGCCCCCGTTCACCTTGCAGCGTGCTCCCGAGGAGTAAGATCCAAATCAGCAGATGGTTTGGCACAGGTCGCCTCTCATCCACCCGAGGGGAAACCCGTGGGGAGGCGTGCGTCTGTCCATTTCCTAGTTCAGGAAACACGATCAACTGGAAAGATACGTGGGAAGAGAGACCTACCTGCTGAGGTGCGCAGCGCTTACCCTTGGGCCAGCATAGTGGGCCAGGACGGCAGGGTCATGTGGCTAAAGTCTCCAAAGGGGTTGAGACGCGCGCATCACTCCATTGGATGAAGACGAAGTTATCCTAAGAGAGCTTAAAATTGTTCTTCAAGGTGACCCAGCCCGCAAAAGTTGGTCAGAATTCAGACCTCCCCCGTTGGTCTCAGACACCCCCCTAAACCACAGAGGAAGCTCCCCGGCCTGGGGTCCCTCACCTGTGGCACTGCTCGGGGTGCGTCTTTCCTTGTTGGGGGGCTGGCCCGCACCTTGTAGGGTTCTTAGCAGCGTCCTGGGCCTCTGCCCAGTAGAGGTCAATAACTAGCACCCACCCCAACTGACGACACACGGAAATGCCTCAGACATTGTCGACTGTCTGGGGGCAAAATAGCCCCAGGTGAGGGCCACTGCTCTGAACCTATGTCGGGTACTGTGATTATTATTCATGATTCTGCCATCGTTGACGCCGAGGTTATGATTACGATGTCCTCGCCAGGGTCTAATCTGCATTTGGCAGGTAACTGACTCAGGTGAGCTTCAGCTTGTAACTTACAACCCAAACCAGGGCCCTTCAGAGAAGAAAATGGGCACTGTTGATAATTATGTCAGAATACAGGTGCCATGGCAGAGACGAATGTTCGCCCGTGCTACGTGCCTTCCAGGTAGAAACGGGCAGAAGTATGACTCTGCAGCTTCAGAGCATGACTCTGATGCCTTCATCTCGGGGCGGGGAGAGGGGGCGCCGAAGGGTGGGTTTCCTAGGGCTCTGGGAGTCTTTGCACCGGCTCCTCTTATCCCTCAGAGGGACCCTGACCAGGCCATATGCACAGACAAGCCCATGATTTTATTAAACTGGTTGGAAAATGGAAAATGACCCCAGGGAGTTGGTGCCAGTGTTCTTGGGTCTGTGCTAAGCTCAGTTAATACTGTTCGGGTTCTCAGTGTGTTCACCTAAATTCTAGAGACCTGGGCTCTACTTGGAAAACGTGGTTTGGGGACTATGTTTCCAGTCAACCCTGCAGAGCTAATCAGGAGAGGGTGTACCTACTTCCTCCCTCCGTAGTCCGTGATGATGACGATGGTGATGAGAGCATTGGCAGTGATCATGAGGACTAGGATGACCGAGCAATGACCGAGCCCTTGCTGTATAGCTTGGCCTTGCCATGAGCACTTCCCAGGGCTTATTTCATTTCATCCTTACGACAGCCCATGATGCTATCTTTCCCCCCATTTAATAGCTATGGGACGTGAGGCTTCAGCAAGATTAGTAACTTGGGCAAGGTGGGACAGTTGTCTGAGGACAGAGTCAGAATTGGAGGACAGCTCTGTCAATCCCAAAGCACACGGAGTACGACCTGTCAATGTAGGATAAGGTTGATGGGGTCGGTGGTCATCCATCTATGAGCACCTCTTCCCGTCGTGATGCTAGGCACCAAAGAATGAACGGACGAGAGTCTCTCTCTCTCTCCCTGCCCATGAGGAGCCCGGAGTCCAGCACTGGAGACAGACAACTCAGCAGGCAGCGTGTGTTCTCTGACGTGGAAGGAGCTCTGAGGGGACGGCGCATTCCTTGAACCAAGCCTGCCTAAAGGGAGGGGGCTCTCCGGCCCGGCTGTCTGTGGGGAGGGCATCCGAACGAAGTCTTGAGAGTTGCGGAGTGGGGGTGGGGCAGGAAATAGGGAAGAGGATCCCAGGCAGGGGTTGCACCTGAGCGA
Organism: Panthera pardus; assembly: GCF_024362965.1. Taxonomy (NCBI): domain Eukaryota; kingdom Metazoa; phylum Chordata; class Mammalia; order Carnivora; family Felidae; genus Panthera; species Panthera pardus. Next base: position 17,553,053 of record NW_026526754.1, on the reverse strand, counting down.
GGCCGACTGGAGTGGTTGGAGACTTATGGTTCAGTGTAGGTGGAGGGAGGGCGAAGTCCAAGTAGGGACCCCAGAAGGCCTTGTGCCACCAGGGTGTGCAACACACTCATGCCCTAAGGCAAACACACACATACACACACACACACACACACACATGCATGTGTGCACACACAGAATTCAGCCACAAGCTCATGGTGCTGATAGACCCCTCCTATATACGTCTAGGGTGCCAGGGAGTTCTGACGTGGGCAGTTGAGGAGCCCTGGGTGAGAACATCATTTCCCTCCATCTTTCCACTCATCCTCAGCTATAGGCAGAAAAATGTCAAAAATGTCCCTTCGCTCCCAAAGATGTCCCCGTGCCAGTCCCTGGGGATTGTGTGAATATGACTGGGGATATGGTATGTTATAGACATGTTATTTAAGGAAATTAAGGTTGTAGATGGAATGAAAGTTACCAGTCACTCAACCTTGAGGTGGGGAGATTGTCTTGCATTGTCTGGGTGGGTCCAACACGAGGGTCCCTGTAAGAAGGAGGGAAGAGGGTCAGTGTCAGAGAAGGAGATGCGACAAGAGGGGGAGGTCAGAGTCAAGTGCTTTGAAGATGGAGGAGGGGCCCCAGGCTAAGGAATGCCGGTGGCTTCTAGGAGCTGGAAAAGGCTAGGAAACAGATTCTTCCCTTGAGCTTCTAGAAGGAATGCAGCTCTGTCCACACCTTAATTTTAAGCCCGGAGAGACACGGCTCACACTTCTGACCTCTAGAACCCAGAATAAATTTGTGTGGTTCTCGGCCTTAAGTTTGTGGTCATTTGTTACAACCACAGGGAACACACACCTTTCTGGGCCAGAACCTGGAGGCTTGTACTTCTGTTGGGTAAACTGGAGAGTCCCCAGCCCCGGGGTCGACGTACCCTGAGGGTTCCTCAGGTTATGCTAATCTCTTGGGCCCTGAAGAAGGACTTTCCTCCACCTGGTGGAGGCTGGGAGATGGAATCCAGGCCTGGCCTTAAGGAATGGGAGTATCTCTTATCAGAGCCCATAACCACACCCAGGATAGCTTGATAATCCTGGGGCCTGGAAGGGAAGGGAAACAGCAGGTCCTGGGGCTCAGGAATTCCAAGGCTCGGCCTGTCATCTCTGCAACTCAAACCAGTAGCTCAGAGCCACTCTCCCATGATCACACAGGCTTTTCCTCTACTTTTTTTTTTTTTTTTAAACAAAAACTACAATATTGTATTCAGGCAGCTGGGTTTTTATTATTCATACTGATGTCTAAAAAGGAACATTCTGGCTTTAATTAGAATGAAAAATATGAGCAGTAGAAATATTCAGATATCACGCAGCCTCATTATTTACACCATTGATTTCGACAGGCAGATAAACACAGAGTAAGACATGTGCTGTGCACTATTTAAAGAACAAAGCGGCATTAATCTGCTTCTAACTCTCCTTTACATTGACGGGACCCTGTGTTTCCCTTTCTCAGGGCAGGAAAACTGTGGTAAAGGCTGGGTGCACGTGGCCTTACCGGTGTGGAAGAGGCCGATTGCAAAACATTTCCCCCCAAAGCAATTATTAACTCGATTTGCTCACTTAATCCTGGCAATTTACCTGTGTGAGATAAGCATTTTAATGAAGTGGGCTCTACGCCCAAAGTGGGGCTTGAACTCACGACCCTGACATCAAGAGTCACACGCTCTGCCCAGGGAGCCAGCCGGGCACCCCATGAGATAAGTATTTTAGTTCCCATTTTGCAAAGAAGTTAACTGACCTTGGGGTGCCGGGGTGGCTCAGTCACTGAAGCATCCAGCTGTTGGTTGTGGCTCATAGTTTGGGAGTTCGAACCCCACATGGGGCTCTGAGCTGACAGCTCGGAGCTTCCTTGGGATTCTCTCTCTGTCTCTGCCTCTCTCAAAATAAATAAACTTAAAAAAAAAGAGAGAAATAAGATGACCTGGGAGAGGGTCAGCGACTTGGGCAAGCACAGGGCCACTGGGTGGTAGATATTTGGGCAGGGCTGGCTGGCCCCCGAGTGCCCACGTCCTTCCTCACAGTGGAATAGACGTGGGACCATGCCTGCCTGTCACAGCTGGTGATTGTAGGGTGCCTACTGTGTGCATTAAGTGCTGTCGACCAGTGGTTCCCAAACTTGGCTGCGTGCTAGAAACGCCCTGGGAGCTCTAAGAACCTGATGCCTGGTCACACCCCAAACCTATTAAATCAAAATGTCTGGGGGTAGAACGCGGGCATCATTGCTTTTTAAAGATCCCCTGATGACCCCAATGTGCAGCCAGGCTGGGGAACCACTTTTTTTCTACCACAGGCTCTCACTGAAATCCCCTTTCTAAACTCCCTGAGAAGGAACTCTTACTATTGACCCATTCTAAAGAAGAGAAACCTGAGCCTCAGAGAGATCAGGTGGCACCCATCCAGCTGGGGGTTGAACCAGAACATTCTAGAGCCCTTCTATTTAACCATGGCACTAAAGTATCTTTCTAGTGGGACATTGATAGTGGGTCAAACAGGCGTTTTCCAGGAGAATGCGTTGTACCTTGGGGACGAATAAAAATTGAGTCAAGTTTTTTTTTTTTTTTTTTTTTCCTATCTTGTGGTTTCTAGTTCTTAACACAACAGAAAAGTGTAACTCTTTTTGTTGTGAGCGTCCCCCTTTTCCCCTGGAGTTTTCAACCCCTAACTGAATCCACTCAAAACTGTATGTTTTCTTTAACCGCCGTAGCAGCTCACAGGGCATGGGCCCCCTAGACCCGAGGTGGGCCCAGTGGACCCAGAAGGGTACCCCCAGCTCCGACCTGTGTCCTGCGGATCCTGTCCCACAGGACATGCTCCCTCTCTGGAGTTGCCCGAGGTTTCAGAGTGCCACCTACGGTCCTCCACGCACAAGAGATTTGGGTCATTTCCTCTTTTAACTGGTAATGGGTAGGGACATGCCTGGTATCTCCAAGACTCGAAGACATTGAGGGAAAGCCTCCCCTTAGGAGACTGGTCTGTGACAATTGTTCAGTCTGCAAATAACCAGGGGACATTTACTGCCGCTCATTTCTTTCTCCCTTCTCTCCGTCTGCCTCCCCCTTTCTCATCTGTCTCTATTATTCTTATTCTTGCTGACCATTCCCAAACCGCATGTCCCCTCCTGGATGAGTTTCCTCTTGCTGCTGTCACAAATGACTGCATACTTAGGGGCTTAAACCAATGCACATGTATTCCCTCACAGTCGTGGAGACCAGAAGCCCGAAATCAAGGTATTGGCAAGGTTAGTTGCCTTTTGGAGGCTCTTGAAGGACTCTCCGAACCAGTGGTGACAGCTGGCAGTCTTTGATGTCACATGGTGTCCATGCAGAAGCATCACCACGGCCTCTGCCTCCGGGTCGCATGGCATTTGTTCTGTCTCTCCCCCGTGTGTCTCCTTGGGTCTCCAAATGACCTTTTTATGATGACACCAGCCTTTGGATGAGGGCCCACCCTGATCCAGTATGATCTCACTTAACCGATTACGACATCAGAGATCTTCTTTCCAAACGAGGTCACATTCTGAGGCTCCATTGGACGTGAATCTCGAGAGGACGCTATTCGACCCAGTGTATCTGTTCTCCATCTCGCCAAACCCTCTCTGCTCAGCCGTCTGGTCTCATAAGGGGCAGTTTGGGCCACGTCCTCCCATCTGTTGGCAACCCTTTCTTTTCCCTTAGAATAAAATCCAACCCTTGGCCCTGGCCTCCTGGTGCCTACAAGCTTAGGCTCAGGCTGCCTCTTCCACCTCCTCCCAGAACATACTCCCCGACGCCCACCGCCCTGGCCTCCACCCTCTGCCCTGCCCGTACCTCCACACTGTCACCCTTGCTCTGCCCAAGCACCTTCCCTCCAGCCTTCAACGTCTCAGCTCCAGGGTCACCGCTTCATAAATTCCTTCCCAGACTGTTCTACTTAAAGGCATCCCCCTGTCTCACACTTCACGGTGTTGTTTCGTCCATAGCACTTAACACCGTCGTGACATGATGTCTTCCTCCTCCGTGGCGACTTTGTTGTCTTCTCTCTTACGGTTGCATGTCCACATCTCCAAGGCGCAGTGCAGGAGCAGGGCAAATAACACGTTAATTACGGCATCACCATTGCAGGACGCTGCTTTGAGTTCTGTTCTTTCTTTTTTTTTTTTAATTTTTTTTTGAACGTTTATTTATTTTTGAGACAGAGACAGAGCATGAACGGGGGAGGGGCAGAGAGAGAGGGAGACACAGAATCGGAAGCAGGCTCCAGGCTCTGAGCCGTCAGCCCAGAGCCCGACGCGGGGCTCGAACTCACGGACCGCGAGATCGTGACCTGAGTCGAAGTCCGATGCTTAACTGACTGAGCCGCCCAGGTGCCCCTTGAGTTCTGTTCTGTCATCCACCCAGCTCGTCTGAGCCGTTAGCACGCACCGGTCGTTACCCTAGACGCTGGGTGGTTGCAGCCACCCTCAGGGACCTTGTCTTCTAGCGAGTGAATGGTGGTAGGGACGTGTGTGGACGCCCAAGGCTCGCCCCAGGGGGTTGAGTATGTGTCCTATAAACTTTCCAGTCATGCTCAGTGCCAACCTGGCTTTGGCGGCCCACAAAGCCAACATTTCTGGGCCTTTTAAGTGCCCCTGGGGCTGAGCACCGCTGGAACGTTCCTTGAAGTTCCTTTCATCTGCGTGGCTTCGTTTCTTTGGCCCAGTGCCAGCCCACTGCTGTCCTTGACTCTGAGTGAAATAGGGTTAGAGACAAGGGGCCCCTGCGGGGTCACGGAAGGATCCCTGGACGTGGAGACTGAACACGTGGCTTCCAGCCCAAATGGCAGAGCTGTGCTGCCCAGCCCTCCCCTCTTCAGATCTGCCCTCATCCCCAGACCAGGTAGATCTGGATGGCCAAGGCTTTCTCGAACAATCTTTACAAAATATTGATGAGAGGGAGAGAGGGAGACAGAGCGTGAGTGAGGGAGGCGCAGAGAGAGAGAGGGAGACACAGAATCCGAAGCAGGCCCCAGGCTCTCAGCTGTCAGCCCAGAGCCTGACGCAGACCTCGAACTCGGGAACCGTGAGATCACGACCTGAGCGGAAGTCGGACGCTTCACCGACTGAGTCACCCAGGCGCCCCAACTAAATACTAATTTGCTACAGTTGCTGTTCTTACTCTCATTACTAATTTGGTGGAACCACGACTAACTAGCCTCCAGTGCCTGGAATAGTGGTTCTCCAGTCTGCACAGTAGAATCACTTAGGAATCTTGTACGATTCCCCAAACCCAGGCCAGAACAGGTGAATTTCCATCTCTGGAGGTGAGACACAGACCATAGGGTGTTTTGAAGTTTCTGGATGTGCAGGCAAATTTGAGAATCATTCACTTAGACCAGAGGTTGGCTACCTTTTTCCGTAAAGGCCCGAGAGGAAATATTTTCAGCTTTGTGGGCTGCATTAGATGGTCTCTTTCACAACTGCTCAACTCCACTATTATAGCACGAAAGCGGCCATAGACACACATAAATGAAGAAACGTTAGCCGCATTCCAATAAAACTTTATTTCCCGGAAACAGGCAGAGGACCGAATGTGGCCCGGAGACCACAGTTTGCAGACCCCTGGCCTAGAGCAATTTCTGGCACGATACATGCCGATTGGGAGAATGCACAAATTTAATGAGCATTTAATAAGCACCTACTACATACTCAGTTCTATGCTGTGTGCTGGGATTTAAAGAACACGTGTCCTGTCTGGTTGGGGGAAACAGAGCTGTAAACAAATAATCAAAATACAGTGAGACAGAGGCAGTGAAAGATGTATGAGCCAGCCGCCGGGGAGGCCCAGGGGACGGAGGAACCAATTTGGCCCGTGGGATAAGGAGGAAGTCATGGAGAGCCTCCCGGCAGAAAAGACTTTTAAACAGAGTCTGGGAGGAAGGTTTTCAGTCTGCCTCCTGGCTGCCGGGAATAGAGATCCAATCACGTTACCGCAAGAATGGAAGGAGGCTTCTTTCCCTCCCCGGCCTGGGCTAGTCTGCATGGGGTCTGTGGCAGCGCTGAGCAGGATCTTCTCCGGCTCTTCTCCTCTCTCTGGGTTCTTGCTTTATTTTTCTCGCTTTGTTGAGAACTACCTGAGCGACCATATAGAGAGCATACGACTGTAAAGAACACGACCTTTAGAGAACGTACCTGGGAAATTAATTTCCTTATCTGGGAACCAGGGAGCAAAACCTACTTCAGAAGGTTTCTTTGCGGGTAAAGTGGGGCGAAACAGGCAAGGTCCTGGGACTTTGCTTAGCACCTGCAAACGCTCAAAAGTGGGACCGTGACCCTGAGTCTCGTGAGCCGCCTTCTTCTGTTTGCTTATTGTTTTGACATCCTCCTCAGTTGTCCCGGCCCTGCAATCATCAAGCTCCTCTATAAATACCTCTGTCCACTTTACAACCTGCCCATTGCTGGCTCAGGCGTTTACTGTCCTGGTTCAAGCCAGAGAGAGAGGACCTGGCTGGCCAGGTATCCATGTTCCGGGTCACCAGGTTGCCTCTGGAGAGACTTCCCTTCAGTATACAGTCCACCTTGATCGAGTCCCCTAGGGTAAGAGGAGGGTGCTGTCACACATGTGGCAACTTGGTCTGTCCCCCTAACAAAGGGCTGCCCGGAGGTGGCTCGTTGTGACCAGCACAGAGGGCTAGTTGGGCCGAAGGTCCATCAGGGAACAACAGGATGGGTAGAGGATGAAGTCTGTGTCTTCTGGCATTACCCTCTCCTCCGAGAGAGCCTGGGGGGCATGGCCCTGACTCCACCCAATGAGCGGACTCGACGTCCCACCCTCTGCAGCCCTGTCTGTGAATCCTGCGTTCTGGAAACCAGCCAACCCGGGGTGCTGGCCGGTCATGCAAATGAGCCCTCGCCCTCCCCACCCACCCCCCCAGCCCCACCCTGCAAGGGAATGGCCAGCCCCCAAAGACAGCATTTTGGAGTCAAGTCAGAAGGTACAGTCCAAGGACTGTCGAAGCCTTTGTTTGTTCCCATCTGCAAGCCCGGGCTGCCAAAACATATTGGGAGTATAATGAGAAATAACGGAATCGAAATCATGTAAAGGAAATAAGTGCTAAAGAGGATAATCAACATCCTTTCTGAATGGATTTCCTGCCAGGGAGACGGGAGCAGAGGGAATGTTTTACCCCCGGGGCCGAGGCAGACAGTGGTCCTGGAAAGGACAGAGAAAAAAAAAAATCACTTCCTGGAAGAGAGTCTTGTAATAGTTCCTTTAAGAGGGAGGCGGGAGCTGCCAAGGCCCAGAACGGGGCCTCTCTTATTGGGGTGTCTCCATTTACTCGGCCACAGGAAGCGGAGAACCCCCCCCGCCCCGCCCCCTGCCATGTGCATGGTCACATCTCGGGTCTCCATTGGAGCCTCCCTTAGTTTGGCACCTGGCAGGCTGCAGGGGCACCTTTGGTTTCCTGCTGGCTGAAGGAGGGCGAGCTTCCGGGATGGCTGGATGGGCATGGGCTCTGGTCCCCGCGGTGCCACCTGTCTGGCATGGTGACTTGGGTGGGTTTCAGACTTCTGCCAGTCCTTCCTTCCTCCCTGACAACTGCGAATCCTACTTGGTATGTAAAACTCTCATCAGGACCATTCTTGGGCCCTGTTTGGCTGACTAGGGCTTGGGTGAGATAATACACAAAAGCACAGCCCGTCTTGGGCTGGTCAAACTCTCTTGTACTCCTTTTGTTCTCTCCCCATCCTCTGTCTTTAAAGTCTTGCCTTTTCCGGGAATGGGGGCGGGGGGCACGTTTTCCATCAGCCCCCTCGGGAAGGAGACAAGGACGCGACACCCGAAAGTCGCCGCTTTTCTGTTCGGTCCTTCCGTTCACCCTTCACCAAGCATCTCCTGGACGCAGGAGCTTGCCCGGGTTCCCACATGGGGGCCGCTGGCGGAGGGGGCCTGTGCTTGCGGGGCGAGGGGGCTCCCCTCCAGGGCGGCCCCATGTCACTCTCTGCTCTACTTTTTTTTCCGTGGTCTAACCACAGATGTTTCTTTCAATCTCGTATTGAAAAGGCTGCCCCTAGCTGTCACACCATTTCCTGCCACTTCTTCATCAGCGTCTCAACTGCCACGAAACACAAACCTTTTCACCTTGATCCACAGGGCGAGAAGGCGCCCTTTGTGCCGTCTGATGCTCCCCTCCTGTCTCTGGCTGTGCTTCGGACCCTGGACCCCTCAGCTCTGGGCAGACACCTAGGGATAAAAGCATGAATAAAGCAACTAACGTAATAAAATAACTTACTATTGCTTATTTAATCCCCCCCCCCCCCCATCTTTGAGAGGTATGTGCTCATTAATCCCAAGACCGTGTGCTTCTGTCCCGCGATGGCGGGAACCTGTGACGCTGAAACAGCGGCCAGAACCCTCCCTGATAAGCATCTCAGGGCAAGCAGGTGGCCTTTGAAAGACAGCATGGGATGCCCGGGTGCGAGCAAGCCCGCCTCCGGCAGAAGCACCCCCCACCCCCGCCCCACATGCAGACATGGAAAGGCCCTGTGGTCCGGTTATCAGATGACCACACGGAACAAGGACAATTAATCTCTCTGCCTCTATCTTATCTCCCGGATCGCACAAGCCATTTCCAAGCTCGGTTCCCAGTTCCCGAGCACCAGCAGCTCCGTTGGCCAGAGTTCAGAAATCGAGAGTTCCGCGAGAATTCCGTGGCGAGAGCACACTCCGGGGCTAGATGCAGAATCCATGCCGGTTTTTCATAATTGGTTTTCAGAGCAGGCTGTTCCGTGATGTGTAATTGTTAGCAGTTGTAAAAAGATAACTCACATTTTTAAAAGCTTAAAGCTTGCTCTGTGCAGATAAAAACTGTGACAAATTATGTTCCGAAAAATCATAAAAGCAGAGAGAGACATGTTAATAACCAAAGGTGGCGTTTCATTTAGAGGTCAGCCAGAGCTATTAAAGTGGTCAGGAATTTCAAGCTTTGGCAGTGGTGATTTGACCATATCACTTATCTCCTCCAGCCCATGCCTAAGTATCTCCCTCGGCAAAAAAATAATCCACAGACAGCAATACAGGAGGTCAGGGGAAACTGGGGAGAAATGCAGTGTTGCCAAAATAAACCCGGCTTCCAAGGAGAGCTGTTCAGATTGGCCAAGGCCAGGTAGTGCTCCCACACCGTCAGCCTCACCCCCAAGATTCGGGAACACGTTCACGCACGGGGCACCGGCACGGGCCCAGGCACATACACACACGTGCGTGTGCACACCCACCATGCAAAAGAGCCGCTTGAAAATCTTTCTGCAAAAAACAAAAAAAAGGAAAAAAGTGAGGAAAATGTCTAAGGATGTGATAACGAACAAGGCAAGTGTGGAAAAGGCCTGCTGGTTTTCCCAAACCGAAGAAAAGGTGGTTTCTTCTTTTCTTTCCTGAGCCAAGGTCAAGGCAGATCCAAAAGACGGACGGTCTGTAGGCGGTGGGAGCAGCTCTGTGGTGGTGGGGAAGGATCGAGACTTGGATCGAGTCTGACCATCGGCTGTTTCCAAGAGTTGCCAAGCGGTTGACGGGGTCCTTCCAAAAGTGCGCGACTCAGCCCGTCCTGCCACAGGCCAGACGTGGTCCGGCCTCACGGGTGGTCGAGTTTCTGAAGCGGATTACTGTCTTTGAAATGCATCCAATTCCATGCCTTTCGAGACTCAGTTTGAAGGGGCCTCCTTACAGGGCAGTAATAATAAGGCAGGGTAGTAAAACCATTCTAGAACATGGAAAAGCATGCACTGCAAGTCAAGCTAGCTGAAGTTTGGATCCGGTGACTAATTAGCGGGGCGCTAGGAAGCTGACCGCTTAACTTCCCTGGGCCTCAGTTTTCTCATCTGTGAAATGGACAGTCCCCCCTACTCCTAGTTTCCCTGGTTGTTGTGAGACATGGGTAAAAGACACTAATGGCACGCTCCATGAAGACAGCATATTCCTCCCTGCCCTGTTCTCGAGACCCCTACATTTTCTGTGTTTTCTGTGTCTTGTAGAGATCAGCAAATTTCAGTCTTTTCTGAAATCACTTATTTTTCTTTTTTTTCTTGGCGTTTTATTACCTGTTGTTTCTTGGAAAGAGATAAGGAAAAACAAATGAGCAAGGGCTTATAGATGGAGAGAGAGCTTTGCTCTGATAAGCAGATTGCCCCATAGTTATTTGTTTGGTTTTTAAAATGGATTTAATACACATTCGAGGGAAACAAATGACAAGATGGCCTCTCCTTGTTGAGGGAAATATCACGTGGGTTGGATATGGTGGCGGGTCCGTTCACTCTTAGAATCTTCCACTTGAGGCGCAGGGACTGAGGTGAGGAATCCATCCAGGAGCAGAGAGTTGGCTTTTTAAACATCTGCATGACTTACTTTTACTATAATGTAGAAATCATAACAGCCAAGAAATATGAACACTCTGTAAAGGTTATAAAATGCATGCTATTTATCCGCCGGCCAGACCAGCACGCACAACTCGGGCAAATATATGTAGCTGAATTTAATGCATTATAAATGAACATAATTATGCATTTATTTATTTCAATTCCTCATATATCTTCTATATCACTTAAGTGCTGAGAGAGAGAAGGAAGTGAAAACAGGACAGCAGGCCCTGTACTTTAGTTCTGAGTCTAAAATGGATATTTTAACAAAACGATGTAGAAGGCTCAAGATGAGAATCTCATCACATTACAAGCTCACTATGTTTTCGCCCATTCATGAAGCAATTATTACTATTTATTATTTGTTTCCAATCGACTCTGCACTCTCCTGAGAAGTCACGGAATAAAACTTCGGCCCCCAAGAAACTTAATTAATAAGAAATTCCCTAACTTTCTTCTTTGGAATCCTCATGTGATGATTCTAATGCTTTGCCATTGTTAACTATTTGGTTTCACTCGGGTTACCAGGATTTCTTGTATGTAGCAAGTGTTGTAAGTGGTATAGTTGAGTTGCAAATATTTGTGATATAGACATTAGAACTCAAGTCTGTCCTCGTGATCCTGTTTAAACATGCTGTCCTCCTCAAAGTTCTAGGCATATACAGGTGATCAATAAGTACCCATTATTACATTACTTGTAATAAAGATTGCACACACACACACACACAGCCTCAGAGTGAGTGCACTGGCAACCATTGCCTTATCCAACATGCATTGGCTTTCATGTATAATGATGGTCCAGACTTAGCATAATACCAGAATGACACTAATAACTTCCCATTGGGACTCATGCTTTGACCTGGTGGGTTTTGTTTTTCTCCCTTAGTAGTGGATGTTGGGACCTTAAGGATGGATTTCCATCTAGCTAGGAAGGATATAAATAGATATGAAAAAGAGACACTCTCTTGGCCCTTTGTGCATTAAGATGATTTTCTGTCTCCTCCACATGCTTATGGGAAGGGTTAAGAGGGCAGAGATGTGGGATGGCCAACCAAATGCAAATGCTTAGAAGCATCCAACACCCATTTGTGGAGGGCTTCACGGTTCAGTGGGTCACAGAGGAGAGGGCTCTGCCATTTTTGCTGGGTGCGGCCGGCTTCTGGAATGGTTACTGGAGAATGGGCTCACTGTAAAAGGAAGATGAAATGCCAGAAGCAAAACCAGGAGGTGTGACTTCTCTGAGCACATATTGACTCTAGGGAAATCTGCTTCCGAAGCCACGGGGTGTAGTTAAATTGTTGAGTAGCTAGACAGCTGAACTCCTAACCAGATCTAAAGCTAGGTCAGCTGGCTGTTGTGGGAACCACAGTGAACGTATGTCTTTGAGAAAGGTCTGTGGGCTCCCAGAGCCCCAGTTTCCCCTTCTTTAAAGTGGGGCTTATAATGATACCAACCCAATGGAGCATTTATTTATAACACTTTGTAATACTCTCTCTGGCCAAAACCCGCCTTCTTTGGGCTCCAAGGATATTTGGTGGCTTGTTCCCTTTTATGTTCTCAGAAAGGCATCCATGACCCTTTTACTGAATAGCTCTTCCCTGTACTTCTGTTTCCAACTCCTCCTCTCTTCTATCGTATCACTTCATAATTTGTGATCATATATTTTATACAATATAACTTATATAGTTGTCTACAATTATATACTTAATTAATGGTTTGATTTTGTTCCTTCCTCTTCCCTCGACTCTAAGCTCTGAGGGCAGGCTCCTGGTTTCAATCCCTTGGAGCCTAACAAAGAGTCAGGCACCTAGTAGGTGCTCCAAAAATACCTATTAAATACATCGATGCATGTTAAAAAAAGAAATCAAACTGAGAATCCAGTGTGTAAAGTATAATCTTACCTTAAAAGACACGCATAGATACATGCCTGCATGTATTCAAAGAGAAGATTTAGACTTTTTCTGTTTCATTTCAACCCTTTCCTCATATTTTTTTCTTATAGAGAGAACATAGAGAGTTTAACATTGAAAAAAATAAGCAGCAGAATTTTATGCATAAAAATGAAATGAATCTTAAACCTTTACTTGGGCAGAGACAAAATTCATATTAGAATTGACAGTCTGTTAATCACTATTCGCGGTGTAATCCAATGAGCAACTCTGTTCCCTTTATAAGTTAAATTGATTCATACATATTGGCAAGTTGGCTATTTCCCTCAAAGGGAGTTGAATTTATTTGGGCTGTATATTAATATCTTATTATCCTTCTTATGCACCGGGTGACATGATCATTATTTCATCTTGTATGTTTATTAGAGTAAATGCTTTTGGAAAGGGAAGTTGAAAAAAAAAAAACCCACCTATGCTCAGCCATCTTTGCAGGCATGTACATGTCAAATTGTTCTGTGGACTATGGTGGTAACTCTTGTCTGCAAACCTTCACTGACCACTTCTCCAAGATGTGTTCCGAGCAAGTCATAGCCAGGACGTATTGTTTGAAAATGACTCCATTGTGTTCTTCGGGTGTTTATTCTACCCCGTTGCGTGAGACGAGCCTTGCCTGGTCAACCCCCAACTTGAAATAGGCTCCAATAATCTTAAAAGTGGGTCTTATTTATATGGGGGAAGTTGGGAGGGTGGACAGAGGGAATGGGTTGAGCTTGGGCAGTTGCAACCCAGACAGGCCGACAAGAGTTGGATTCATCTCTTTGGCAGACAAAAATGGTCGTCACATTGGCCCCTGCTGTGAGTTCCGGTGTCCAACTCAAAAGAAACATCCCTCTGACCTCCAGAGCCTTGAGCAGTAATGCAAGTCTTTACGGAGGCCATTTGAAAAGGCAGCCAGGGGAGAATTATTCTACATCCCACGCAGACCAGTTTACTTTGCCAGAGCCCTCTCGTCATGTCAGCTGCCCCCCATTCCTCCTCCTCTGTTCCCCTACGAACTCTAGCCCACCCCTTCATCCTCCTCCCAGCCCTCTGATCTAGAATGCCCTTCTGGACCCCCTCCATTTCCTTTTATGTGTAACCTTGCTTTGCTTTCTTCAATTCTGCAACTTCACCTTCTGTGAGCAGAGAAGCTGAAATACAGACTCCTCCTGGGAAGATCAGGGAAGAGGTGAAGCTGAAGTTACATACACTTTAGCATCCTGTCTCTTTCATGATGATCACGGATGCCCACTACCTTCACTGACTAGTTTGATTCTCCTTCTTTTACAGACGAGGAAGCCAAAGCAATGCGAAGTAACTGCCCGAAACATACAGTCAGGGGGCTGCGTTGGGGTTGAGCTCCATAGCTAATGGTCTCCTTTTGCCTCTTTTGATGAAAGTAATCAGAAAAAGGAAAATCTAGCAGCTGGCACCACTCAAGGGTTTCGGGCCCACCTTCAGCTGCTGACCAAGAAACAAACTAGGAACTTGGAATAGTGGCTTGTTTCCATGAAGCCAAAGTTCTACTAGGATAACCAACTTCAGAGTTGGAATTTGATCTTGAACTGCTAGGGAGAAAATTCAGGAGCACCCCCCCCCCCCACTCCCGATTCTCCTTTTCAGTGGGTTGAAATCTGCAAAAGTCCAGGGGCTCATCTTGCCTCCCGGGAGGAGGTGACCTGGGTAGATATGAAAGAGTCAGCTGTGTGGACCTTTGAGAGCTGAGATACAGGAAATTGATCCCCTTGGAGACAGAAAACAGAAGACTAGAACCAATCTTCACTCCATCTGACCCAGACTTTGACTTGCAGGCCTTTCTACTACAAACGATGTGCCATTTATTTCCCTCCAGCAATGGAGAACTCACAGCTCAGCCCAGTGAGGAGACCACCCACTCCTTCATAGACCCAAACCTTTCGCTGGTAGTTTATCCTTTCTTTCTTGATGAGATATCATCTACTACTTAGTGTCTCCATGTTAGTCCTACCTCTGTTCTCTAGAGCCCTTTAAAAGTGGAAGTCTAGGTGTTGTATGTAAGTGAGGAATCATGGCAATCTGCCCCCGAAACCAACAGCACACTGCATACAATGTATGTTAGCTAACTGGACAATAAATTATATAAAATAAAATAAAATAAAATAAAATAAAATAAAATAAAATAAAACAAAAGTAAAGTAAAATAAAATAAAGTAAAATAAATAAAATCTTGTCTACCCTGGTTAAAAAAAAGGGGGGGAGGAGGGAAGTCTAGGCACTTAAAAAAGTGCATATTCTCTTACAAAAGGGCACAGTTGACCCTTCTGTACTTCTTTCCAGCTCACCTTCCAGGAATCTTAGCCAAAGCATCAAGCTGGGGAGTATCCCAAGTTTTTGCCAATAAGAATTCAAAAGGCAGTCAACCCGGATGGCTAGGCTCCATCCCAAAGTGTGTGACTCAGTGGGTCTCAGGTGGGGGGCAAAGGTTTGCTTCTCTAACAAGTTTCTAGATGATCCTGCAGGAGCCAGGACCCTAAGCTGAGAACCACTGCCTTAATCGTTCAAGATCTGCTTATATCTTTGTGCACAATTGCTTTTATGTGAAAGATGGTCGTAACTTGGGAGAATGTAACTCCTGAATCTTTACCTCTCCAAGGTGAACAACTCCCCATCTTTTTAAATGAGGTTCAGATGGAATGCTTTCCTGACTGCCTTCCTTCTCTGGGGCATCCTCATCTGGATTATACAACCCAGGAAGATCCCTCTCCCTTAATCTGACCTACATCAGTGGATTTATGTCTCATGGCTGCCCTACTGTCGGGGAGAACTCATCCCTGTGGGGCTTTTTCTCCTTAGAAGCTTTTTCAGGCAGGACACACTATATCTTGTAATTTTGAAAAAACAGAGAAAAGTTTCTAATTTCAATGCAAGACTTGACACGTAGAGATTCTCTGTTGATGATTTGAGTCCCTTGTTCTAAAACGTGTAAATCTTTCTTGATCCTGATGTATCTATCACCTAGCTCTCTGACTTTTCCCGCTTTGCACCAGCTGTAGGTTTAATGAGCACATCTCGAAGTCCTGATTCAAAATAACAATGCAGAGACGCCTGGGTGGCTCAGTTGGTTGAGCATCCAACTCTTGGTTTTGGCTCAAGTCATGATCTCATGGTTCCTGAGATCAAGCCCCACATTGGGCTGTGTGCTGACAGCATGGGACCTGCTTGGGATTCTCTCTCTCCCGTTCTCTCTGCCCCTCCCTCCCTCTCCCTTTCTCTCTCTCTCTCTCTGTCAAAATAAATAAATATTTAAAAAATAACAATGCACTGAAAAAGGACCAACCCAAACACCTACAGATCCTTCTCTTGAGGTCAGACAGAATGCATCTGTAAGGATCTCCTGGAATAAGGTTAAGTAACTCCAAATACTCCAATTCTTCTCATCCATTTCACATTTTCCCATCTTGCTTTTAGGTATTTCTTGAGGGACAGTATCATACGCCTTTCCAAGATCCAAACACACATGCACTGTGTCCCGTCTTTGAGATACTATTTTTCTCTTTCCTGTCTCTAAAATCAACGTGGTAACAATCCATTCTTAGATTGTGCTGCTGTAAACTTACCATCCTATAGTTTCCGAAACCTATCATTTCTTCATGTTCTGTTTTCCTTGTTTCGTTTTGTTTTGGTTTTTTTTTGTTTTGAAACCAAGATGTTTAAAAATCTGGTTTTCTTCCTTTTCTCCCTTTCGTCTTGATCTGTTGAGTTTCCATCTGTCAATCTTTTTATTATCTCAGGATATTATCATTTTTATGAATGCAGGGATTTCAACCTTTTAAAATAATCATCCCAAATGGTTAATGGTTTCTTTATCTTTTGTCCTCACCCCACTCCCACCCGAATGGAGTTTCCCCTACGGTTTAAGTACCCCTTCCAGTCTGAACGTCACTTCCTAGTTCAAAAGCCTAAAGAAAATAGCAACATATCTATAGTCCAAATGACTCTGGTGGTTCACAGTTCATCAAAGTACTACACATATAATTTATTTAGGCATTATATACATTCTATAAATTTATGTGTATATATATATTATGGAATGAATGAATGAATGAATACTGGAGCATAGATCCTAGGCTCAGAATGCCAAATCCCATCCCATTAGTGCTATTTTTCAAAGTGTTCCCACTCTGATATGGTTGCATCCGTTACCTAACCCATGCACTAAACCATTTCTTTTCTTCTTCTTTTTTTTAATATGAAATTTATTGTCAAATTGGTTTCCATACAACACCCATTGCTCATCCCAACAGGTGCCCTCCTCAACACGCATCACCCACTTTCCTCTCTCCCTCACCCCCCATCAACCCTCAGTTTGTTCTCAGTTTTTAAGAGTCTCTTATGCTTTGGCTCTCTCCCCCTCTAACCTCTTTTTTTTTTTCTTCCCCTCCCACATGGATCTTCTCTTCTTCTTTGTCTTGCTTCAAACCTCAGCAGAAATGCACCATTTTAACAATTTAGCATCTTCTACTTTAGCTTCTTCTGAGATACTTTGTGCAGGCCAACAAAAGTAAGATCGTGTGCCACATGGGGACTTGTAAGCAGTGTTTGGGGCTAGAGAAACCAGTTGGATGGATAATTGTGATTAAAAAAACAATCTTGGGGCTCCTGGGTGGCTCATTCGGTTAAGCGTCCGACTCTTGATTTCGGTTCAGGTCATGATCTCAGGGTCGTGAGATGGACCCCGGCATCGGGCTCCACACAGAGCATGGAATCTGCTTAAGATTCTTTCCCACTGCTGCCCCTCTCCCCTCCCTTGCTTACATGTGTAGCCTCTTGCTCTTGCTCTAAAAAAAAAAAAAAAAAAAAAAAAAAAAAGCTTACCCCTCCATCAATAGTACAGCTCAGGGTAAACTCATCTCTCTCAGTCTCTACATTATTGTATACCTAAATTTAATTTGAAATTTTAATTAATTAAAACAGTCTAAAATTCAGTTCTTCGGTTGTAAAAGCCACTTTTCGATTGCTCGATGGTGGCTAGTGGCTTCCATATTGAACAACCCAGGTATGGAAGAGTCCCACCCTTGTGGCCAGTGCCATTGGACAGTGCTAGTATAAAACATATGCACATGTTGGGGCGCCTGGGTGGCTCAGTCGGTTGGGCGTCCGACTTCAGCTCAGGTCGCAATCTCGCGGTCCGTGAGTTCGAGCCCCACGTCGGGTTCTGGGCTGATGGCTCAGAGCCTGGAGCCTGCTTCCAATTCTGTGTCTCCCTCTCTCTTTGCCCCTCCCCCGTTCATGCTCTGTGTCTCTCTGTCTCAAAAATAAATAAACGTTAAAAAAAAAATTTAAAACATATGCACCTGCACCTTGCATTAGCAGCCAGAGGTGTAGTGGGAGCAGATTTTAGGCTTGTATGGTGGTGGTTTTGAATTTCCCCAGTAGGATTAGATACTAATGTACCGAACGAAACTCCTAGATGAGCCAGAAGGAAAATGATTGAGTTGTGTCTAAAAAAAAAGAAAACCCCTCTGACGTGTTGATATTCGAGGCTGGTGACTTTGCTTGTGGCGTTTTGCAACAAGATTCAGAATCAGGCAAGTGTCACCCTAGTTGAAAGCTCCCCTGTAAGAAACGTCTCAGTTTGACCTAAAGTAAGTGGAAGAGACAGGGCAAAGGAAGAGGAAGACAGGGGAGGGTGTCTAAGTGATAAATGGTACCCTGTCGGATCGCACTTGACGTCTTAACAGGAAAAGGGGGCCGTTGAGCCAGGTGTGGGTTAAGGGAGGAAGTTCAAACCTTTCTCTCGTCTTCATTTTGTTTTCCAAGGTGCAGGTTGAGTTCAAGAGCTCTGAGTTCAATCACAGCACATCCACTCTGCAGAATAGCCAGCCGGTCAGGGCAAACGTGTTCTCCAAGGCAACCTCAGCCTTTCTCAAGAGCAGTGTGCTTGTAGGGCCTCCAAGCTGTTGAGAAAGATCAGAGCCGGGAGGGAATCTCTCCAAGAGAAGATCGCCATCAGCAGCCACGTCATCTGCGTGGGAGCTGCTGAGGGGGAGCGGGGGGGGGGGGGGGGGAGGGGGGGCCCAGAGAGCACGACAGCCCCCCACCAACCTGATTCTCCTTGCGCCAAGCATGGTCGGGGCCTCATCTAACAGCGTGCAGGGCCCCCAGCCTTCAGAGATTGCGTTCCTCAAATAAGCCCCAAAGAAAAATGCAGTGCTGCAGCCTTGAGGAAGCCCTCCCAGCCAAGCGGTGGCTCCAGCCCCGGCTTCATTTTTCTCCCCTTATATTTTCCCAGGCGAACTTGCACATCACAAACACACTTATCTGGGTTTCCTATCAGCCTTAAAGATTCGGAGTATGGATCTGTTTTCCAGACTGACCGTCTGACTGTCTGACCTATGGTTGTTCACTCTCACAGAAATGCATAATGTTACCCTTGTTAAAACCACAATTAGTCTAAACCCTTTACAGGAAATATCGGTTTGGTAAGACGAGAGATACCGTTAATAGGAAGTCACGTGATTCGGAGGGAGAGCAGGCGGTCGTAGGTGATGTGCACGCTTTCTACTTATCATTGATCTCCAGCAGCAGCTGCCGGCCTCTGAACCCAAAGGTTAGCGTGTGCTTGTGGCCTCTGTTCCGTCCAGGGAGGTCAGAGCGGGGGTGAGCCCGCCGGCCCGGGAGGCCAGAGGGCTCGCGGGTGCACCTCTGGTCCCGGGTGCCGGAGGCCTCCAGGGGGAGAGGCTCTGCCCTCAGATTCATCCCACCCCATCTGGACTGAAAGGAAAGACCGGAGTCGTGGACAGTCTTTGGGCCACCCCTAGTCCCCCCAGACTCGGCAGGCAACTGCAGTTACGACACAAGCAGGTGACTTGACAGATGAGTGAAACAAGACCAGAGTGATACATGAGCCACAGAGCTGATGGCCGGCGTGTGTCGCTTTGGGTTAGAACTGATGTGTGGCTTTGCCATATTATTAGCTTTGAGGCTTTGGCCTCAGTCTTCCTATCTGTACAAGGGGCTGATGCTATGTATGGGGAGCACATTGGGTTACGGGTCTGCAGCAATATTGCTCCGAACCATTAATGGTAATAAATGGTAAATAAATTTAATGGTGATAAAACCATTACCGTTTGTCATATTTGTTTTGGTGCAGATAACACAACTAAAGGGGAAGCATCATCATTAGCACAATTCCTGCTACCTGAGACACATTCACATCACCGCTGCTAGTGTTAATACTCTTACTATTATAACGGTCATCCCCCACGATGCTCACAACTCTCCTTGAGGTCGGTGGTCTTATTTTGCCTTGTAGACAAGGAAGCTGAGAATTCGCGGTCAGTAAATAGTTGTTTTAATTAGCGTACTTCAGGTTTCAAGTGGAGTTCTGCTGGAAAAGCCTGAGTTGCATTTGGCCAATAGGGACCAGATTTTTGAGAGGCGTCAGCCATGATTAAGTAGTCAGAAAGTCAAGTGTTTGGTTAAAGCCAAAGGAGCGTAAGCCTACAAGGTACTCCACGTGCTTTGGGGATTTGATTGCAAACCGTTCGCCGCAGAGGAAGAGTGCACAGTCCCTAGATCCAGGAGCGAACTTGAGACATCGGACCCGTGTTGCGCTTTTCTTTTGGCTTTTCTCACACCCTTCGAGAATCTGTGAGCTGCTCCAGGGGGGACTCAGACCGTGTCCCGGCGGGGTCTCCGTCCCTTTCCCCTCGGTGGGGCCTCAGTGAGCCGCCCTGTCCCCAGCTGGCGGGACAATGGCTCCTCAAGCCCAGAGCTCCTCAGCTGGGGGTGGGCTGGGGGGTCTTAAGCCGTAGCGATGCCCCTCACGGACATTCAGCCCCAAGATGCGCCCTCCTCCTTGCGTCTCCCTCCTCCTCCCCAAAAGTGGCACAGGAAGACATGGGCCTGACTCTCAGTTGTCGGGATGAGCGACCCTCACTTATCCAAGGTCATCTGTTCTTTGCATCCGGGACAAACCATTCGCTTAAGTAAAGAGATGCGGAAACTCAAAAAAAGTTAGCTACAAAGTAAGAGAAACATAGCGTGTAATTTTGTACAGGATTACCTGACCTGAGCTGGTGTGCCTATATTCTTTTTTTTTTTTTTTTAATTTTTCTTAGTGTTTATTTATTTTTGAGAGTGAGAGTCAGAGCATGAGCATGGGAGGGGCAGAGAGAGAGAGAGAAGGAGACACAGCATGTGAAGCAGGCTGCAGGCTCTGAGCTGTCAGCACAGAGCCCGACACGGGGCTCGAACCCACAGACCGTGAGATCATGACCTGAGCCGAAGTTGGACGCTTAACCGACTGAGCCACCCACGCACCCTGGTGTGCCTATATTCTAAAGCAGTGTGTGTGTGTGTGTGTGTGTGTGTGTGTGTGTGTGTGTGTGTTTGCATTTAGAACAGAGTAGGACGCATCACTGCTTCTCTGCCGTCTGCTCCTGCCCAGATCATAGATAGACCTCTGCTGGGCAGTTCCACATTGTGTAAATGCAGTGACAGACCGTGACATCAGCAAAGCCGTGGATGGCACCCTGCCAGTATCCTAGCGCTCTGTGTGAGCGTCCTGGCAGGCACGCATCGCCACTGGATCAGAACCCTCTTGGTGCTCTAGCCAGGCTCGGCCTCAAAGTTCTCGATGCAGCTCTCCAGGCAGACGTGACCCATCCTGTCGGCTGGGGTTGACAGGCAAGGTGAGGATAGTTTACCTTCCCCGAGAGAGGAGAATCCTCATGCCAGGTCTGTGATCCAGAGAAAATGTTACTCAGATTATCGTAAAGTCACGACCCATCATTTCATTTGGTTTCAAGCTGAAACTGGTGTGTGTTTTTGTTTTGTTTTGTTTCGAACTTAGAACTCGTCACAAGGAGAAAATTGCATTCGATGGGACAAAGCCAGGCCAGTGGTCCTGAGAGAAGCTCCTGTTTTATTTTCAGTCAAGTCTAAATTAAAACAGGTATTGAGTGTTTATAAATAGCAACTAAAAAATGTACACCGGTGGACCCAGTAATTCTATTCCTGAGATTCTAAACTGAAAAAAAAAATTGTTAATTCAGGAAAGTCCTTAAAAGAAAAAGCCGTTCGTTGGGGCACTATTTACAATGCCGATAACAGTAATCACATGCTCAGCAGTAACAAAAGAGATAAATAATTAGCATATGATCGTTTGATTTACTATTAGGTAGCAGCTGAAATAATGCACCTAAAAGATATATGCATTAAAAATAAATGTGAAAAGACTTGGGGATATAAACAAATATTTACAGTGATATCTCTGGTGGTCAGATTATGGATAAATATTAATTCCTTCATCCTGCTTATCTCTATTCCTATTTTTAATAATGGATGATTACTTTCATTAAAATTGCTGCTGAAGTGTAAAATATGTACAGAAAAGCACTCAAATCATAAGTGAGCAATTCAGTGAATTTTAATAGGATGAACGTACCTTAATGCTCTAGATCAAGAAACAGAAGAGCTTGGTTTTGTCTGGCTTGAGTTTTACAGTAACTCAGTCAAGAGTTTAGCACTTTTGGGGTACCTGGGTGGCTCCGTCAGTTAAGCTTCCGACTCCAGTTCAGGTCATGATGTCCCAGTTCGTGGGTTCCGGCCCCGCATCGGGCCCTGTGCTGACAGCTCGGAGCCTGGAGCCTGCTTCGGATTCTCTGCCTCCCTCTCTCTCTGCCGCTCCCCACTCACACTCTGTTTGTCTCTCTCAAAGATGAATCAACATTAAAAAAAAAAAAAGAAAGAAAGAAAAAGAGTTTAGCACTGTTTTTTCCGTTGACTTCTTTGTCTTTATATTGTGCTTCTGAAATCCCCCCGCGTAGTTGCATTTAGGGATGGCAATGCTGTCACATCGGTCATAGTGGTGCTCTTCGCATCACTGTGCCGCGTCCCACGACTGATGGGCTTCTCCGCTCTGGGGTTGCTCCAGTTGTGGTGAAGCTACAAATGTTCTTACGTGGCTTCTGATGAACATACTTGAACCTTTCCGTGGGGGGGTGTATCCAGGGGTGGAATTCTTGGGTCACAGGCTTGGAACTTTTCCAGTGTAAAAAAATACCTAAGCTAAAATATAGCGATATTTCAAACTCCATGTGTCGAAAGCAAAGGCAGAGGCGATTCTAGAAGTGCCGATCAGGATAGAAACCACCCTGTTTTTTTGCACAGTAGACACAGAGAAAACGTAGAATGCAACCAAAGGAAAAAAAGCGAATGTACAAACACCAAATCCAACCAAACCAAACGTGACTAAAAGTAAAATCCTAAGTCACGGGAAGGAATAACATTTCTCTTTCTGTGCTCTGTTTGCTCTCCAAGTATGTTTTGACTGCTCGTTGCTTCACGGTATTCCCGGGCAGTGTCCTTGTTTTGAAAGAATTCCGCTGACGGGTTTCTCAGGACCCAGAAACTGAACTCTCCTGTTGACTTGTTTTCCATCGTGAAGGATTCATTGCTAATTCACGTTTCTTCTGACCCACATCTCCGGCACAGTATGTGACGTGTTCTGATGCTATCCATGTTTCCGTAACCGCTTATGAAGTCCTTCATCCTCCCTTATTATTTTGTGCTCCCGGGAACATTCTGGGTTCAGAAGCGGGAAACAATGGGGAATTAAACTGGAATTTGCCAAAATGTAGCAAGGCGGAGAAAGGGGTGATTCTTTGACTGGCTGTAAGCTACAATAAGTTCTTTCTGTGTCTCTAAGTTTCAGCGGCCCCATCTGTGATGGTGCTAGTAACCACTTTTGTGGTCGGTTGCCAGCCAGCTGTCTAGGGCAGTGCCTGGTGCGTGAGAGGTGTGCAGGAAGAGGTAGCTGTCATCCTCCTCTTCTCCTCCTCCTCATTCCATCTAGGAAAAAGGACATCAGTTCAGTGTGGAATCCCTAAGCCCTGGAGAGCAGTGAGTGAGGCCTCTGTACAAACTCCCAGGGCGTCTGGAATATTCATGATGGAGGACAAGAACGTCAGGAGGGGAGGAGGGATCCTCTCTTTTTTAGCTGGATAAAATCAGTGCCTTGAACCCGCCTATGCAGGCGGAACTCCAGAGATTTCTGCCTCTGGCTCGTAGGGAATTTTCTACTCACCTTGAGGCATCAGAACCCTCCTGCTGACAGAGGTTGATTCTTCGGAAAACACTTGTCAACTTTTCACACCAGTCATTCCTTTACCTCCATTCGTTTATTCCGTCAATGCTCACCAACAACTTACTCTGTCCCAGCCCTGTGTTACATACTGGAGGTTGGAAGATAATTTCTGGCCCTAGAGGAACTGAACACTGTGCACACACGCGCGGACACGGGGAAGCTTGTGCACACCCAAGAGTGCACACGTACACACGGAGAAGTCAGCCTTCTAAGGGGTGACTCCATACCATGTTCATTTCCATATACGTCCCCCACACTGTCAGGCATTTCTATCGGATCTGTCACCAGACAGCGTTCTCTGAATGAATGAATAAGCAAGAGAGACAGACAACGCCAGAGGGGAATGGAGGGAGAGGAGGAGGAACAAGTGGCCTCTCCCAACTCCCCTCTCCCTGTGGCTGCTCATTCCTCTGTGACAGCAGTCACTCCCCTTGCCCCTCCAATTCTCCCGTTGGTTGTTGTCATATGCTTGTCTCTTCTCGGAGGTCACGGTGGGCTTATATCCCCAGTGCCTTCCCAGTGGCTGTCCTATAATAGCATCATCAATAAATACCCGCTGAATGGATGCTCTGTAACTCAGAAATATTACCAGGTGTCACTGGAAAAAGGATAACCGGCAGGGGCGATCGCAAGAAGTCAGTAAGAGGCTGTCGTGGCATTTGCAGTGATTTGGGAGCGAGGTGGAGGGGCGTGAACTAAAGTAGAGGCAAAGGCTCGGGAGGAAAGAGCCAGCAGTGAACACGGTGGGAGAAAAGTCCAACAGAGTTTGTTGGCCAGTTGGCTGAGGAAGATGAGAGAAGGAAGAGCCAAGGAGGACACTGAGATCCTGAGCTTGGGCAGCTGGGGGGCAAAATGGCACCATTAATTCCAATTGGTTTTGGAGCAAAGTCAAGGAAGATAATTGATGGGTAACAAACAGATGGGGGCATGAGGGAGATTAAGCACCAGCATGGCCCCAGAGGTCAGAGATCCCAGAGCACCTTCGACATGTTGCATTTTTTTTGTTGTTGTTCCTTGATGGGTTTTCACTGATAAGGCAAAGAGGAGACTGAAGGCTTCTTTGGCAGACCAGACCAATGAGGTTAATGAGACATAGCAATGAATTCCCCCCACCCCACCCCCCTTGGAATCATGAGGATTAACTTTATTCTCTTGCTGTGTTGGGACATTTTTCTGGAATTACTTGCAGTTACTTCTTGGCTTTCTACTCCACTGGACACTTTGGATGCAATGGTGAGCAAACAGATATGTGATCCCTGCCCCTACAGGGATTGTAAGAGAGGCTGTGGATGCCCCGACACCACCCATATCCTTGTGGAGTGGCTGTTACGAAAACAGCAAAGGAGAGGAAGGAAATAGAGGTCCTTCCTCTTACGGGACTTATGGGAAGCGTCTGGGGATGCTCTAGAAGAAGCAGCTCTCCAGCAGAGACCTAGATGAGGAGGAGGTAACTGAAGGAGTGAAGAGAAAAGGAAAGAATGTTCTAGAAAGAGGCTAGAGCAGGTTGAAGGTCCTGCAGCAGGAGGGAGCTAGATACATAGGAGAGTCAGAAGAGCTTATCCATGGCACTAGAGCTCAGCGGGTTCCTGGTGGGAGAAGAGACCAGTGAAAGAGGTTGAAGCCAAGCCCAATAGGCCCTTGTGGACTGCGTTGGGGATGTAGAACCTGCTGGAGGGAGTGAATCACAGCTCCTGAGGTCAAATAAGAAATTTCTCAATAATTCTGATTCACACAGGGGCACATGGGTGACTCAGTCGGTTAAGCCTCAGTCTTCGGCTCAAGCCATGATCTCACAGTTTGTGGGTTCAAGACCCGCATCGGGCTCTGTGCTGACAGCTCGGAGCCTGGAACCTGCTTCGGATTCTGTGTCTCCCTCTCTCTCTGCCCCTCCCCCGCTTGAGCATGCGTGCGCGCGCTCGCTCTCTCTCTCTCTCTCTCTCAAAAATAAATAAAATGTTAAAAAAGAAATAAAAAAATGTATTTCCAATTCGCACTGTGGAACCCACCGGGGGCCTGCCCGCCAGACCGCATCCTGCCCTCCTGGAGTGGAAGCTAAGGTCCCTCGATGGGTCACCACTGCTATGACAATGCAGCGTCCCTCCTGGTTCCTTCCAGTCTGATGTAATCTTTCTGAGGACTGGCAGAAGTTGCAAGAGAACTGTTTCAGGTATCTATTAATATTTTAACATGCTTTTAAGAAAATTTGGCCTTTTGTCGAGCTGGTCTCAGAGCAGACATATATCACAGTTCATGATAGACATTATACTTATTCCTATTCAGTGGGTATATTTTTCTTGTTTGGATTCACTTTTAAACATCTATTATTAAAAAAAAAAGTCTTTCTTGCCAGTTACGTGTTTGCTCCTACAGTTCCTAAGCTTGTTTACTCTGAGCAAGTTACCCCCGTCCTCGCCCTCCCCGCGAGGAATGGCAGGCATTGGATTTTCTGACTGGGGCTGGCTGAGATGACTGCTCTCAAATTAAACAAAGAACCATCTGGAACTCAGAGGCCAAACCAGAATGTCTAGTAACAACTGGCTTTGCACTCAGGAAAAAAAAAAAAAAAAAATCTCTCTTTTTTTAACAAAAATGTGTTGAAACTTACTGTGTGTGCCCAGGCGCTCCCCACAATGCGTACCCAGGGACCAGCTCTTCAGTTTTTTCTTATGACAACACTTGGAGGTGAATGTTGCTTTTCCGTGATTCCCAGATGAGAAAAGTAAAGCTTTCTTTCTGGGGGGTGTGGTGATAAATAATACTTAATTTACTACTTAACAGGCAGACTTGAAACTCCTCTCTGTCAAGGAACGAGGTGTTTTCTGTCTCCCTAGAGCCGCATACTGGTTCTTTCTTTCAGTCTCTGAAGGGAAGCTGTTGACCTTCTAGAACATTCTAGCCCAGATGCTTTTGAATGGTAGTGGCCTGAGCTCAGGGGCTCACTGGGACGGTATGTTGGTGAGTGTCATCAGTGTAAGGGAGACGCATGAGCTGAGACCTGAAAAATGCACAGGGGCCAGCCCGGGGAAGAGTTTGAGGAAGAACATTTCACACAGAGGAAACAGCACAGGTGAAGCTTCCGAGGTGAGAAGCAAGAGCCTGGTGTGTTTGTGGGATAGGGCGGAATCCAACATGGCTGCAGGGGGAAGTGAGAGGAAGAAAGGGGTACAAGGCAGTCACGGGCTGGATCATCAGGGCCTTGTTGGTTAGCCAAGAAAGCGGATGTCTTTCTGAATGTGGTTGTGTGGCAAATTAAAGATGGCCACATATTCCTGAACACTCTTCCCCTTGAGAGGGGGCATCTGTGTCCTTTCCCTTGAATCTAGGAGGCTAGCTGTCTTCTTGGACCAATAGAATATGGCAGAAGCGATGCTATGCCAGTTTCCCATCTCTGACTTCGAGGGAAGGGCATCTCCAACTTCTTGTTGGTTTGTTTTTTTTAAGTTTATTTTTGAAAGACAGAGACAGAGTGTGAGCGGGGAAGGGCGGAGAGAGAGAGATACACAATCTAAAGCAGGCTCCAGGCTCTGAGCTGTCCACACAGAGCCCGATGCAGGGCTTGAACCCAGGAGCCATGAGATCCTGACCTGAGCTGAAGTTCGACGCTTCTCTGACTGAGCCACCCAGGCACCCCCGACTTCTTGTTTTGAAGCTCTGTGAGTCCTAAGCCACCATGTGAGAAGCCACATGACCCTGCTATTGCCATGTTGGAGTAGTGACATACAGATGCTCCAGTCAGCCGTCCCCTCTGAGCCCCGCTCCCCAGCCACCCCCACCACAACCCCAGAATAGGTGACGGAGGCCACCTGCGAACCTCTACGCCAGGCCATATGCCAGCTGAGTACCCCCAGGGGGCCTCAGTCGACTCTCTGTAAAGCAGAAACACCGTCCAGCTGATCCGTGTCTGAATTCCTGACACACCACTGAAAGCTACCATTAAACTGTGGTCATTTTAGACTGCTGCGTTTTCATGTAGGTTGTTGCAGAGCCGTAGATACCCAGAACAGGTGAGTCATTGGGAGGATGTCAGGGAGTTGTGACTGTGGATACCCTGTAGAGAGATAACTGTGGCCAGCGTGTAGGGGCCAAATCACGGGCCGAGAGAGGGAGAGCAGGGGTGGAATTGGTAAGGTAGACTCTGGCGTGTATTTCAGTCGTCCAGGCGAGACCGTGAGGAATGACTTTGGAACAGCAGCGAATCTGATCTGTGCTTTGGGGAAAAGTGAGAACACAACCCAGAAGTCACTGATAGGTTGCATATTGGATGCTCAAGTGGGAGGGGTAGAGGATAACCCTCTGTATCCTAAGATCCTGGAGAGGGGACAGTGCTTTTCCGGGACACAGGTAAACCCTGCTTTTTTGCTCCTTATAAATGCTCCTCTCTCCAGGGGGGGACAGGTGTGTGCCCTTGCAAGGGGCACAAGAGGAGTTTGGCCACCATTGGGCCGGCTTCACTGTGGGCAGGATGAGATCCACTCAGGACCTCCGCGGGTCTAGAACGTCATTACCAGTGGACCCAGCACACTGAGTGCTCCACAGTTGGGTGTCTTAAGGGCTCCCCAGCTTGCTGCCCACTGTGACTGTGACCAGATGGTCTCCACTCTCAGACCAACGAGGAAGAGCTCAAAACCAACCACCTTCCATCATCTTTCCCTACCTGTCCCTGGCACTACGAGAAAGCCTCAATGCCCCCCCTTTTCCCATCGAGAAATTGGCCGGGTACACTTTTGCCAGGTGATCCTCCCCCCGGGGAAGGAAACTTTTGGAGGACAGAGACTCCTAAGCCTTCTCTGGTTGACCCAGTAACTAGTCGTGAGGGTGAGTCAGGCTCCTCTTATCAGCATTTAACTTCGGGCTCTTGGCTGAGTCACCGCCCCCCCTGCCCCCCATTCCTTTTCTGGTGAGTGCCAATGACAGAGCGGCTTGGGAAGGTCGGGAGAGGTCGCCTGTGGAGGAGGCCATCTTTGAGGATTTGGAGGCCTCGCGTTGGCTGAATTTCAGTTCCCTTTCAAGTTATTGCTTCACTCCAGCTGGGGCTCGGGCCATGGCAGTCTGCTCTCGTCCAGAGTTTTCACGATTTGAGATTAGCCGGGGTGCCCCCTGCGTGTGCGTGCCAAGCCTTGAATCCGTCATGGAGGGTGGAGGCATTTGCAGTGGCTGAGATGCGCCGGTTTGCCATCTGGCCTTAGACGTGGGGCGACTTCCCGAATCGATGAGCCAGGCGTCATGGAAGTACACCTTTCTTTCAGGATACCTCGTATCCCAGTGGCTTCCCGTCTTCAAAAAGAACAGCTGAGGGGCGCCTGGGTGGCTCAGTCGAATAAGCGTCTGACTTCGGCTCAGGTCATGATCTCACGGTCCGTGGGTTCGAGCCCCGCGTCGGGCTCTGTGCTGACCGCTCAGAGCCTGGAGCCTGTTTCGGATTCTGTGTCTCCCTCTCTCTCTGACCCTCCCGCGTTCATGCTCTCTGTCTCAAAAATAAATAAATGTTAAAAAAAAAAAAAAATTATAAAAAAAAACAAAAAGAACAGCTGAACTTGTGTCCAGGGACACAGTAATGTTTGCCTAAACATGGAAGGCAGTGAATGCAGGAGAAAAATATGGCCTTGGGGGTGAGACAGATTTGCACATGACTCCGTAGAATCGCTGTGGTCATTCGGGTTCCGTGCAGATGGGGATCTTGCCTGAGGTATTCATTCCTGTAACCCAGTGTCCAGTACAGAGTGAATTCTCAGCCGGTCTTTGTTTTGCCAGGGGAATTAATAAAGTTTTTCTACTCACTGGCTATGAAACTTCAGGCGATTAACTTCTCTGTGCTCTAGTTGCCTCATTTGTAAAGCTGGGGAGAATTGATCACGAGGATTGAATACGAGAGAATCCATAAACTCAGTGAATATTCCTTGCGCTCCTACTGTGTGCCCAACTCTGTTCAAGGTGCTGATGATGTAGCTGAGAACAAAGCAGATAAAACTCCCGGCCTTCCTGATTCTCATTTTCTACTAGGGGCGGGGAATAGACAATTAAAAAAAAAAAAAAAAAAAAAAAAAAACTATGGCGCACTAAAAAGTGAGATACCAAATGTAGAAATGTAAAGCAGGAAATGAGGTAGGAGGTGAGAGGCAAGACATTCCAGTTTTAAATTGGGAGAAAAGGCCAAGGAAGGCTTGACTGGGCAGCTGATATCTGAGCAAAGACTCAAGATTTGAGGAGTCTGTCGTGTGGACGTCAGACAAAAGCACGTGTCAAGGTCCTGAGGCAGGAGCTTGAATGGCATGTTCCAGAAACGGAGGCTAATTCTTGTGTCTAGGGTGGGCAGAGGGAAGAGCTGGAACCAAAGGGGAGCAGGGGCCATCTTGGTAGAGACTTGAAGGCTACTTAGAGAAAGACTTCAGCATCTGCTCTGAGGAGAGGCATGTTTCCAGAAGCATGCCTGATGCCTAGTAGTCATTTCACAAGTATCTACGTGTTTTGTTTCCCTTGTGAAAACTGCCCGATATCCCTCCTCTTGTGTTCATGTGCTAAAGAGCCCTGTCTCACCTGGATCGCTCTGTAAAGGACACCCCCCTGGACTCGTGGACCCTGAGCTCTAGAAAAGGTCTAGAGACCAGGTGTTGGTTGTTCAAAACTCCATACCGTCCAGTGCTCCACTCCTAACTCGTGCCGTTCTCTCCTCCTGCGGGGGCTTTCAAGCCGACAAAACCTAGAGCCCGGAGCCCAGGGCACATGGCTTATTCCAGAGTTTTGATAAAATGAGCTTCAGGGAGAGGAAAGAGTCGGCCCCCCAGACAAGATGCCCTCTGAAAGGTCCCCAGCCTGGGTGATCCCTGTGTGGAGCCGGAGATCCCCCCCTCTGCTTCTTTGGGGGAGCAGGAAGCAGTGTGCAGATGGGGAAGCCTCTGGGCTCGGAGCAGGGCCTGCAGGAAGGCGTGTGGCCGGGATCTTTCTGCACCTGTCACTCGTTGGACAAATGGTGTGGGTGATAACATAGTGGATTGGCCTGGTCCAGTGTCTGGTCAGGCTTCTTCCTCCGGTGAAAGTACTTAGCCGCTGGCAAGGCCCATGAGATGAACCCCCCCCCCCCCCACCCAGAGGAGTTTGGTTTTGTGAAGTCTTGCAGAGGCAATAGAAATAAAGGAGCAAAGTGCTGGGTTATTGAGTGCCTACGGCGTGTGGGGCTTGTGCGTTTGATAGGTGAGTGCCGTCCGATGCCATAGTCACACGCGTGGCTATTTCCACATGAGTTGAACTAGAATTAGAGGTGCCTGGGTGGCTCAGCCCATTAAGCCCCTGACTCTTGATTTCTGCTCAGGTCATGATCTCACGGTTCGTGGGTTCGAGCCCCGCGTCGGGCTCTGTGCTGACAGCTCGGAGCCTGGAACCTGCTTCCGATTCTGTGTCTCCCTCTCTCTCTCTGGCCCTCCTCAACTCACGCTCTGTCTTTATCTCCTTTGAAAATAAATACACATTAAAAAAAAATTGTTTTCAGAAAGTCCTGTTGGACAGCACTGCCCTGTGTCCTTGGGTCCTGTCTAGTCCCCTAAAGGCAGTGCCAGAGGCCCCGCTTGGCAGGTGAGGAGGGGCCTCGGGGGGGTAGAGCTGTGGTGGCAGGGCCAGGGGGAGGGGGAGCCTCTGAGTCTCTGCATCTGGAAGGTGGAAAAACCCTTGTGTTTGTAGGGTTTGCTGGAGACAGTGGGAACTCAAGCACAGTGGAGGGACAGCTGTTCGCCGTGAGGATGCTGGTACTTCTGGCGGATGCGTGGTCACAAAAAGCTGTGCTTTCCATTTTAAACACTTTCCTCCGTACCCCCACCGGGTTCCTCCCTTCCTTCCTTTCGTAGGGGGCTGGGGCCTGTCAGATTTGCAGAAGCAAAAAGCAATCACTCCATTCCACTCCGCTTTTTCTGGGGTAACTGTAGAGAACCACCTACCTCCCTTAGAAGAGAGACGGGACAAGGAGAAAAAGAAAAGGGATAGGTTTCTCTTTGACTCCTAACAGCGCTCATGGGACGGGTATTGGCATGCCCTTGACACAGGCAAGAAAACTGAGGCCCGGAAAGAAGAGTTGTCCCAAGTGATAGAGATAATGGGTGGTTGGTCTGGGATTCAAGCCAAGGGCTGACCAGTCACAGAATCTGTGCTCTTTCCACAGGGTCAGGCAGCCTCTGCCATTGCCAGTTTCAGTGGGGGAATTTTCCCATGATTCCCTGCTTCTCCCCATCACACACCCTCAACACCTTGAACTTGGAGGCCAGGCATCTAATCGAGGGCTCTAATCGTCAGCCCTCCAAAACATCTTTGGTGGAACATTTTTTTTTCTTTTAATAATCAAGCAAACAAACGTGCAAACACATCATGATCTGAGATTTGGTCGTCTAGGGGATGATCTGCCCCAAACTAGTGTAGGATCTGTTTTCCACCACTGTTTATTTGCAGAGCTCATAACTGAAATTCCAAAAAGTGACGGGCTCAAATGTTTACCTTAGTCAAGACGGTCTTATTTTATTTTTGTAAGGCATGGAAATATAAAGAGAGCATCTGAATATTTTGATCAGGAGAGCCTGCTACGTAATTCCCAGGGACCTGTGCAAGATGACATATGAACTCTTTATTCAGAAATCAGGAGGAAAAGGGACGCCTGGGTGGCTCACTTAGTTAAGCGTCCAACTTCGGCCCAGGTCATGCATGATCTTGCGGTCTGTGGGTTTGAGCCCCGCGTCGGGCTCTGTGCTGACAGCTCAGAGACTGGAGCCTGCTTCGGATTCTATGGCTCCCTCTCTCTCTCTGCCCCTCCCCCACTCATGCTCTGTCTCTCTCTCTCTCTCTCTTTCTCTCTCGGAAGTAAATAAACATTAAATTAAAAAAAAAAAGAAATCAGGAGGAAAAAAAGTATCGTTCATGGTATTAAAATATAAAGCCTTTTCTTTTCTTCCGTGGTGTCTTTCTCAAATCACTGTGGTGTTTTCTCATCAGCGATGTAATGCCATTCTGAGTAACGAAAAATGAAAACTGTATTAGCTTGAGTTTTCACATCCACCTCTAAATCATTCAATACCATTTTTAAACGCAAATGTAAGAGTATTTAACTTACTGTGTGCAATTGCCGAAGTTACACAACTTGTATCTTGTAGCTCATACATACAAATGCACTTCGTCCTTTATGGGAACAGTGGAAATGTACAAAACCCAGCTGCTTGTATTCCGCCTCTTGCTATGCTCACA
Source organism: Panthera pardus (assembly GCF_024362965.1). Classification (NCBI taxonomy): domain Eukaryota; kingdom Metazoa; phylum Chordata; class Mammalia; order Carnivora; family Felidae; genus Panthera; species Panthera pardus. The sequence goes on along the minus strand of NW_026526754.1, from coordinate 17,520,383 downwards.
TCCTACCAACAGTCTCTACCTTGACTGACTGATCGGCAGGGAAGGACTGGAAGGAAAGGGAACTATGAGTTGCCCAATATCTCCTTGGGCCTCCGGCTCATCGTTTTCAGCTTAAGTCGTTGCCCAACACAGGGAAGAAACATCAGTAAGACAGGATATGATAGGGCTCCCTGGTCACTCATTTTCCTGAGGATGTCCCTGCGTTATTTCTGCGTTCACCATCTGTACCCAGCGCAGCAAGGATGGGTGGACACGCATATTGGGTATCTCCTCTGTTGGCGTGCATGCATGGGACTTTGCGTACAAACCACAAGTTCAGGGATGAAATTACTATGAATTTCAGAACAGAGCACCAAACACAAGCACAATCCTGCCGAGTGTGGACCCCAGGCGACTGCATAGGTTTCTGGCTCTTAAAGCCTGTGAGCCAATGATGCCTAACCTCACCTGGCTACACGAATCACCAAGGGACTTTCTAGAACATAAATTCTGGTCCCGTCTCAGATGTCCTGAATCAGAATCTCTCAAGAGGAGCTTGGGGACTTGAGTTTCTTTCTTTAACCTTCACAGGTTCACAGGTGACTATTATCATCAGGAAATCTGGGTGAAGTCAGAGCTGGACATAATAGATGGGGACATAGAAATATTAGATGGGGACATAGAAGCTTTTGAGGTTTGACCAAGCTAGGCTAGAGTCTTTGCCCTGATGATCACTGGCTGGGTGACCTTGGGCTGTATAACCCCCTTGGATTCCAGTTTCTCTATTTGTTAAAGGGGCTAAAATTGGTAATACATCTCGAGCAGAGTTGGCATGAGGAGGTAATGAGTTCACGTACGTAAGCCAGTTTGGGGAAGGAGTTCAGGCTCAATAAATGGTGGCTAAGTTTATTTTGATTAGGGGAGTCAGTATCCCGTAAGATGAGAAAACGTATGCAGCCTGCGTAGTTGGTGCTTCATATCCGATAACCCTCCTCCTCCTTTTCCGTGTTGACCCTTCCACTGTCTCTGTGGATGACACATCTTTTAAGTCTCTGGTTTCCTTGCACATGATGGTCTGAACCTTTACTTCCTTTCATATAAGCTCTTGGGAAGTAAAATAAGAATTCCTAAAGCCCTGGCTTGGCTATAAACCCGAGACCCCATCACTTCTGTCCTGATTGCAGACAGTCAGCCCTGTGACTGTGTCTCTTGGGCTTTCTTTCTTCCCTCAGCCCTGTGGGTGACACCTGCTGTCTTCCCAGCCAGGAAAGCATGGCCTCATTCACCGTGGCCTCACCCAGCGGCCCCTGAGACAAGGCGCAATTGATCAGTAGCAAGGCTATCACCGGTGTGGCCACGCCAGAGGAGCTAACTTCCTTAGGGAAGTGGGTGTTCAGTGAAGTTACATACCCACAGGACTGACGGAAAGAGAACCGTTTCAAGGGGAGGAGAAACTTGACTCATCAATGCAGGAGACTCCAATCTCTGCCTGGCTGACCTTTGTGCACTTGGGGAGAATCAAAGCGCAGCAAAGAAGAAATGACTGAATTGAGGGAGGCCATTCTTTGTCAGACAGCGAAAATGTTCTTGAGTTCTTCACGGTGTTTCTTTGGGGACTGACAGCAATGGAAACTAGTATTTATGGAGCACTTGTTACACACCAGGTGCTGTGGTGAGACCTTTCCTTGTGTGACCTCAGGAAGTCTTTATGAGTCTGTATGGGTAAGGCTCTGCTGCTGTGACAACAGCTACCAAATCTCCATGGTTTAAGTAGTCATTGGCTTATTCCTTGCTCATGCTACCTGTCCATCATGGGTCAGTGAGTGTCTCAGCTTTCACATCTTTCTCCTGCCAGCACCCCATCCTCTGACGGAGAACCCCATCTGAAGGTTACCAGTTATGATGGGACACAGAAAGAAAATATGAAAAATTGCATCTTGACATTCAAAACTTTCCCTGTAAAAGCGAGCACCCTTAACGTCTCTTCACATTTCATTGATTAAAGCAAGTCACTTAGTCATACCTAACCTTAAGGGACCAGAAGGTACAATCTCTTCAGGTGTCTAGAAGGGTGGGAAAACTCAACCTATATAAAAATCCCTAACTGTAAGTTATTATTATTAACAGTCCAGTTTTAGAGCTAACGGAACTGAGACTTAGATACTTTCTGAGACTTATCCAGCATCACAAAAGCAACTTGAGATTTGAACTTAGGCAATCTGGTCTCTATTCATAGGCATTACCCGGCCTATACTCTTGATTTCTATTTTCTACCTGGGTTTCCAAAAGATATTTGGTACCATGAGATTCCACCCCATAGTTATTTTTTAAAGGTTGACTCTCTTACAGCTGAATTCTTGTTGCCTGTTCCCCTTTCTTGAGGTTTCGAATGTCCTGACACCATTCCCAGGCTCAGGAAAAGCTTACCACCATGAGAATGACAGCTGGTAAACCAGGGGTATTCTTAGCAACAGTAAACAAATAATCATTTTGCTGAAGGAAAAACACAACAGAACCTTAAATGGTTTTACAGAGAACCAGGATGAAGAGGAGATCTCAAAATTAAACAGGTGTTTGTGGAAATGTGTGTTTTGAAAAGCTGACTTGGCAGAGATCAGATCACAAAGATTGAAAGAGTCATTAAATCCTAACAGGTCAAATCTGCAGACTGAGGAGCCTTTAAACCCAGTCCAGGTGTTGTTCTGAAAAGCACTGTTTTAGTGTTCTTGGAAACAGCGCAGGTAGCGTAGTTTTGAAGGAATACACACCTTGCCAGAAGTTTCATGGTTCTGAGAAACTTCTCCCCTGTGAGCTAATCGGCCTCTGGGTACTATGGCATCATTTTGAAGACAGGGAAGTAAAGACATTTTGGTCCTGACCCATCCAGCCTACATCAGCCAGCTCCCAACCAATCCACAGACATATGAGTGAGCAGAGCTGAGACGCAGACACCTCCTCCCCTTTAAGAAATGCAGTAGACTCCCAGAGCCTATAGGACTTCTAAGAGGAGAGCTGGGGCTCCCGATTACAAAGCGGAATGAAGAGGCCACCCACCGAGAAGTCATTCCTTCACTAGATATTTGCCAAGCTGAATACCCATCCAAGTGCTGTGTTAGGTTCTGGAAGGGCAGCGTAAGCATTAAAGGTATGACGTTGAACTGTCTAGGTCTGCCATAGGTCACACTTTTCTACCCTCCAGGTATTTGGTTTTGTCATCCCCATGCTCACATGCCTTTCCACGTAGTGAACTCCTAATCGCCCTCTGTCGCCCACCTGGAATCTCCTCTCTATTTTGATGTCTGGCCCCAGCAACCACAGGCAGAATTAACCATCCCTTTCTTTATGTTTCCATATACTTTATCCGGCCTCCACCTAAGCATCAATCTCATTCTGTTGTAATTATTTTCATTTGTGTCCTGCCCTGAGCTGAGAAATTTTCCAGGGCAGGGACCCCCCCTCTCCCCACCTTCCTTTCCTCCCTTGTTCATCAGGGCATCCCTCATGGCTTATCTTGAGCTAGGAACATTCTAAATGATTTTTAAGTTACTAGATGTCCAGACAGACTCCACTTTGCACCTCTTCTTTTCAGCATGTGCCGTCCATTTTAGGAATCCAAACCGGGTGGTAATGGGCGATGTGGGGCAACTCCTGAAGACGGAATGAGTTTGCAGATGAACCACAAAGTCCCTGCACAAGGCGGACAGCATTAGTGGTTGGATGGTGACTCATGAAATGTGGTTGGAGCGAGGGATCATGAAAACGGACACGCCAGTATGTAACCAACAGTGTGCTTTAACTGAAAACGTGCCAAGTGCAAGCACGCTCACACGCGTCTCTTTCGTAAAGGGCAACACCTTTGCTCTGAGCAGGGCAGCGATGGAGACCCACGTGACCCCGTGGCACAGACCACACCCATCGTGCATCATCTGCAGCTTGGGGTTTCACTTCTTTAAGGAGAACCTAAAGACCATCTTATCAATGGTCTGAATACTCTTACGACATCTGACTTGACCACCTCGTCTGCCTTGGACAAGTTGTCCAGAACATTCTATGAGTTTTCATGGCGCCAAGTGCCTTTTTATGGCCACAGTCCATCCACACTTTCTAAATTACAGTTTCCTCACAATAAGACTATGGCTAATGATGACTAATAAAGGGCCAACCTGTGCTGAGAACTTTCCGTGTGCCGGGTACTGAGTCAACACTTGAAATTAAGGATCTCAGTTTAATCCTCCTAACAAATAATGTCATTGAGGCAAGTGCTGCTGTCCCCCTGTGAAAAGTGGAGCTGCTTCATGTTTCAAGGCATCAGGGAGAATTAATTGGAGCAGTAGTTTTAGGGACGAATCTGGAAAACGGTGGTCACTAGACCCCATCCTCCAAAGCAAGCCCATATGGTAGGCCACTGAGTAGGCTCAAGGGTGCTTAGAGGAACTGACCCAAATTCTTACAGCGACCTTGTGGTGTGCTAAGCACTGTTTACATCGCCATTTCACAGGTGAGAAAACCGAGGCACAGGGTCATAGGTAGGAATCTGCCCCCAAGCCCGTCTGGGCTTATTAACCCAGGGCTTTAATGCCAGAGTCTACTATCCGGGTTGGCATCATCTGCATATAGGGTTAACGGCCAACCCCTATCTTGCAGGATTTTGGAAAGGATTAAACAAAACAGTGATTATTTCAGAGTGCCTGGGTGGTGTAGTCAGTGAGCTTCTGACTCTTGATCTCGGATCAGGTCATGATCTCACCGTTTGTGAGTTCGACCCCGACATCAGGCTCTCTGATGGTACAGGGCTGCCTTGGGATTCTGTCTCTCCTTCTCTCTGCCCTTTCCCTGCTTGCGTGCGCTCTCTCTCTCTCTCCTCTCTCTCTCTCTGTCTCTCTCTCTCTCTGTCTCTCTCTCTCTCTCCTCTGTCTCTCTCTCTCTCTGTCTCTCTCTCTCTCCTCTCTCTCTCTCTCTGTCTCTCTCTCTCTCTCTCTCCTCTGTCTCTCTCTCAGAAGAAGTGGATAAACTTAAACATTTTTTTAAACAGTGGTTACTTCAGTGAAGAAATCATTTCTGTGTCCCCTCTGTTCCATTCCTTTCCTTTCCACAGACAACATGGACGTTGGGCAATTATTCTCCCCACAGGAAGAATCAAAACAATGCCTGCTTGTGGGGGATTAGGCACCCAGCGTCACCTTGGGAGATCAAAGACCACCAAATCCCATATATAAAACAACCAAAAAAAAAAAAAAAAGTCAATCTTCGGTGCAGACACAATTTCTCTTGAAAGGTGACACAGTCCTTTAAAAATAGCTATGGGCTCCATTGTGCAAAGACAGTGACAGAGACTGACAGCTTTTAGAGAGGTGTCATGTTCCCAGGCAGCCGGCTAGCATGGGCTCACCCAGATAGAGATCAGTCATTCGATCCGGGGGAGAGTGCTAAATGTTAGAGGTTAAGCTGCTATGTTCTTATTACTAATCAAACTTCAACACCATGCCTGGCCTCCTCCGGGCCCTATAAGGCGATGGTGGATTATTGCGAGACTCCAGCGCGGGCTCCTGGCTGCAGAGGTGCCGCTGTTCCCAAGTCACCGGAGAGCCCTGCATCATTCCCGGATGAGGGACTCCCAAGACTCTCCCAGGATGCTGGCATTCTGAGGTTAAGGCAGGCACCCTCTGCTTCTCTGGCGAGGGCCCGACAGACAGACACGCGGATCCTTCGTGCAAAGGCTGCTAAAGCACCCCGTGTCTCCACCCAGGACAGAAGGAGCTGTTCTAGGGTGCGGTGTTCCTCTGCACCACTGATGCCTTTTCCTCACCCACATGGATTTTTGAAGGTGAATCGTGTGACTTGGGCCACTCTTCTCCGACTCTCAGAGGAAGTGATGTGCTGGGAAATTGTCTACTAATCAGCTCTGTGGGGGTGGAAGAGCTCTGATTCGGAAGCTCTTGCCAATTTTCCGTGGTGTAAAATGCCACCACCCCGGCTGATTCAGGCTAACTGCATGACGTCACTGAGCAGGAGTCAGGAAGAGATTTGCAGAGTCAGCTGTCACGGAGCGGGTGGTTCTGGCACACAGCCAGCCAAGGGACAGGTGGACATTCCAGAGTCCTCTCCAATGGGTTGCCTGTGACTTTCTCCTCAGGAGCTTCCGAGGCTTCATTCCTTGCCTCCCTCAGGTAGATCTTGCCTGTTTCTGGGATTTCATGGAAATGCCCACAAGCAGAAAAGGCACCACTTGACCTACTTTGATTGTCCGACCTTGGGTCTGCTTGGCCCCCGGGCTCCTGGCTGCAGAGTAATTCAGTCGAATTGATTAACTCCTTTTCCAGAAAAAAAAAAAAAAAAAAAAAAAAAAAGAAAGTAAATCATGTCTCCTGAGCCTGTGGGTATGAGAGTCACATGACTCTCCCCACTCTACAGATGAGGAAACCGACTCAGAGAACCGTGCACACAAGGCCACGTGACTTTTTTGGTGGTGGTGCTGAGATGTGGTACATTTGTCTGGCTCCTACACCCACACTTTTAGCTGCTACCATGTCCCCACCAGTCCCAGAAGAGCATCATCCAAGGCATTTGGGAGGCTGTCAATGGGTGACAAGGCTGGGGGAGATTCCCCAGGAAGGCTGCAACAGGGGAATAGGAAAACACGCGGCAGGAAAGAGGCGAAGGAGATTCACAAGGATGAGATAAGGCATCAGAATACGCAGAATATCCTTTCCACGGGAGCTGATCACAAGCATGGGCGCGGGTGGCCAAGAGGACAGAAAGGGGACCAGACGCCTCTTTCGGGGGCAACTCCGCCATATTCTTCCTTCTGGTCCCACTCAGAATAACTCTGCCCGGTTCCCTCCCCAGTCAGTAGCCATGAGATGGCTTTTACATGCCATGAGATGGAAACTCGACACCCCCACAGTCTTCTGTTGATCAGGCTGAGGTGCTCCGTGGTCCCCAGCTGGCCCGAGTGCAACCCAGCGGTTGACCCGTCCTCATAACCGTCACCGCTTCTGAAATTTCTCCCGAATACCAGTGTACCTTTTTTAAGGTGCATCTGAGAACGGGGGTACCCGGGACACAGGCATGGCCTTGCTTGGTCGCGCTCATCCCAAGATAATCTGTGGCTTCCTTTGGGTGATTACTTGATTGCTCTCTGAATGCTCCTCCTTGGTTGGCTGCATTCCAAGGACAAAAACTGTGGCTCTTTTGTCCCCCAGCGTGACCCGTCTCCTGGCAGGATAAGAGCTCAGTAAGCATTAGCTCCAGGTGCTTGGGTAGATGGTCTGATGGACTTAGTGTACCAAACCATACTCTCTCTTCTACCAGATTCTCCAGCAAGGGTGGCCTCAGAACCCTGGCATCCTCTCAAAGAAGCTTCTCGGTTTGCCCCAGAACTTCCTGTTACGTCACTATCAGCAGAGACCTCTGTCTATAAGCTGCTGGAATCGATGCCACCCTCACTTCCTGAGGCCTCGTTCGGAGGTCTACAGCATGCCCTTTGGGGTACAGGGTGACAGATGACCTGGTTTAGGAAGGAAAGTGATGGCCTCAAACAGCCTCCTGACTCTCCTTTTCCAGAGCGGTGGGGGCTGTGTGCACAGCAGGATGGAAGAAGGGGAAGGCTTGGGAAGCTGCGGGCGTGTTGCCCTTCTGAACTGACACGGGGCTCTGGGTGTGCCTGGCTCCCTCACGCTGCCAGCTTCCGGGGGCGCCCATGGGCCGTGGGCGCGGGTTCCTGCCTCAACTCCCCCCTCGGTCAGGCCGCCCCGAAAAAAGTGCATTTTCCAAAAGCCCGTGGTTCCTTCCAGCACTCGCATCTGTGTCCTTCCTGGGCCGCTAGAGGTGATGCGTCCTGATGCTCGTGGTGTCGAGCTCTCCTCTTGGGGAAATGCCCCTCACGCCCGAGCGGCCTCGGAAGCATCCTGGCAACGGCCAGGCCCGCGGCTGTTTCCCGGCCAGCCTGGGTCTCGGACTCGCCACGGATGGGTTCCAGAGCACGGATCTGAGGGAATCGGGGAGCTGACTTGGGCTTATCCCTGGAGAGGCGCTTGAAAGTTAACCCTGGGGGCGTTTATCGCCTCTCTGTGTGCCAGGCGTGTGTGTTCCTTCTACCGGCATTCTCTCTCTTCTCAAAAAAGGTGATGTGACTTGTCTGCATGTGAGCCATCAGAGGTGGGCATTCGTGGGCCCCCAGGACCACCCCATCTCCCCCGACTCGTGAGATACCCAGTGCTAGATCTCTGGAGTTGGATAGGATGCCATAGCTGTGTTGGGCTCCCTTCTCCCAAATGAACATCATTGAAATTAAGAAAGAAACTCACAGCTTGGGATCAGTGAACACAGAGGGGTCAAGGGTCGACCTGCCCATCTTGTTCCCGTTGCTTTAAGCCCCAGCTGATGAGCCCAGCACGCTAGCCCTCGGGGGCACGGGCTGATCCTGGCCATCACCATCTGCCGGGAGGGGCACCACTCCGACCGACCCTTGGGGTCCAAGCAGGCGGACCAGATCTGCCCTCCCCCCGCTCCCAGGAGCCCAGCCCGGTGGAGGCCAGCAGAGGCCTGTGCAGGAGGCACAAATCCACTCCTCTGTGTGATGGATCCTGTACGATCCTCTGATGTCAGACGCAGGAAGAGGAGGAAAACGAGACGTTGCCCTTCGTGCCCACAGCTCAGTGTGGGAGAGGGGCCCGGCATGCCTTTCGCGCACGCAGGAGCTGTTTCCCGAGAGCCCACCCGGGAAGCCCCTGGTCCTGGCTGGCTGCTGGGGATTCTGTCATGAGGACGACAGACGCGTGGCCCCAACCCTCATGGAGCTCAGAGGTGGAGACTGACATCAGTTAGGAAAATGACGGCCCTCGCTGTAAACTTTCACATATGACAGGCTCAACGAAGGGCTGACCCGGCAGGGCCAAAGAGTCCGTCAGAAACTGGGGGCACAGCACCCGTGAGACGTTGGGGGCCCGCAAAAGCGTTTTAACTTTATTTTCTTTTAAAATCCAAAGGGAAAAAATGAATATAAGAAGGAGTACATAATAATGATTCCAGTCTGGATTACATTTGCCTTTATACCAGTTATAAAATCTATTTTTTAGCATTTTTTAGCAGAGGAAGGGACCCTCAAGTGCCAGAGTGCCCAGGGCCCAAGAACAGCATAATGTGTCCCTGGAAGTAGGTGCTATCAGCACTTTGAAGAGGGTGGACTGATTTAGTCCTGAGGTGCAGGGAGGCTTCTCCGCAAGAGTTTTAACTCAGCTGAGATTTGATGGAAAGCAGGAGTCATCAGCAAAGGGAAGAGAGTGGTCCAGACAGTATGGACACCGTGTGCAAAGGTCCTGTGGACTGAGGAAGAAGAGTGGGTTTAAGAAACTGAACAGTGCTGCGGAGAGCGAAGGGACGCGTGCCATGTGTCAGGGGTGCCGAGGTAGACGGTGGGCTGGGTGTTTAATGTCAGAGTGTCGGAAATGAGTAGCGACAGCGTAACGGAACGAAGATAGCAGTGGTCGCAGTTAAGGGCAGGTGGAATCATGGGTGACGTCAGTGATTTCGAACAGTTGCCCCCAGCTGCCGGGAGAAGAGTGCACTATGGGAACCGGGGTGAGTGATGGCGAAAGCATGACCCGCCGTGGAGATGAGGGCAAACGTGAAAGAAGATTAGGAGGTAACGAGCTTGGGGTTGGCGGCCATGGGAGGTCCTGGAGGATGGAGAGGGACAGGTCAAGGGTGCTTCCCAAGGATCGCCTTAGGCGGCTGGCCCTGGGAGCCGCCTTCTAGCATCCAGGGAGCCCTGCCAAAGCCCCAGAGCGAGGGGTGAGGCTTCCAAGTCGGTTTGTGGTCGGGGACGCAGCGGGTTTCCTTAAGGGAGAGTGACCCCCTTCACCTGGGCGGGGGGAGAGGCCGAGACGGGAGGCTTCCCAGAAGAAGCGGCGTTTGAGGCTAAGCCGTGAAGAGCTGTGAGTTCTTGGCGGCAATGGTACTCCTGTTGGTCACCTCCACCCCCAACACGCACACACGCACACAGGCACACACGCACACCAGACTCCCAGCTCAGAATCTGGCACGGGGGAGGTGCTTACTAAGCACTCACCACATGGTGCGGCCTGGGGATGGAATCCACCAGATGGACAAGGTGGGGAGGCCCAACCGCGTGCTGAGACTCAGAGAGGGGCGGCCCCGTAGGGAACGTGCGTGCGGTGCCAGGTGGGGGCTGCGGGAGGCGGGCACACAACTGCAATTGTGATGAAGACAAATCTTATTTGAGTTCCTACTGTGTGCTTCTCTCACTTAATTACCAAAACCACTCAGGGAGAGAGGGCTTAGTTCTCGGAGGGGACGCTGGGGCTGTTCCTCCGAGGTCAAACGGAGTGAAGGACCCGGGGTTCAAATGCATGAATTCGACTCCCTGCCCCGCCCCGCCCCCCCCCAACCTTCAGCCGGGTCTCTGATGCTATTTTCAGACCTTGGGATGCATTTTCCAGGAGGGAGGTTGTGAAATCCCGGGGTGACAGCTCCAGGCACTGCTCACAGGAGTTTTAAGAAGGATCCTTCAAGAAGATAGACTTTGGATGAACTATCCTAAGGCGAAGATTATTTAAGCGCTGTTGGCAACGATTGAGGGGGTTTGGGGGGGAATTCATCTTAACAAGGAAGGAGAGAGACATCTTTCCTATTTGAGCCAACTTTGATTTCAAAATGTTACGAAACAACTCCTCACTGGTTCCCAAGCAGGCTGGGTTTGGTGTTTTTCTTTTTTGTCTTTCGCCAGAGCTCAATGAGCTCCCGGGTTTCCCCTCCCACTGGTTCGCCCTGCACGGCCAGGCGAGAGGATGTCACAGAAGCATCCCTCGATGGGGAGAGACGGGATGGAAATGAAAAGGAGGACAATGTGACTGTTTGCAGGGACCGTTTCCCCTTGGACACATGGGCACAGAATAGGGCGCTAAGGATGACGTCTTCCCTCCACTGGCCTGGTCCCTTTCGCTCTTGTCGCGAGAAGTGGGTCGTCAGGAGACGGGAGTCCCTCGCTGTGCCCCAAGGCTGACTCTGGCTCTTGCCAGCCCGTCTGTTCCCTCCGCCTTCCTTACTCCGCTCACTTTAGCCTCTGCACTTTGCAGTTTCAAATGTCAGTCGGCATCCCCTCTCGCGGAAAAGGCCCCTGACCTGCTCCTACCCTCTCCCCACCTTGCGCAGAAGGCTCAGTGTTGAACGTGTGCCCGTCGGTCGGCACACATAATGGCCAGCCACATACATACCCCAGGACCTTTGCACCTTCTCTTTCACTTGCCTGCCCTCTCTTGCATTCCAGTCCTACGGCGCTCTCTATCTTGCACCGAAACGGTGCGTGCACCTACCTCTGGGTGGCACACTGATAGGGGTGCGGGGGTCCCCAGAAAACTTCGTGGATCTAGAAAACAACGAAGGTTAGCTCTGGGTGTGAACAAACTATCACTCCCACATACGAGAGGCTATATAGGCATCAGGAGCAACCTTTTCTCCCTGCCGCCCTCCCCCCGACCCTGCTTTGGGGAGCCCAGGAGGGAAGACCATTGTCTGCATGATTTTTATCTCAATCCTGGCTCGCTGCGGGCTGGACTGTATAATCCCAGCCAAATTCCCTGCCCTCTCGGAGCCTCACCGGCCCCTCTCGAGCAGGAGAGAAATAGGGCCCACCTCACAGGGCTTTGGGGAGGATTGAACAGATTACAAGTCTCCTAATAGGACTTGACCTACAGCAGGTGCCGCACAGCCGACCCCTCTCCAGGCCAGTGTCTCTCACTTCTGGTTTCTCTCTCTCTCTCTCTCTCTCTCTCTCTCTCTCTCTCTCTCTCTCTCTCTTTCTTGACACCAGCCATAGGGCAAGGGTTTCACATTTTGAATTCTAATAATGACATATATCGATACTGCGTGTTTCTGGCATAACCTTTATATGTGTATCCCCTCTGATTCTTCATCCACTCCAGTGGTTTTCAAATTATTGAACTCTGCCCCCCTGACATTTGGCAATATCTGGGACATTCTGGGGGACACCCAGAAGTGGGTGGGGCTGGGTGCTGTACTGGCCTCTGACCAAACGCCTGTAGTGCACAGGACAGCCCCCCCCGCCCCCGACTAAGAATTATCTTCCTTCAAGATGTCAGGAGCACCAAGGTGGAGAAGCCCGCTCTGTCCGAATGGCTGAGAAAGCTCGTTTCTATCTACGTCCACCTCTTAGTGGCTGAGTGATCTTGGACCTCGGCTACTCATTTTTTTTGAATCTGTTAAAAAAAAGATAAACCATACTTGGCAGATATGGTCGTTGCTCACCGAGGCAAGACTTCCCACAACTCCTAGGACACGGCACGCCGTGAGCACTAGCTAGAGTGCGGTTCCCACAATCCTCGGTCTTGGAGAGGCTCCAAAACCGTGTAAGGTCCTGCAGCTAAAAAAGGGAAGACTCAGGAATCACAGGCATCAACCTTGTGCCCGTCATATCTCCTCCCCCTGGATGTCACCTCTTAGTCCCAGCTACGAACCAACACGGAGACCGAAATACCCTAGAACATTCCTGGTAATTCTAGAAGACGTGGAATATGTGAACACCGCTAACGAGTCCCCGAATGACAAAAGCAGGTAAGGCGAGTCTCTGCGTGACGCGCTTCTTGCCCAGAGATTGGCCTTATAGCCTCTCGGAGCTGGGAGAATGATTTAGTGCCGACTCCCGGCCGTGGCCGCCTCAGCCCCTTGGCAGGACATTTTGTGATCCGGTCACTTTTCCATGTGCCTCAAGCAGGTGCAACTTCCCCTAAGCCCTGGCCCCGGGTCTCCGGCTGCCCAGGGCCTGGTCGGACGCTTCCCAGGAGGCTCAGATCCGGAAGCAGGAAGCGGGGCCAAAAGGAGTGTCCTCTCCACGGTGACATTTCCATCAATGGACCGAATCCCAGTGTGCCTGTCTCAGGATGTTAGGAACCCGGTGGCTTGGCACTTTCTACGTCACTGCGTTTCTTGCCGGGGTGAGAAAGGAAGAGCGGCCCAGCAGGGGGGCCTGCCCACGGGCAGAGCCGCCCAGTTTCCCAGCAACGTGTGGAGGTGACAAGTGCGTACTCGGGCTCCCCTTCCAGACTGTTCTTGACACCTGTCCCTGGAGGACCTGGTGCGTCCCGTCCTCCTGCACCCCGCCCCCCAGGGTGGGGAATGGACACAGGTCGCTGAGGCTGGAACCCTTTCCCACGTTCTGCCCCAGATACTGGTAGTCCTGAGAATGCCTTCGAAAAGGATTACAGGGGCGCCTGGCTGGCTGAGTTGGTTAAGCGTCCGACTCTTGTTTTCGGCTCGGGTCGTGATCTCGTGGTTTACGGGCTCAAGCCCCGCGTCGGGCTCTGTGCTGACAGCACGGAGCCTGCTTGGGATTCTCCCTGCCTCTTTCCCTGCCCCGCCCCCCCTCCGCCGCTTCTCTCTCTCAAAATAAATAAACGTTAAAAAAAGAAAAAAGGATTCTGTGTTTCCAAGTCTCCTTGAATCCGCATTTCCAAGATTCTGGAATTTAGTGATCTCAAGATTCCATGACTCTGGAATGCTGGGACTCCATGATCATGTTTGCATAGATTTGCGGATTTTGAAACCACAATGATGCCCCTTCCTAGTTCGTTGTACCCTGCCATGAAAAACAAAACGAAACCACCACAACACGAAGCTCTCTCCCCCAAGCCTCGAAGAAGAGCCGAAAACACACTGCTTGTGGGGAGGAGCACATTCAGGTGTCCCGAGAGTGCTTCTGTAAACACCAAATCAAGAGGCCTCTCCCTTTTAGGGGAGGACCCCCTCTACCCCTCATCAGCCGCGGCCGGTGATGGTAATACAACATCCAGCAGTTTAGGACCTCCAGAACAGGAGCAGCAAAGGTGGCCCCTGAGCTCTGGAGCCTTCGCAGGGGCTGGGCAAGGGGTCCCTGCCAAAAGCAGAGAGAGAGAAAGTACCACCCACGGGGAATGCAGTCAAGTCTCCAAAACAAGGGCTCTGCCAGAGGGAACCCTTCGAGGAGTAGCTTTGCAAGTTAGCGTGCCCCTTGTTACCACAGCTGGGGAGTAGGCGGGGCCAACATCAGGCTTCCTGATGCAAGCGGCAGGTGTATCTGGAAGCTTGAGGTGATAAAGGAATTCTGCCCGTCTATGTCGTCGTCTGGGATTCCCCCTGAGCACGCAGTGGATCTCAGAGATCTCGCACGCGCGTGCGCGCGCACACACACACACACACACACACACACACACACACACACTGCTATCCCTCTATTAGGGCAGGCTGTTGGCTGTAGCACATAAGCCCAGCATCTCAGCAGCTGAACACAGTAAAAAAGTCTATTTCTTGCTCGCTCAGAGGTGGCGACTAGGTCCGGGGACAGCCTTTCTGCAGGTGGAGTCCCAGCAGCCCAGGCCCCGTGTGCTTTGGGGCTCTGCCCTCGGCTGGGTCCCGGGAATCCCCTCCAGTCTGTAGTTGGTTTGCAAAAGAGCAGAGGGGAGCCCCAGGAGGTTTTTACGGGCCAGTCCTGGAAGCGATGCTCATCCCTTCTTCTCCCCATCCAGAGCTCAGTCAGGTGAGCACCCCTAGCTGCAAGGGAGGCTGGGAAATGTAGTCCATCCATGTGTTCCAAAAAAAAAAAATCCAAGAAAATGATTTGGTGGACACCTGGCCATTATCTGCCACCTTATTGAACATGTGCTACCAGGTCTGTCTGTCCCCGGCCAGAGACTCAAATCCTGTTCCTTGGGTCAGAACTCTCCGAAGGTGGGAAGGTTTCCAAGGTCATGGACTGTCCATGTGACTGACTGTAACTCCCGGGCCCAGTGGGATTACAGGAGCCCCGGGTAAGTCACCCACAAGTTCTTCTGTGTCACCGATAAGCATATCTGGATCAGGTACATAGGACCCAAGATGAGAAGGACACGGTCCTTGCTTTAACAAATCCAGGGAGAGGCAGGATATGAGCAAACCGTTCCTCTAAAGGCTGGGTGGGGGAGAGAGGCCGTCAAAGGGGGCAGTGGGAAGCCAGAGCAAGGAGGCCTGTAATGTGACTCAAGCTGGGGAAGTCAGGGGAGGCTTCTCGGAGGAGGGAACTTGCTGTTGTTCCTTCAAGGAGGAAAGCCAGTCGAAGTGAGAACAAAAGGCAAGAGGTTGGAAGGGTGCTGTGTTCGGGGGAACACTTGGCATGGGTGAAGCACGGGGTATGTGTATTTGGAATTGCAGGGTGCTGAGGAGGTTTGGAAGGCAGACGACAAAGGGCCTTACCACAATGCTGAGGTGAAGGGTTGGGTTTTCAACCTGGTGATCAGCCCGTGGAGGACCTCGGACAGGACAGGTGGAAAAAGTGTTCTCAGGCGGGGTGTGGGATTCTCTCTTCTCTCTCTGTTCCTCTCCAGCTCGTGCGTGCACCCTCTCTCTCAGAATAAATAAATAAACTTTTTTTGTGTGTGTAAGTGCTCTCAGTTTAGGGCAGGAAAGAGCTTCGTGCTCAAGCCAAGCAGCACCGCATCATGCCCCAGGCCCCGCAGGGGTGAAGGGCGCCGACCCCTGAGCTCCTGCATAGACAGAGGCTGTGTTCCGCGTAGGGAGGTTTGCAAAGAGGCGGTCTCTATATTCTTGAGCGGACCTGAGTCGGCCTGGTTTGTGATTAGTTCCAGAGTAAAACCAGAAATGGGATACCTGAATCACATATTATTTTCCAAATCGGTGATGACCGTTCCATTTTGCTGGGAGAGAGTGAGAGACAGAATGGGAATTTGGGCTGGGAGAGAAATAGTTTCCCGAATGGATGAGCTGGGCGATGCCTGAAGTCCTCCACAAATCAGAAAGGACACCAGAGGTCCTGGGAGGACGTATAGGGTGTCAGGATGAAATCACAGGACAGCAACCTCAGATCCCTCTGCGGAGTCTGGTCAGGGTGCACGTAACCAGTGGGAGAGAGCGTGAGGCCTGGAGTCAGGCAGACGTAAGTTCGAATCCCAGCTCTGTCCCTCACAAGCTGTGTGTCCTCGGCTAAGATGCGAGATGTCTCTGAGCTTCCTTCTTCTGTTGTGTAGACTGGGTTTCGTAACCTTGCCACTGAAGTTATCATGAGGATGGGCACCAAGTGAGTCCTCAAAAATTCGGTGTCCTCGTTGCAGAGAGAGGAGCCCATTGTCATGCCCAAAGGTGAAAGCAATGGGGAAGTAACCCCAGAGTGCTGGGGCGGCAGTGTGGGGGAGGGGGGGGTGTGGGACGGCAGGTACACACAGGATCGTCTTTGAAACTGACCTCACTGAATCTGGGGCATGAGGTGAACGTGCCGAGTTCCTGGAGCGTTTAACTCAACGCCTCTCAAGAGAGAGGACCTTGTCCTTTAGGCCGATGGCAATGGATCGGAATATCTGGCCTGACTCATTGGGGGTCAGTTTAAGAATCCTCAGAATGTGTCATCAGCAGCATCGGGATTGCCTGTAAAACAAGAGCTGTTGCCTGAAACCCGCCCTAGCCGTCCGGTTCTGCCGACGAATGTCACCGGGCCCGAAGAGCGCTTTTGTTTCTGTGTTGGAGAAGTTTGGCCTGATATTATGGGGACACTTTGAATTCTTCCAAGAGTAATACCCGCTTACCTTTTTTCCTCTTTTCCCCTTCAGGTTCAACCCCTTTTATCACACTAAAGTGCCAATCAATATTTCGAGATAGATGTTACATGTTAGCTTTTTATAACATTACTTGTCCCAGAAGGGACACTGTATCTTTAAGGAAATGGACCCCGTATCCTGTTTCTGAAGGATTAAAACCCTTTAAAGAGACAGAAGAGGCTGTAAACCCCGACCATATTCTTATTCTCTCTTCATTATCCTGTCCACTATCTATCCCTGCTGAGTAAATCTGGTTGTGTGTTTCTCCAAAGTGGTCATAAGAAGAAATTTATTTACTCCGCTTTGCACTGGAGGGGCATTACCGAGCTTCAAGGCTCTCCGAAGTAATAAAGATTTTGCAGTGTGTGCAAAAGGAACAGAATTTCAGAACTTCTTTCCCCCTCTGAGGTCGTTTGGCCATCCAAAGGGGGAGTCACTTCTCATTTTCTGACAGGGTTTATTTCCGTAAGATTTTCCAATTAGCAGGAAAAGGTCACACTAATGTTGGTGCTGGGTACGGGGAGGGGATCAAACTATGCAAATAGAGACATCCTTGAAAGGACAATATTAAAAAAAAAAGGGGGGGGGAGACGTTAGATTTCCTTCATTTCCTAATTTAAAAATTGGCATCTACGTATGTCTGTATCGGGACCCTTTCCTCCGCCGTGGAGGGAAGGTGGCTGCCTTTGACCCACGGCTCTTGCCTGGGACAAAAGAATCCATTGTTCCCGGGTCTGATCACTGGTAGACAGTGGCGGCCCATGTGGGAGCAGAGGACAGGCGTGAGGACAGGCCCCGGGCCCCCGGCAGTGCGGGGACACGGGGTGGGAGAGGAGCAGAGGGGGCCTCCGACTGCCTGCGCAACCCCTCTGGACCTTCATAACGGTCACGCTGTCCCCGGCCCGGCGGATCTGGCTGCCAGCATATCATTTTTAAACGCGGCTCAGATCTCTCTCTGATGCTTCCCCTGCCACTTGCGTTCCCCGCTCGGTGCGCACGAAGCACGAGGACTTTTCTCGATAATAGGGAGGGCTGGGAGCCGTGTCAGGGAAGATGGACTCCGACAAGGCCAGCACACGAGTCGCCGATGCCCATCGAAACGGATCCAGGGGACGGCTCCGCCTGGGGCTCGGAGCCGGTGCCCCTCCGTCAACTGGAACGTGCTATGCTAACGTTAAGGCCAGCATTCCTGGCTGGCCGCTGCTCAGGGCTGCTGGCGGCCCGCTGGGCGAGACCCGGTGGGTGTGGTTGCTGGAAGGCAGAGGCCCCGTGGAGGGAGCCCGGGACCCTGCATGCCCTTCACACTTACTTGGCACGCCCAGAGGGTTGTCTGTGCCGCCGCGGTCAGAACGGAAGGTTCTCTTCCTCCGGTAAGACCCGGTCTCCCACGTGGAAGTTCCATGGTGTAGCGGACGGCCCGGTGAAGGGCATAACCCGGCCGGTTTCTGACATCACAGGAACCGTTGGGCCAGAGCCCACGGAGAGCCAGACCCCAGAGCAGGTACTGGGTTTGGGAACTTGCTCAAGGTCACGCAGCTGCTACGTGACGGAGTCCGGACTCGTCCGGGTGGATCTGTCTGTAATGACCACCCCAGTCGGCGCTGTTGGTTTTGCTTTATTTAGGTGCTTCGAAAAAGAAAAAAAAAAAAAGGAGCGGGATTATGTCGACAGCGGGTTAAATCTTGTCAAATACCAAGAACATCTTGTGTCAGTGTCAGTTCTCCCCAGGAAATAAGCAAAGCTACGCAAGAGTATGTTTTGGGGTGTTTAAAAATCAGAAACGTAGGGGCGCCCGAGTGGCTCAGTCTGTTAAGCGTCCGACTTCAGCTCAGGTCATGATCCCGCGGTTTGTGAGTTCGAGCCCCGTGTCGGGCTCTGTGCTGACAGCTCAGCGCCTGGAGCCTGCTTCGGATTCTGTGTCTGTCTGTCTGTCTGTCTCTCTCTGCCCCTCCCGCTCAGGCTCTGTTTCTCTCTGTCTCTTTCTCAAAAGTAAATAAACAGTAGAATTTTTTAAAAAGAGATCAGAAATGTACAACATTGTTGTCAGGCTATTATAAATATGTAATGTAACTATTTACATGGGGTAATAGGACACACACCCAGTAGAAAGACACACGTATGCGCTGTTCTCATTTAGATCTGCTGTGATGTTTATTTTTGCCACACAGAGTAAGACAAACAGTGCGTCTTCAGCTTACAAAACCCGTCTACCCTCCTTGAAGCCGAAGACTGAAACCTCAGAAGGCATTAGGAGTATTTACGTTTCAGCATGAAAGAGAAAGGCCTCTTTTATTCCTTTGCCATTAAATAAGAGCGGCCCATTGTTGATCTTTGCTGTTTTCGGAAGATGATTTATTTTTTATGTTTTTTATTTAACAAGTATTCATTCTGGCCAATCCTCGGCCCTGTTTTTTTCTCAAGACGAATGGGGATGAGAAAGAGAGTCCCAATGAGTGAGTCCTGAGTCAGAGAAGTATGGAGCCATGCTGCTTTTAGGACTTTACCAGATTCAAAAATCATTCTTTTGTCTCTGTTTAGAGGAAGTCATCATAACTAATCAAGAGAAACAAACAGTCACGGTTTGCAAATACCGAGGCAGCCTAAGTATCCAACAGTACTCAATCACAAAGTATCCAAGAGTAGCAACCTGTTCACAGAAGTGTGAAATATACTTCTAATGGAATACCCTGTAGCCAATAGGAAAGTGTGGAAGAAATATTTGGAATTGTGTCTGTTTCTGTTGTCAGATACCAGTTCTAACTGGTTTTCAGCACATCGTTGTTTTAGCCACTCCCTACCCCTTCTTTGCATCTCAGGACAAAGGCAGATGAAATTTGGAAGAGTTACACAAAATTGGTTTTGAGCAGAGTGACAGGGGGGCCATTTGTCAGGTGGCAGGACAGGAGTTAAGAGTCAGGAACCACATTCTATTGTAATCAGGCAAAGTAACATACATGCAACGAGAAACAAAAAGACTGTAAAAGCTACCAAGCAGGTTGGGGAAAAATCAGGTACTGGTAAAAATCATTAATGGTCGTTACATTTTCGAGAGCTCTTTCTACATGCTAAGTATGATTCTAAATAATTCACATGTTACCCAATTGAGTAGGGATCTTCCCACTGACAATCCTTTTGCAAACACCAATAAACTGAGGCAGAGACATAATATAAACTTGCCCCCAAGCTCACACAACAGCCTGGGGGTAACGGAGAATTTTCTTTCTTTTTGTCTACATTCTTCACGAAAGAACATAGCAAACTTGTAAGAGTTGCTCTGAAAGATTTTCCTGTCTTCCCCTGTCTCTGTGACCAAACAGAAGGCTACATTTCAAATTCAGCCCCTATAGTGTTGATCACGATTCCTACGTTTAGCAAGAATTATGAGAGAGCTTAAAAATGCAAAATTCTGAGCCCCGGGTGTACTTGTGCAGGAGTGAGGGTCTTCCTCCCCCTAAAACAGTATTTGGATAAGCTCCTCGGATGGTTCTGAAGTAGTCACCCGTGATTCGGGGACCCCTTTGCACCAGTGAGAGTCATCTGGGATGCTTACCAAACAGACGGTGGCCAGTCCCTCCACCAGAGATTTGATTGAGTGGGTCTGGGATGGGGCACGGGGACCTACCCCTTTCACTGCGGTAACCTCATGTCCTGGTTGTCTGGGACTGTCCTGACCTATGACAAACCTGTGATGAGCATAATTAGTAATAACATCCCCTTTCATGCTCAGAATCAGCTCACTCTGGACAATAAATTACATGTTTACCCAGGCCCTTGAAAGGACACTTGGTAAGCACCGCTCTGAAGTATGTCGGTGACCCGGGCCCCATCTCCATCAGCAACTTACTAGCCACGTAGCCTTGGGTGAGTCGCTGAAGCTCATTAGGGCCTCCATTTTTTTCATCTTGCAAAATGGGTATAAAGCTTCTGACACCCCGCTCCCCATTGGGTTGTTGGGAAATGCACGTCTCATCCCTTTTACAGAATCGGAGCGTTGGGGCACCTGGGTGGCTCAGTCAATTTCGCGCCCAACTCTTGGTTTCGGCTCAGGTCACGATCTCACAGTTTCATGGGTCTGAGCCCCATGTTGGGCTCTGCACTGGCAGTCTGGAGCCTGCTTGTGATTCTCTGTCTGTCCCCCTCTCTCTGTCCCTCTCCCACTCATGCTCTGTGTCCCTCAAAATAAACACAAAAAAGAAAAAAAACAAGAATTGGAGTGCTTAGGAGATACTCAGCAAACCTAAGCTTTTTTCTTTCAAGTGTGGGGGAAGTTCCTCAGGTCAGCCCTCAGAAGCATCCTTGAGGTCATGGGCACGGTGTTTCTCTGGAATGTGGATCCCTCTGTAGTGAAGAAAGGGCCACAGACCAGGGTCTCGTAAGCACATAGGAGTATTTTAAAGTTTTTAGGAGACCTATAAATGCGAGCGTCAGATCGATTTCACCAAGCAAGTACGGTTTTGTTTTCAACATCAGAACCACACCCTGAGGATTGCCCTGACCTATTAAGGAAGAAAAAAACCCAAAAAACAAAAAAACTGTGCTGGGGCACGTGGGGTAGGAACCCCTGGTCAATAAGCCATTTGGAAACGTTCAGACCTATTGCCAGAGGTGGGTGAATCTGTCGTCCAGCGTGCAAGCAGGGAGAATCCTAATAAATAATCCAAAGAGAGAGTGAATCCAGATGATATTTTAAAGATTACTGATTGAAAAGTCCAGAGTTTGCTAATATAAATGGCCTCGGCCACAAAATTTGCATTCACGACAATCACTTTACCAGCGTGTCTAAAGGAAAGTATCGAAGCAACTGACTGACACAGAACAAACCGACGAGGCAATCTGTTTCCAAGCAAAATGAAAAAAAAAAAAAAAAAAAAGAAACAGCAAAAAGAGTAAGAATGTTTCCGTTTGCGATTATGGTTGGTGCCGTGATGCATGTACTTTTCTGACGACCCCGTGGAACATCTTCAGGGTTATCTACACACATGTGGGTTTCAACAGGGTGACACAGTTGCCCGATTCCAGACACGCTTGTTACATCCCTTTACAGACAGCATCCAACCAAGATGATTGTGTCTGACGCTGACATACAGAGTCCCTAAAGTCGCCTGCCCTGTGCTGTGAACCACTTACGGCAAAAAACCAAGAAAAGCTGGGACCCAAATATAGGATGTGTGTGTGTGTTTCTCTGGTTGATCAGATCCCAGATTCCCAGGCAGAATCTGTCCTAATCTTTTTTTTTTTTTTTTTTTTTTTTGAGACAGGGAGAGGCAGAGCATGATCAGGGGAGGGGCAGAGAGAGAGAGGGAACCCAGAATCTGAAGCAGGCTCCAGGCTCTGAGCTGTCAGCACAGAGCCCGACGCAGGGCTCGAACTCACAGACTGTGAGATCATGACCTGAGCCGAAGCCGGACGCTTAACCGACTGAGCCACCCGGGTGCCCCAGAATCTGTCCTAATCTTAAGCTTCGCGGGACTGGGACACTGTTCCTTGAGAGGTGCCCCGTGGTCACCCAGAGGGACCTGAGCCCCTCTCAGTTCCTGCACCACATCCACTTGCTCTGACAAAGCTTGAATTTTTGTCTCCAGCCCACTTTTCACCTGGCTGAGGTGATTGATTGATTCACACTGGCATGGTAACGAGGCAGGGTGCCCAGAGAATTTCTGGAAGCACCTTCCATTACCAACGTTGAGCAAAAAAAATGCACACGCACACACACAAAAACAAAACGCAACAAAAACACAGAACCTTGAGGGACATTTGCATATCTTAGCTTTGGAAGTAACCAATCGTGTACAGAGCGATTTAATTCTAGGAAGAAGTATTTCGGAGACCAAGAACCCCGTGAGCTCTTAATGGATTTGCATTCTGGCTGTGCCATTTCCTGGCCGTGTTACGTGAGCAGCTTCTCTGCGCCTCAGTTTCTCCGTCTATATTTAGGGTTAGTAATGTGGCCACCTCACCGAGTTCTAGGAAGCCAGGAAGGTGAGACATTTAGCCCAGCACCCGCTGTATCGTTAGCAGTTCCACAGCGTGTGTTAGTATATTCGTACGTACTCCTGTCAGTAACGTGGCCATCGTGGTGATGACGGTGGCGATGATGCCCGGGAACTTCAGAGCCACCTCTTTGAATCTTTACACAATCTGACGAGGGAAAACCGTCTCAGAAAGTTGGGGAGAAGCGCTTGGAAGTGAGGGAGGCAAGACCAAGCTGTAGGCGCATCCTGAGTTCCCCATGCGGCAGCCTCTCCTGGACTTGATCCTGGTGAAATACCATAGACACTACACCTTCTGCTTCCTGCTCCCTGGGAGGCTGGGGCAAGTCCCTTCACTGCCTGCGCCTCAGTGTCCCGCCCACGGCATGTGGCCACATCTAATTCTCATTCTCCCGTGGCTTTCTGGAGAAGATCAGAAAAATATATGGAAGCCGTCCGCGCCCTACACGCAGATGCTTCCTAAAAGGCAACCACAAACGCCGTGTTGTTGATGCCACTAATGGAAGTTACAAGCACGTCACCTCCCGTGTGGCTCCCAGGTCTAGAAACATCACCCTCCTTTTGTTGATTCCATGGCATCCAACCCACGGGCAAGTCTGTCCCCAGCATAGGTCTCAGCTCTGCCCTTGTCTCTTCCCAAGCCCCACTGTCACCGCTTGGCCTAGGTGACCAGCTCCTGGCCGTGTCACTGGTCTGGCCTCTCCTCTGGCCTCCCTGCCCCCAGCCCTGCCCTCAGCGTCCCATGTGGCCTCCACGCAATAGTCAAAGTTTCATGTTAAAAACACAGACCGAATCGTGCCACTCGTATGTTCGAAGCCCCTCAACAGCCAACCTAATAACACAAGCCAATCACCAGGCTGCCCTCGCCAGTGCCCCTGGCGCAGATACTCCCAGCCTGGCCCATTTCCAGCCGCCAGAGTGACGTCAGCTGCGAACAGATGCGTGCCTGCGCTGCGAGCTGGTTCCTGCCAGCCCCAGCGCCCCAGCGGCCAGCCTCGGGAGGCCTCCCCGGTGCCGGGCACCAGGCCGCACGCTTCCCAGGCCGCCTCGGCTCAGCCAGACAGCTGCTCTCCTGTGTCTGCGCTACCCAGGCGGGGAAACTGAGGCACGGGCAGTGGTCTGGCTCCAGCACCTGACCACACTATACTGCCTCTCTCAGCTTTGCTTAGAATAAAATCCCTGCTCCCCACCTTGGTGGCCGGAGCCAGGATCTGGCCCTGCCCTGTTCTCCTCCCCTATCCTGCGTCCCACACATGCTTCTGTCCACACCTGCCGTTTTCTCCTCTCATCCAGGCTGCAGGCCTTTGTCCCTTCGCCCCCTCTTCTCCAGCTCTTCACAGGGCAGTTTCTTCCTCACCGTGAGTCCCAGCTTAAACGTTACCTCCCCCAGGGACGCTGTCCCGACCTCCTCTCTGCTTCCTCTCACTGTGCAGTCTCTGTCCCTCTCAGCCGCGACCACAAGTCAGTCCAAACTCCTTTATTCATCTCGCTCTTGAGCAGTGGTTCTCAGTGGGAGACTGAGGCCAAGGAGGCAACTTTGCCCCCAGGGGACAGTTGGTAAGGTCTTCAGACAGTCTTGGTTGTTACAACTCATCATCCCACAGGGCCCAGGACACCCCCCCCCTCCACTGACCCCACCACCGCAACAAAGATCTGGTTCCACGAGTCAACAGTACCAAGCTTGAGAAACGTGGCTGATGGCTGTCTGTCTCTCCCAGTTTGAGCACATTCCAGAAGGGCGTGGCCTTGATGTCTTTGTTCTCGGCTGTCTTCTCAAGTCCAAGCTCAGTGCCTGGCACAGAAGAAGTCGAAGTTAGGGGCACCCGGGTGGCTCGGTGGGTTGAGTGTCCGACTCTCGGTTTTGGCTCAGATCGTGATCTCACGACTCGTGAGTTCAAGCCTCACCCTGGGCTCTCTGCTGATGGCGAGAAGCCTGCTTGGGATTCTCTGTCCCCCTCTCTTTCTGCCTCTCCCCTGCTCACGCTCTCTTCTCTGTCTCAAAAACAAACATTTCAAAAAAAAAAAATAGAAGTTATAAAAACTAACACTACTGATGATGATGGTGATGGTGGAGGTGGTGACAGCCCTGAGACCTCCTTCCAGAGTCACACTGGAGTTTTCAGGCCAGGCAGCAAAGGAATAGGGTGGGTCTGTTCTCTGCCCTCCGCTTGGCACTCCTTTTGGCCCGGGGACAGGGAAGGAGGAGCAGGCATTTGATCAGACTCCCTCCTCCCCCATCCCTGACCTCCCGAGCAGCCGTCCGCTAAGTGTTGCACTTGGCTAGAGTTCCTGCAGTAATTTGGTTAATTGGATGAACAGGCACTTTAGTGACAGAGACTGGGGTTCCACACCGCAGTCCATCAAAACTAATCAGTTGGCCGGGTTCCATTTCTCCGCAACTGACAGCTTCGCCAGGATGGCGAGTAGATGGTAACTTTTTAAATTGAAGAACTCACTAAATAATGGCAGTTAGAAGTTGGCAGGATGCTTTTCATGGGGAAGGGGAAGGAGGAAAGCCTGCCTGGGCTTCGTTTTCCTCCAAAGAGATCATCTCGTTCGGGGGGCTGCTTGATTAGGAGGTTTTTCCAAAGACGTTGGTGAGAAACAGTCGTCTCGAAACCGTACCGTTTCTCTTTCTTGGGAGGAAGTTGCCGAAAGGGGATACACCGCGTATCCCTTCCTACGGTGCTTATTAAACGCGTGGTGTGTGCCTGATGGTACCATATATTGTGTTTGCTTAGGATAGCGTTAGCTGCTGTAACAAATAAGCCTCATGCTGTGAGTGGCTTAATGCAAGATTTCTCACTCCTGTGATAACCCGATCAGAGTTCCCAGCTGAGGGTGGCTGTCTTCCACGCAGTGATTTGGGGACTCAGGCTCCTCTTTTCTTGAGGTTCCATTATTCCCTAGAGCCTCAATCTCATCTGCTCCCGGCCGGCAGAAGGGGAAAGAGGGACATGGAGAACATACATTCAATTTTTCTTAAATTTTTTAATCTTTATTTATTTTCGAGAGAGAGAGAGAGAGAGAGAGAGACAAATTGTGAGCAGGGGAGGAACAGAGAGAGAGGGGGAAGCGGGCTCCAGGTTCCGAGCTGTGAGCACAGATCCCGACATGGGGTTCGAACTCATGAACCACGAAATCATGACCTGAGCCGAAGTCAGACGCTTAACCAACTGAGCCACCTAGATACCCTGGTACATTCGATTTTTAAAAACCTTGGCCCAGATGTGATACGCTTCCATTCACATTCCTTCAGTGACGCTAGCCATGTGGCTATACCTGGCCAGAAGAGAGGCCTGGAGAATGTGTCCCTCCCCTGTGATGGCTCCATACTGTGGAAGGGAGACTATAGGCCTCGATAATAATTACCTACTCTGCCATGGGTGGTATCCAGTCTATACCAACCCTATGAGAAATTGCTAGGGTTTTCCTTGAAGGAAACCGCGGCTTACATGAGTTAAGCAACTGACCCAGGTTTATGCAGTTGGCAAGGAGCTAAGTCGAGATGTGCAGCTGTCCAGGTTACAGACCGGTCTGCTATCTTCCCTCTCTGCCAATCTGTCTCTCTCTCCCGCCTCCCTCCCTCCCTTCTTTCTCTCCCTCCTTCCTTCTTTCTTTCTAACCCTCGGTAATTTCCGAAGCACAAACTCTGTGCTCCTGTAACTTTGTGTGTTTTCTACAAGATTGTTCTTCCGGGCTAGAAAATTATCCCCACTGAATACTCTTTAACTTAGAGGAGGTTGGTCTAAAGCATGCTCGATAGTTGCTGGAGCGTGCGTTTTTGCTCTCAAAAGCGGGGGGAGCTTGCAAAGGAAGATGATAGAAAAGAGATGTTTCTAAAAGGCAAGGCTGATATGGTCACTCCCTTATATACTAATCCCGATACCTCCCGCTAGCTTTCAGGAGAGCGTTCATCCCTCATGGCTTCGCCGGTCCAGGCATCTGTGAGGCTGTGATCTGGCCCCTCAGCACCCCCCTGGCCTTCACTCAGGCTTCTTGGCGATCTCTCGGCCAACTTAAAGGTCTTTCACACGCAGTGCGTCTTCCCCCCGTCTGGCTGACTTCTGCTTCCGTTTCTGCTTGTTCTTCTGTCCGGGATGTTCTTGCTTTGTCTGTCTTCCCCGAGTTAAAGGGCAATCCCATCTTTAAACTTCTGCCAGGAGTCCCCCCGGAGTCTCCACTCTGCGATACCAGAGAACAGTGCAGGCCCGAACACAGACCCTAACGCTGGATTATAGTTGCCGACTACTCACATGTGAGTTTCCACCATGAGACCGGGGGCTCCTGGAGGACGGAGACATGTCCCGTTTATTTTCATTTCCCCAATGCCTAGCACGGTGCCTGATGCAACGTCGCTGCCCGTTCGATCCTCATTGCCTAAAAGAAAGAATCTCATCCCTGAGGTACGAGATGTGCCCAAGGAGTAAGTCGTTTTGTATCCCCTGGAGTTTGAAATTCAGGAAGAGCAACAGTCCCAAGTGGTTGCAACCGACAGTGTGGGTTTCGCCATACTTTAAGCAGGGACCAGTATGCAGAGAAGGACTTCATAGCTTACAGCGAGGCCACGCACAGGATCATCTATGACCCTCCCCTCCATGCCGAGAAGGGGGCAGGGAGTGATGTGCGTGTTTGCGTGTATGTGAGTGTGTGCACGCGTGTGTGTGCGTGCCCCTGTCGCTCACCAGCCTTCCCTTCTCAAGGTCAGGCTCTCGACACCTTTAAAGATGGCGGGGAGGCTGTTTCTGGGAGGCAGCTTCATTCCAAATGGGATGCTCTCAACGTTTTACGGTCCCATTTCTTTTTGTTGCTGGTTTGAAGAAGGATGGCGGTTGGAGAAGGGAGCTTGATTAGGCCACAATGTCCCCAAAGTCCAAAACGTGGAGGACTCCGGGGACCTCTGACCCACTCACTCGTGTTAAGAAATATTCCCAGCCCTCAGCCCACGTTGCACAATTGCAGGGTTTTGTATGAAGGTTTGCAGGGAACATGCCAGAACCTATTTCTAAACAGTCTGATGATTTATTTGATGCCTTTGG
This sequence comes from Panthera pardus, assembly GCF_024362965.1. Lineage (NCBI taxonomy): Eukaryota > Metazoa > Chordata > Mammalia > Carnivora > Felidae > Panthera > Panthera pardus. The sequence goes on along the minus strand of NW_026526754.1, from coordinate 17,492,780 downwards.
ATATTTAAGTAGTCTGCAGTCTACACCAAGTGTCTGTAACGTTTATTTTTTCCTTGCTTTAATGTGTGGGACCTCTCACAATGCCTGTACACCCCAGGCACTCAATAAATATGATTTATGGAAGACATAAATAAATCCAAACCAAGATTATGTCTGCGTTCATTAATGTGTAACAGTGGTCCTTCCCTCCTCACTCGAAAAAGAGAAAAATCCTCACCAAATTACAAAAAAAATAAAAGGGGGGAACAAGAAATAAGTGACTCACGGGTCTGAGTCGAAAGTCGTGACACTCCCTAAAGTAAAATATGAAATGTTCGATTATGTTCTCAGCTTCCCTTTATTCATGCTGTGTGACCTTGGGCTACTTCCTTGACCTTTCTGGGTGTCCCCTCTTCCTTACATACTGAGCTAGACTGGAAAAATGAGCTCGTAGCCCCATTGAGCTGCAGAGATACAGAAGAAAATAGGATGGGGTTGAATTTGTTGAGTATCCACCACACCGTAGGCAATTTTATTTAGAATCTCCCCTGTCTTCCTTGTAAAATCCATAAAGAGGATAGTGAACTGGTTAGGAACACGGATGCTGCCATCAGATTCCCGGAGTGGAAACCTGGGCTAAGCTCTGTGCTAGCTGTGTGACCTTGGGCAAGTTGCTTAACCTTCCTGTGCCTCCGTTCACTTTTTGCAAGATGAAGATGATGCGATCAGTTACCCTTGTGGGTTGATTGTGAAGCCTGAACGAGGTCAGGTGTATAATGTATTTATTCAATGATACTTCGTGACAGTATGGCTTTCACTATTAGGATCGTCGTTTGGGGCGGAGACAGCTGAGCTTACGGACTTAAATACCATACCTGAGGCTGTGCTATTCGTGACCTTGGGGGAGGAAAGTAGCTAATGGGGGAGGCATATGCAATGTGACCCGGAATCAGAAGCTCTAAGGCCCTAGCTTCTGCCCTTGTATCCCATGATGCCTCTGTAGTGAGGGTGACTTTGTCCACTCTGCGTGCCTGGAAGGATGTTCTGGACCTGTCTGGCCTATGGGAAGTGTCTATTTCTAAACATGCTCAGGGCATGAGTCTCAGTTCTGGATCTTCCCTGCGAGGTCCAATGTCTGTGGGCTGCCTCCAACCCCTGTCTCCTGCCCTGTCTGAGCAAAAAGGGAAAAATAGGGGCACCTGGGTGGCTCAGTTGGTTAAGTGTCCAACTCTTGGACATCATGATCTCATGGTTCGTGGGATCAAGCCCCACGTCGGGAACTGTGCCAACAGCGTGGAGGCTGCTTGGGATTCTCTCTCTCCCTCTCTCTCTCTGACCCACCTGCACCTTTGCTTTCTGAAAATAAATGAATGAACTTAAAAACAAATACTTAAGAAAAAGGACAATAAAACTCAAGAACAGGAAGAAAATCACTAAGCAGAAGTGGAGCTGACACAGCCTGTCCTTATGGGCTGTTGTTCCCACCCCGATCAGCCCCCTGCCCCTGCAGTGAATTGTTGGCTCCTGGATTTGCCCATCGTGGAAACTCACTCTGATCCTCTCTCTCTCTCTCTGCCTTGGACACATCATTCTTTCCCTTCTTCCCCTGGGTCCCTTCCTGCTCCCCTTCCACGGAGATACCTTCCGGGGCCGACTCCAGACATCTCTGAAAAGTCCGGCTAGACTTGGATGTCACCCCTCCCAGGGCTCCACTGTTTCCTTCGGCCACATCAAGAGAGGGTCCTTCCTGCCTTCCCTCGTCCTTCTGAAGCCTGAGTTGAATACAAATATAAAATTACAAATGCACATTTCAGCTTGATTTAGCTCCTCAGCTGGATTTAGCTTTTCTTTTTACAATAAACCAGTTTAATGAGCTTTCAGAAGGCTGGCTGGCCATGAGACCAGGAAGTGAGCACTGATGAGTTGGACAGGAAGTACATAAAGGAATGAATTGGGACGACATCCTTTTTTAAAACGCCCCCCTTCCCCGGGCTCTACCAAAATCGAGATTTCTTTTCCTCTGATTCTGTATGTTTGCTTGTGGCTTTTTATCAAAGTGTAACTGAAGTGCATAAAGTATACTCATCCTGAGTGCATCTTAACCAGGGCCCGTGTCACGGACATGGGATGGGCACACTTGCCCGGGGCCCCAGGCTTGGAAGGGCCATGCTTGGTTTGATACCCTGCGGTCTTAAAATTCTTAACTTTTTTTTTTTTTTTTTTTTTTTTTTTTTAGCCAAGAGACTCCTCATTTTCATCTTGCTCTGGGTCTAGCAGGTTATGTCCATGAGATCAGTGCATTACTCTCTACGTCTCCTGTCGTATAGCCACCTCCTTGATCAAGCTGTAGAACATTTCCAGTCCCCAGAAACTCCTTCCTGCCCCTTCCCAGTCAGCGCCCCCTACTGGTGACGGCGGTCTAGACTCCCTCGTTTCCAGCCCTACCGGATGGAATGACCCAACGTGTATCCCTTTGCTGCTAGTTTCTGGATTCTTCTATCTCACCGTTGCAGACTTTCTCTTCCTCTGCTGTTGCTCTGTAGTAATCCAGTGCACCCCTCTGCCCCGATTTGTAGATCCGTCCTCCTCTTGATGGGCACTTGGGTTGATTTCCCCTCTTGGTTATGAATAAAGCTGCAGTCAAAATCCTCGTACACCTCTTTTGGTGGACATACATACGCGCTGATCTCTCTTGGGGGAGACCCAGCTAGCGAGTGGCAGAACTGGTGCTCTCGGTATTCGGCCTCACTATCCGAGCTCGTAACTCCCACCGCAACCCGTTCAGTAACCCATAGTCTTGGACCACCTACTCTGCGCTAGCTGACCCATTGATGAATCTAATAGACAGAGATGAATCTCAGCTTCATAAAATGACACGCTCAACCAGGCTAGGGATGTGGTGGAGGAGGAGTTAGGTCTAAGAGCAAGACGAGCTAATCGTAACTGACCGTGAGTCAGAATTAATCACAACTCCCCAAATTGTGCCTACTTGAGTCCCGTCAAGGGAAGAGATGGTGGAATACTGTTTTCAATCCATCTAGAACTACTCTGAAGTCCCAGGTACAGTCAGCTAGCGTTCACATTTTATTTATTTTTTTAATGTATTATTTTATTTTTGAAAGAGAGAAAGAGAGAGAGGGAGGCAGAATCGGAAGCAGGCTCCAGGCCCTGAGCTGTCAGCGCAGGGCCCGCCGCGGGGCTCGAACCCACGAACCGTGAGATGGTGACCTGAGCCAAAGTCAGAAGCCAGAAGGACCGAGCCACCCAGGCGCCCCTAGCATTCGCATTTTAACTGATGGCACTTCATTCAACAACACCCTTTCCTTGCTAGAAGCTTCTCTGCCGGGACAGGTAGGCCTGGGGGAGCAGCAGCCATTTATGCTCCGAGATCTAGTTTTTAAGCTCGGGCAACAGATTCAGATACATTTTTCATCTTCCACGTGGGATTAGGCCTGCATTAGGTCTTTATTTGTTAAGGGGCTTAATCTCATTATGGATCAATTTGTCAAGCATCGAGTAAATGGGAAACGGAGGTTCTTCGTTCCCCAAATGACCCAACTTTATTTCTTGAAATATCTGAAGCAATTTCCCATGTGAGCCCAGAGATTAGTTTTTGTTCTTGTTTTACAACTTGACATGGTTTTTTACCCTTGTCCGTCACTCCGGGGGTTGGCCTCCACATCCAGGGTTTACGATGGTTTGTGAGATAAGAAAGGTGGCTTGGCATAGGGGAGGGGAACTGTGGAGTCAGGCAGGCTTGGCTGGGATTAACTCTCCCCAGCTGTTTGCTCAGTTCCTTTTCTCTCCAAGCCCCACGCTCCTTATTTCTACCCCCAGGAGGGCAGCCCCTGCTTGGAGAAGTCGGGCAGGTGTCCACATTCGTGCCGCCCGTGTGACAGCACTGGCTCCTTCTAGGAGCTCCTTCTAGGAGCTCATTGCCTGACGCCAGTTCTGCCTGAGGATCTGTCCCTTTCATTACTAACAGACCGTCCCCATCACAGCCTGGTGTCCGTCTTGATGCACTGGGGCTGCTCCCCACCATGTCCCGTCTCATGGCTTCCTCCAAGCTTAGCTGAGCCAAGACACCAGCCTTGCCCACGGCCAGGGCTCTCCCTCCCAGCCCCCACCTTCTCTCTAGCTGTGCTCAAGGGTGCACCCCGTTTATGAGGCCCAGGGCTTTATGACATTTCTGGATTGCTTACAAAATCATAAAGACAAAATAGCTAAGGCCTTTCCTGGCAGCTTGGGAGAGGATACGAGCGGGGAGTTCTAGAAACTTCAGTTTCTCTTCCTGTACTTTATTCTCAAAAAGTGAATGTGTTTGCTAAGTGAAAGAACGCTATCTCCAGGGACCGTATACCATGTAACTCCAGTTATAGGACGTTCTGGAAAAGGCAAACCTAGAGAGACAGGAATACGATTCAGGAGTTTGGGAGGAGCAGGATGGACACATAGGTGAAGCACAGGGGGATTTTCAGGGAAATAAAACAATTCTGTATAATACTGTTTAAAAAAAGTAAAAGCCAACGTGTGATAGCATCAAATTATGCTTGGAATGAGCCGGTCACAAAGGGGGGTCGGACCATAAAATTGGATTGCCATGCTGCATTTATAGATGACCTTTGCCCCCTTTGAGTACGACAGGAGAGCAGTAGTCTTTATAATTCATACTATGGCCTGCACGGAGTCAATCAATGACAAGATAGACCTGTTAATTTGATTAGTAAAAAGAAAAAAAATTATCATAATGCAAGTGTATTTTAATTGAGATATCTTTGATTGTTAGTAAAATTAAACTTTGGTCTAATTGATTCGCTGGCCACATCCTCGTCCGTAACCTTCTCTATTGTTCCGTGGCGACTTAGCGTTCATTTGTTTGTTTTTCTCTTTCTATATAACCATAAAAGCAACATCTCCATGTGGGAAGACATTCGGAAAATGATCAGATTGGAAGAGGACAAGTTTTGAAACTGTATTTAAGTAGAAAACATGCTGTTTTTACTTAGATTATATATGAGGTCAGTAAAAATAGGACAGTTTTCTAAAGTTGCTTTTGTTTTCACTTTACGGTAGATTGCACAAGTGTCTTGTGTCCGTAGGATCGCATGGCGATACAGTGTTGCAGGGGGTTTTGGTTTGGGGTGAGATACCACCGCTGATGTGACCCACTTCCATCATGGTTGGGGGTGATAAATTTCTTCCATTTTGTGTACAGCTTTTGGGTTTTTAAGACCCTAAATGGAGATTTTTGGAAAACAATTTTTTAACGTAGTTATTTAGCTCTTACATTTTTCCTTATGAATCCCACTGTGGATCCAGACAAAATGGCACTGTGATCACCAGATACCCATGGCACTTCCATTACATTTTCTTCCTGTATAAACTCTTTTGGAAGCAACGAATCTGATGCACACCCTTACTTCTCTAAAGTCCGGTTTGGTGAACCCAGAGTCAGATTATTAGTGGTTTTTGTTTTTTTAATTTTTTAAATTTATTTTGAGAGAGAGACCGGAGAGCACAAGAGGAGGAGGGACAGAAAGAGGCAGAGAAGGAATCCCAAGCAGGCTCCACACTGTCAGCACAGAGCCCGACGCGGGGCTCGATCCCAGGAACTGTGAGATCACGACCTGAGTTGAAATCAAGAGTCGGACGCTCAACCGACTGAGCCACCCAGGCGCCCCCTTGAGTCAGATGATTAAGATCAGATCTGTCAGTCATCGCGGCCCCTAACTTAGGAGGACCTGGGTTAGGAAAAATCAGTCACCTCTGACTGAGACCACCAGCTTTTCCAGCAGAGAGGGGGAAATAAGGTTTCCTTTAACCGGTGTGCCCTGGTGGGTTTTTTGTTGTTGTTGTTCTTGGTCCGGGTGTCCGGGAACACAAAGAACCAGAATGTGGGAAGTGAAACATGATTTAAAAACAAAAAAAAGAGATCACAGCAGGAAGAGGGCAGGTTGGGGGAAAAGGGGAGAGACCAGGCTTGCAAAACAGCCCCTTTGTGTTCAGAGCTGGGGCTATTGACAAGAGTTAGAGGCAGATAGCCACCAGGAAGAAGGAACCTGATGCTGCCCACAGGTATGTCCTTAGTGCTAAATATACGGGCAACACAGAACCGGTAGCTAAACGGCTTGGCAGAAAACTAGCCAAAGCTCAAGGCGACAGCTTCTCAGCATTCAATCAGTGAGAGGGTGGCTGCAGCAATTCAGAGAGAAGCTGTTCTTCTAAAGCTTCCATTTTAATTACACGCCAGTCGGAGACTATTCCTTCCAGAACCCCCCTTGCTACCTGGGTTCACTTCCAAAACCTAATGGAGTTATCCTGGCCAAAGGAACGGCTTCCAAATCACGGTGACAACTCCCTCCCCACCCCACCCTCCACACGCTTTGTCTTCCTCCAAGTGCAGGCTCAGCTCGAGGGATTTTTAGACTCTGGAGAATTAGCTCCCTCTTGCCCTCCTATTTCATTAAGAAATTGGCGAGAGATCAAAAAAAAAAAAAAAAAAAGGAAGAAAGAAAAGAAATGTGTCCTCGTGCAGGGCCCCTCACACCCGTGATTTCCGCAGCCCCCCAAGGGCCCACGAGGATCCGAAATTCTCCCTTTGACTCTGTTTTTCTCACTAGCACAGCCATGTGGTCCTGAAAAGTAGAGTTGCCCTACGTGTCTCAGACTGATATCCTGGTCCAGAGGTGGCTCCAAAAACACAACCTGAGTTTTTCTTTTTTTTTTTTTATCATGGTACCTGTGATTTACAACCAGCGGAGCTCATGCACAACACAGACAGATGCTTTTGGCCAGGCAGCGGCCTCTGAAAATCAGTGAGGGAAAAATGAGAGCCACTGAGGGCGGCAGCATACATTAGGCACCAACTGTATGCCAGGTGCGAATCGCCTCCGGAGGCGCTTACTGGATGCACGCTGGCGGGTGCTTTGCAACTTTTGTTACTTTACTGGATCTTCACAGCCCCGAGTGTGGGCATTCTTGCCCCCATGGCACAGAGAAGGAAACGGAGCCTCAGGGAGTTTCGTGGGTCTGCCCAGCTTCTCGTGTCTTCCGGAAACCACACAGTGAAGCTGCGCACCGATGTCTGATGGGTCCCTCACAGGATGCTGTGGCGATCAAACCATGCTGGAAAGGGGGGTGCTCTGAAAACATCGTTTACACAGGAGTTGATGTTCTTGCAGGTACTCGCGTTTGTATGACTGAGCTTTATTTTTCGTCCTCTGTAGTATGGGATTCTAAGAGTATTCCCCGGCGTAGACTTAAAAAATTAAAGGAGATGAATCCGTCGACCCTCAAGGCACAGTCCCTGAGACCATGCAAGTGTCCCTGAGCCCCTTTGTTGTGCTTATACCAGAAACAGATACCCTTTGGATGGAGAGAACGACCCCTCTCACTCTTAGTGGGGAAAACACTACCTTCCCCACACTCCTGGGCCACCCTGGGTGGAGCCGACTCACCCACAGCAGGTCTTTCCGAAAGCTAGCCGTGTGACCTTGTCAGATCGATGCCTCGCGGCTTTATCTCTTGTCAAATAATAACCCGAGACTTTATCTGTACGCCGGCACAGCTGTCCCCGACCCGTCTGCCTCAAAGAGAACCCATCGCTGAGTAAAAGCGCTCTAAGAATATGAAACACATTTTCACTACCAAGTGTCATCACAAAATAAACGTCAGGTGAGAGAATCATGGCAATAGTTCTGTGCCTTCCTGCTCAGGGACCGGCAAAATGAATGGTCTCCCCCTTCTCCCAGGGCCCCCGCCCCAAGCCACTCTTGGGACAGCGGGCTTTTACAAACCTTTTAGAAAGTCACAGTCCGTGCATCCTCCTCTGAACACCCGCAGAGGCTGTCCCTGCCCTTCACGCGGTCCCCTGTCTTTTGTGGAGCAGGTGAGCCCACACACACACGGCCAGCGTGCCTGGGGTCCCATCCGCACCCGCCACGTTCCGTGAGAATGGCCTTTGGCAAGTTATTCTGAACCTCAGGACCCAAATCAAGCTATCCCTCTGGAATCTCTTACCTGCTTTTACCTCTTTTCCGAATATCCTCGTTTCCTGTCCAGGGGCTTCCAGTCATGACCTTGCTACCCTGGATGCCTCAGAGATTAATAATGACGTCTGGCAAATGTCTGAGTGCCCTGGTCCAGGGGGCAGCAGACGAGGCCAATTCCAGCCCCTGCCTGTTTTTGTAAATAAAGCGTTATTGAAACAGAGCCACTCCCCTTCATTTTCATATTCTTGTGGCTACTTTCCCAGTGACACTGTAGAATTGTGCATTTGCAACAGGGACCATCTCATGCGCAAAGCCTAAAATATTTACGATTTAGATGACCCTTTACAGAAAATGCTTAGCAACCACCACCCGAGATCAGTGTCTCTAAAACCAGTTCAGGGTGTGGAAATTCCAACGTCACGATCGTTTCTATTAAAACATAAAATGTCGCTACATTCAACAGAAATTCATTAAATATAGATGTGCTAAATTAGGTATCACTTCTAGTGCAGAGTTTTAAAACCTGCGATTTGGGATGGGAAATCTTTAAGTTGGGAGAAAAAACAAAAAACAAAACCCGCTCATCCAGTTTGTTGGATAGTGGATTGGGCAAAACATCTTAAATCAAATTCGCTGAACAAGTAACATGCCAGGTACCATGATAAGTAATTTTACAGGTATTAATGCATTTAACCCTCGCTTCAGCCCTATGAGGTGGAAAATAATCTTATTTCTCCAGGAGGTCATAAATTCTGGGAACAAAGGGGCATGTATATCATGTCACCAAGGAAATCTTCCGTCTAAAAATAACCAATAAAGCGTCTACGAATTCAGACTTTACGGGCCAAGTTGTATTTTGGGGATTAGAAATTGAGGTTGAAATTGATAAAGTGGCTGCTGAAAGTCGCACCTCAGGTCAGGTGGTGGATCAAGGGGTCAGACTCCGGCTGTCAGAGTCAAGTTCTTGGAAGCTTAACCTTACGGCTCCGTCGTTTCTCCTCGTTCAGCCTCGCGGAGCTTCGGCGTCCGGAGGACCAGAGCGTGAGGCTCCTGGTGACGTAACCGCCCTGCAGGTTTGAGTCCAAAAACTGTGCCTGGGCTCCTCACTTCACGTACGTCGGGCCTTAGTTCCCTTCCCAACCACGTTGGTTCTGTTCTTTCCGGTTTAAGCTCCTTCTCTCTGACGGGTAAGGCAGGAGCACGTGAAGGGTTGAGGGTTTCCTGCCTTCTCGCTGTCGCTTTTAACTTTACACGTCAGCCTCCAGCCGTGTACTTACATCTTGCTTTGTTCTGATTCTTCCCAGACCTCAAAAAAGCTCTCTGTGTGTGCCCGTGCCTGTGCCTTAACAGAGCCAGGCCTCTGGAGACCCACCGGCTCTTTGCAGGTCCTGGTGCCCACTTAACTAACGCTGGGGCCCGGGCTACTTACTTCCTCTGTCTGCACCTCGCTGGTTTCCTCTGTAAAGACAGGATTGTGACAGCACCCGGGTCACACGGCTGTGGTAAGGGTTGAGCGAGATAGTGTATGAAAGCAGTGATTTTTAGCAAGGTACCTGGCAAGCTGCAGGCATGTGACAATGCCAGTTGCATTGGGGGTTGGAATTCAGAGTTTGTTTGTTTATTTATTTATTTATTTATTTATTTAGAGAGCAAGCATGCAAGCAAGAGGGGGAGAAACGCAGAGAGAGAGAGAGAGAGAGAGAGAGAGAGAGAGAATCCCAAGCGGGCTCCGTGCTGTCGTTGCCGAGTTCGATGTGGGGCTTGATCCCCCGACCCACGAGATCGTGACCTGAGCCAGAATCGAGAGTCGGACGCTTAACCGTGTGAGCCACCGAGGCGCCCCCCGCAAAGATCAAGTGCCTTGGTTTCGTTTACCCTTCCAGACAGTCGTCTCTATAGTGAGTTGAACAGAGCCCCGCCCCCAAGAACAGAGATGTAGCCCCCTTGAAGCGGTGAATGAGGCGTTCTGTGGAAAAAGGGTCTTTGCAGATGTAATTATATTAAGCATCTGGAGAAGAGATTATCGTGAATTAGGGTGAGCCCTAAATCCAATGGCAGGCGTCCTTAGAGGAGAGAAGGGGAGGAGGCGGAAATTGGAGGGAGGCATCCATAAGGCAAGGAATGCCAAAGATTGCTGGCCTCCGCCAGAAGCTAGGAGAAGCAAGGCAAGAATCTGTCCTAGACGCTTGAGAAGTGGCATGGCCCTTCAGACTCCTTGTGGCCCTTCTGGCCTCCAGAACTGTGGGAGAATCTGTTTCTGTTGCTGGAAGGCAGCCAGTTTGTGGTCGTTTGTCACACCAGCCTTAGGAAACTCACACGGTCTCCCCCCATCATCCCTTGCCATCACCTTCCGTGAGCGCATAGCAGACGGCTCTTGAGCCGGGGCGCCTATGCGGAGTTTGGCATCCAGACTCTGCGTCTGGAGTCGGCTGCTTCTCACCTGGGCATTTCCGGTCTCATTCCTTTGCCTACCTGAGCGCCCCCCCCCCCCCCCCGTGTCTTAATTCTGTAGCACAAATAATGATGCTCGCTCATCAGGATATTGTAATAATAATAATAGTCATGACCGCATCCATTGCTCCCACTTACGGGCCTCTGGTGAGGACCAGGCACTCCTCGAAACGCTTCATTTCACGCAGTCCTCACAGATAACCCTGCGAGCGGGTGCTACGACTGTCTCCCATTTTACAGATGAGGAAACTGAAGCACCCTGTCCAAAGTCGCGTACACGCGTAATTCCCGAATTCGCGGTTTAAGCGCATCTTTACTGAGAACCTTCCCTGCCGTAAGCCCAGAAGGCGGGTGGTAAATAAGACAATACCCCCCTTGGCTCCCAGCATCCTTTCCTAGTTCGTAGCACTTGGGTGCTCAGAGGAGACGTGAATGTGGGCAGATTCAGAGCATTCTGCGGGTACGGGGTCATCGTTCAATAAATGTGTCTGCAGACAGCTCTGTGACCTTACTGGGGACAGTTAGCAGCTACGAGTTCGAGGTCACTTTCTCCCAAGGCCATGGGCGTGGCTCCCGCTTCCCCGGTGGTCCCTTCTCCCGGGTCTATGCTTCCCCTGCTACTTTCTTAAGTGTCTGGGAAACCCAGCTGTCAGTGCGGGTGTGGCTCGGCTCTCAGAGGCCCCTGGTGAGGGGAAGTAAATCTCCAAGAAACAGCGCAGGCATTGGGGAAGTCTCCCGAAGCCCTCGCCTGGCCCCGGTGCCATGTGCCCAGCGCACAGTCTGGCTTCTTTCCCAACACCCCCCTCCCATGTGGTGCCCCCCCCCCCCCCCCGGGAGCAGGCAGATGCCCAAGGTTGGCTCCTTTTTCTCCCAACTCTCATCTTTATGCACGTTTATCCGTGGGTCTTGCAATCTCAAGTTTCTTCCTTTCCCTTCTTTGTATCAATTGTTTAAAATCATTTTTTTAAGTTTATCTATTTTAAGAGAGAGAGAGAGAGAGAGAGCGCCTGTGCAAGTGGGGGACAGGGAGAGAGAGAGAATCCCAAGTAGGCTCCTCAATGTCAGTGCTTAGAGCCCATTGAGGGGCTTGAATTCACCAACCACGAGATCATGACCTGAGTGGAAACCAAGAGTCAGTGGCTTAACCGACAGTCGCTTAAGCATCTGACTCTTGTTATTGGCTCAGGTCACGATCTCACAATTCGTGGGAAAGAGCCCCAAGCTTGGCTCTGCGCAGACAGCCAGGAGCCTGCTTTGGATTCTCTCTCTCCCGCTCTCTCTACCCTTCCCCCATTCTTTCTCTCTCTCCAAAGAAATAAATAAACTTAAATAAAAAAGAACATGGGGGGCCTGGGTGGCTCAGTTGGTTAAGCATCCGACTTCAGCTCAGGTCATGATCTCGTTGTGGTTTGTGAGTTTGAGCCCCACATCAGCTTCTGGGCTGACAGATCAGCGCCTGGAGTCTGTTTCAGATTCTGTGTCTCCCTTTCTCTGCCCCTCCCCTGCTCGCACTCTCTCTCTCTCAAAAATAAACATTAAAATTTTTTGGAACAAAAAAAGAACATAATTCCAATCTTCTTTCTTGTAATCTAAACCCGTGACATAACCAAGTCCCCCTGGTCTCCGTGAAGCCTTTAACGTGGCCCCCACACCCTCTTTGGATTACAGTCCTGGGCCAGGCTGGCATGTGAATCAAGCACCCAACCCCGTGTGTAAGTCCAAACCAGAAGTCGTTATTGGGGTCCACAGAGTCCTGTGGGCTGATGGTGAGACCAAATTCCTCCTTCTCCCCTGTCTTTGGGCCTCTCGCCTCCAGGGTGTGCATGCTCCCAGCCGTGACCTTGCACCTGGCTAGGTCAATCCCTTTAAGTTGCCCATAAGCCTGGTTCCCCTGTTTTGACCTTAGCACCTTGCAATTTCATATTTGTTTGTGTGAGGCTTTGCCTGTGTCCTCCAGAAAACAGGAAGGCCTCTTTCTGCTCGCCGTGTTACTTCCCGTGCCCAATATAAGGTCTGGTTCATGGCAGACATTTAATACGTTTTTGCTCACTTCCTTTTGCAAAGAATTCCGGGACAGCTCTCGATTGCCTTTCTCTGCAGCAAACCTGTTGTTCTCCTCGGATCGTAAGCATCATCTGGAAAAATAAATCTCCTTCCTGGGTCTAAGCTACAGAGGCACGCATCCACTTTTCACCTGGGCCCCTGGGGACCTCTGAAGTGGCCAGAATCCTTCCTAGGAACACTCACCAACATTTGGATGCATTTAAACCGAGGATCCCGGTCCCTTATGTGACCTTCATCCCAGGGCAGGGCACCCCGTGTGCCTCCTCTGGGTGGTGGTTTTAGCAGAAAGGGAGCAGTGCTCTCCTCTCCTCTGATTTCCCTACAATCTGCTCTTTAGTGATCTTTTTACAAATATAAAGTGGGCCGAAGTCATTCGGGAGCAAAATCCTTCCAGTGGTTTCCACTGAACCTGAGTAAAATCCACGGTCTACTAGGCCCTCCTGATCTGGCTCCTGCCTCCCCTCACACTTCACTTTGTGCCCCTCTTCCCCGAAATCCTGACTCTGGGCTTCCTTCTGTCGGTCACACTATCCATGCTTGGTTGGACACACGCCCTTGCACTAAGCCATGGCTTTCACCCTTAGCTGTACCTTAGAATCTCCTGGCAGCTGAGTATTTTAAATAGCTTCTTTTTTTTAAATGTTTATTTATTTATTTTGAGGGAGAAAGAGAGGGAGTGTTCATGAGCGGGGGAAGGGGAGAGAGAGAGGGAGGGAGGGAATCCCAAGCAGGCTCCATGCTGTCAGTACAGAGCCCAAGTCGGGGCTCAGTCTCCCGAACTGTGAGATCATAACCTGAGCCAAAACCAAGCGCTGGTCGCTTAACCAACCGAGCCACCCAGGCACCCCCCTAAATATCTTCTCGATATTCAAGGCTCAGCTTAAATCGTATCTCTGCAGAGAGCCCGACCCCAATCATCCTGATGAAACATGGCTCACCACACGCTCAGCCACACCCCATGCCATCCTCTAGGTGAAACCATGCGACTTCTGTAATTCTTGACATGGTCAGTGGTCTTCTTCCTTACTGGAACGTAAACTCTGGGGGGGGGGGGGCGGGGATTAGCGTACTGTTTCACTCTGTACCTGGTGCGCCCCAAATGGCCTTAGCATGTCGTGGTTGCTTAGTCATTATTTATTGGAAGAACGAATCTGTGAATGTATAAATTAATGGGTAGGTAGAGCAATTAATATCTTAAGAATAGTAGGGGATATGACACGAATCCCACCTGTTTGTTGTAATATCCGTCATGCAGGCCCCTTAGGCCCATATCTGTTGCAGCCATAATTTTCTATCTCTATGTGTATATGAGAATTTTCACCAACAGTTGTACGTGGGGAAGGGGGCTGAAGGTCCGTGCTCATTGAACATACTAGCTAACCTTTGGTTTTTCAGCCTTCTGCTTTATGAAAAAGTGCTGTATGTACCTTTTACAAATAGTCTAAGGCATTGATCCGTAGACCTTCTAAAGTTTACTTCAATTAGAAGGAGTTTCAGATAAAGATCACATTAATTAAGTTTCCCGCCCCCCCTTAAAGTTCATCTTAATTAGCCATTGTTTCTTTCTCGATGGCTTAGTAATTGGCTGGGTTTCAACCTGGACGCAGGAGGATTACGGGGGACCCCCAAGGTGGCTGTTGAAAACTTGCGTGGCCCAAGGTTCTCTGCCTGGATTTTCAGAGTGTGCAGCGCATTTAGGGAAAATGAGCTTGCCCGAGCAAGGGTGAGTCCATGGGAGTGAAAGTCTGGCTCGTCGCGTAAGTGAATTTTCCAGTTTTCCCAGCTGAAACAAAGAGTTGCATAGGAAGTGATGTTCATTTTCACCCTTTGATGTGTGTGGTTGGGGCGGGGGGTGGGGAGAGAGTTTGGCTGAGGTGTGACAGTTCTGATTTGAGGCCACGTGTGTTCATTGCTAGCCTGGCTATGGAGGCCTGGGCTCCCAGGTTGGCTATGGGGATGCGTCTGTAGCCCTTCTCTTCCAAATCATAGCCTTGGATGCAATAAAATAGGGGAGGCTTCTGGCAGAGGTCATGTGTCCTTGTGCCTTCAAATGCCCTTTTCTGTGGGTCTCGTCTAATCTTCAGATTATTATTTTTTAATTTTTTTTCTAGCATTTATTCATCTTTGAGTGACAGAGAGAGAGAGAGAGAGAGTGTGTGTGTGAGTGGGAGAGGAGCAGGGAGAGAGGGAGGCACAGAATCCAAAGCAGGCTCCAGGCTCTGAGCCGTCAGCACGGAGCCTGATGCGGGACCCGAACTCACTGACCGCGAGATAATGACCTGAGCCGAAGTCGGACGCTCAACCGACTGAGCCACCCTAGTCTTAAGAGTATTTTATGGAACAATATTTGATACTCAGGGACCAGGCGCAAATACCGTGATGTGATATAATGTGTCGCACAGATGATTTTATTTACTTTTAACATAATTTATCGTCAGATTGGCTAACATGCAGTGTCTACAGCGTGCTCTTGGTTTTGGGGTAGATTCTCGTGGTTCATCGCTTACATACAACATCCAGTGCTCATCCCAACGAGTTATGAAATGGATGTACCCAACAAAAATACAGTGGTTCATTTATTCCTGCCAAGAACAAATGATGTTGTGGCCGGGGCTGTGGATAGTAAGTCATCTCATGTCTTAGTCGACATCCCTGCAACGGAGTCTCGGAGCCTCCTTCCTGGCGGTCCCAGGCCCAGGCTTATGACTCGATCCTGCCTAGTTCAAGAATGGGAAATGGTGGACACTCTAGAAATTACCTAGGTACTGGGAAGAGGGACCACATTCCTCTCTTCCAGGAAGCCCTTCCTGATTAGCATGATCATGCCCTGTCTCTAGTTTGCTCCTTACTGTTTAACGTTCCACACAGTGATGCTCTCAAACAGAGCTGTGCCTTGCTGTATGTCCAGCTTGGGAACAGGTGTATTCAGGTGGGTCATCACTTGAGTAGCATCCTCTTTCTTGCTCGATGGTCTGAGGGCCCCAAACACGGGAACTACCTCTGTCCCGTTCACTTCTGTAGCTCCAGTGCCCGCAACAGTGTGGCTTATGTCACATTACAAGCGCTCAAGACATAGCTGGAGAATGAATGAATGAATGAACGAATGAACGTATGGATGAACGAGTGAATCAATGAAGTATAGGGCCTCCTCTGCTGAGGTCCTCAGAAGAGAGCTCTACGAGGCTCTCATGATGCTATGATGTTACAGGATGTGCCCGTGTTACAGGAAGGTAATAGGAGGTGAGTGGCTGACTTCTCCACAGATTGTAAATTCTAAGTGGGGCCTGTGAACTAGAAAGTACAGTCTGCCTGGATCTGTCCCACAAAGAGAAGTGCAAACGACGTCATGTGTCCAGTAAGCTATGAGTCAGTCATTTGGAGCCCAGAGCTATGTCAGCAGTCCAGGGATGAGGAATACGGGTTGACAGTGGACGAGAAAAGTGGAAAGCAGTGTCTGCCTCTGCTCCTGGGCTTGCCCCCAGCAGGGTCAGGGATAGTGTTGGTTTTGCTCACTGGTATAGCCCTTGAGCCTGGAATAAATGAGAATTTGTGGGTGGGAGGGAGGAAGAAAGGAAGGAAGGTAGGAGGAAATGAGAGAAGAAAGGAAGGGAGGGAGGGAGGGAAGGGAAGAAGGAATCCAGGATCCCAAGACCCCAGGGGAGAGGTAGATGACTCCTGGCCCCGTCTCTTTCTCGCTGGGGTAGCATACATTTTCATTTCTCGGGGCCCTCGTCTCCCCTTGTGCTAACTAAAGGTAGTACCCTTTCCCTAGAGGGCAAGTATGAGAATTCACGAGATGGCTTGTTTCAAGTGCCTCTTCATTGGGGTTCAACAGACATTGCCTTTTCTGACCTCACCTCCTAAGTTTTAGAAGTCACTGGCACCCAGCCCAGAGAGGGAGAATGAAGTGAGAGATCCCCGTGTGTTTTGGGACTTCCGGTGGTGCATTTTCCTCCGCCTGTACCTCCAGGAGGGGGTCCCTCTATAATACAGCCTGAATATTCTGCCGGACCCTCAACCCCTCCTTTTCCACCCATCCTCTTGCAATATCTCAGTCTCCTCTGACCGAAATTCTTGGCAGGCTGTAAGAGACAACCGGTGGCCTGACCCTCAGCTGGAACTGACAGATGGCAGCTTCCGCTGGTCTTTGGGTCAGCGGCACTCTGAAAGATGAGGCGTTAGCCACTCAAAGGAGCTCTCACGCGTCCCATTTAGCAGAGGGGGAAACTGAGGCTTGGAGACATACCATTTGCCCGTCACGAATGGTGCAACTTTCAGCGCGGTATATGTGTGTCAGGGAGGAGGCCACCTGGGTTGGCAGGAAGGCTTTACCAGTGTCCTGCAGACCATCCTGTGTGGGCAGCTGCCTTCTCTGTTTATGAGTGAACACAGCTTTGTGGAGAGATGCTTCTAGAACACTGCACAGGCTCAAAGTTCTCTGGAAACAAGTGTGGTGAGCTTGTCAGTTCGATCTTCACTGTTTCGGTCATTTGCGAAGCAAGGTCGCCAGTGACTTCAAAGCTGACTCCATCATCAAATTGGGAGTGGAAAAAGCTCGAGATAGGGTGAGTCACGTTCTGACACGCGCCCACGCCCTGAGGTTGGACTCTGTTTTCACCAAAATAAAGCCCATGTTTTTTGCACGTTAAGGTTCTGCGTGTTGGTGAAAACGGCCAGGGATTCTCAGTCATGAGCAGGCCCACCGCACAAGGACCAACAGCTTGCACACGCTTTTCGGAACAGCACGTGGTCTTTCTCGGTCCCCCCTGCCTGTCCTACAGAGGAGCAGGGACCCATTCAGGAGCAGGCTGTGGGGAGCCCTGGAAACTTCCACCACCTCTGTCTTGGTCATTTAAGATTCCGCCGTAATGAGTTAGGGATGTGGCAGAGAGGAAAGGACATGGGATTTGAAGTGTAACAGTTGTGGGTTTTAATTCTGCCTCACTAGTCCCTGATCTCTCGGATGCTTAGTTTCTTCATTTATAGGAGTAAAAAAGCACCCAACCTAGGGCTGTTAGAGCCATGTGGTTAAAACAGTTTCTAGAGTCAGAAAGAACAGGGTTTGAAACCCAGGTGAACCACCCAGTGTTACTAACTGGGAAAGCTACTTCACGAGGCCCAGCCTCAGTTTCTCCATCTTTAAAATGGGTGGGTTCAGTCACAACACACTTTTAAGGGCTTAGTGTGCGGAACCTGTCAGTGGGTCAAAGAGAATATAAACCTTTCACTATTAATTTTTAGGATTAAAGTGTCCATAATCAATAGATACTAGCTTTTGTTGTTAATAGTGGTCTATAGGTATTTTTATAATTAAAATAGTAGTAGTTTGGGGGGCGGGCTGGCAGTCTCAGTCAGAAGGGCGTGTGACTCTTGATCTCAAGGTCATGAGTTTGAGCCCCACATTGGGTGTAGAGATTATTTTAATACATAAAAACTTTTAAAAGGTAGTCGTAGTTTGAGCTTTCCCCCACCTATGCACTCAATTCCGTAGTCCCCTAACTAGCTTTATTTTATTTTATTTTATTTTATTTAACACTTATCACCTCCTGGTATGTTATGGGGTTATTTATGTGTTATTGCCTCATTCCTACCATGGGAGTGGACGCCCTATGAGGTCAGGAGCTTCATTTGGTTCATTCCTAGATCCCAAGATCATAGAACAGTGCCTGGCACACAATAGCTGCTCCCTAAATACTTAACGAATGAATTAATCATTGAAATGGATCATGTTGTGGACATAAAGGGTCCAGCCCGACATGTAGCACACAGGAGCTTCTCCGTCTGTGTTAGATCCCAGTATCTCCATCCTGCAGAGGAGTAAGTGAGGAAATAAGTGCTTTCGTCTCCTCCTCGACCTTCAAAAATGTCAGTTTCTGCAACAGGGGACCGGGGGAAACCCATGTTTCCCACCAGAACCGGCTGTGGGAAGCCTTGAATCAGCTCCTCCTGAACTTGTCAAACAGGAACCCCCTCGGGAGGGAAACTTTCAGGCTTCTCGTCATCTTTGGATGCCCGTCCTCTCGTGTCCCCTACACGCCGGCTTCAGTCTCGCCTCCTCCCGGAGGAGAGCGGAGCCTGGTGTTTGTGGGAAGTCTTGCCAGAAGCAGCCTGTGTCAGGGCCAGCATTCCCATCAGTTTCCCAGGCTGGGTCTTTCAGCCATTTCCCCGAGCCCTAGAATGAGCCCTGGGAGCCCTCAGAAAGACAGGGGGCATCTGGAGGGTGGTGGTCCCTGTGGGATGTCCCCCTCAATGTGCTGCTTCTCCGGGAAGCCCGAACACCTTACACATGTCATCATCAAACGTATTTCCTCAACTGGAAGATAACTGGTGACCACAGGGTGTGCCATCGACTTCACAACAGCTTTCCAAGGGCACATAGGAAGAAGTGTCTCCACCACATGACATGGTCCTTTTGGCTTTAACGTGTGTGATGGTGCTAGAAATATTAAAATGAGGGCCACCTGGGTGGCTCAGTCGGTGAAGCATCCGCTTTCGGCTCAAGTCAGGATCTCACGGTTCGTGGGTTTGAGCCCCATATCGGGCTCTGTGCTGATAGCACGATGCCTGCTTGGGATTCTCTCCCTCCCTCTCACTCTGCCCCCTCCTGCTTGCATGCTCTCTTTTTCTCAAAAATAAACATTAAAAAAATATATATTTTTAAAAAAGATATATTAAAATGTGCAGTGCCCATGCGTCATAATCAAAGAAGTCTGGTAGCAATAGCCATTATCTTTCAAGGGCAGCTCTCTTCCAGCTGAAAGACTCTCCCCGGCCATTTATTCGTACATCACTGAATCATCACAGAGCCCCTGAGTATGTATGCGCTACTGTCCTAGATGTTCCCACGAACGGGGAGGCTCCTCCGAGAGGCTCTGTGACTTTCCGGCCTAGACGAGGGAGGTCTGAGGCTTGCCCACACATCTGCCTGATTCCGAGCCTGAGCCTTGGGCGTCCACTGGCTAGAAAGCTGAACTGACATCTTCAGAATCTGCCTTCCCACTTGAGAGTGGGATGGGACGGGGACAGTTTGGGGATCCCGTAGAAGCAGGCCTAAAGCTGGGCGTCCCCGCCCAATGCGTCGGGAGATGCTGAAAGCAAAAGAACCAGAAACACGGAAAATTGAGATGGCCCCACATGGGGCCCCAAGCTAGGAAGCTAGGAATCTGGTTCCTGGGGCCCAGAGTAAAGGACCACGCGATGGAAGCAATAGAAGGTGTCCGGACCCCAGACCCCGAACAGCTACAGAAATGGGAGTCCCTGTTTACAGTAGGAGGGGTGCCTGGACATCTGAGCGTCAGGGAAACTTTGCAACAGCTGGTAATACCAAGGCCTTTTCTGCACAGAGCACCTGGTTTTTCAGCCCAGACCCGTACTTCCTTTCTGCTCCGCCTTTCTCTTCAGACAAACTCAGAAACATACTGGTGCTTCTCCTTCCCAATCCACAGGTCTCTCCTTCCCTTCCGCTGTTCAGGGAAAATTAATCCTTGTACCTGATAGAAAATGTTACCTTTCTCTCCCTTTCTCCCCCACCCCCTTTTTTTGTTTGTTTGTTAAGGATTCATTTCTTGAACCCTTACCACGTGCCCAGGAGCCAGGCGAACCATTTCCCAAGTGCTGGTGTATTCAGACTTCACAGCAAACTCGTGAAATGGGTATTATTGTTTCCTACTGCAGATGAAGAGACTGAGGCTCTGAAGTTCTGTCTTTGCCCAGGGTCACATAGCTCTGCGTGGACACTCAGCCTGTGTTTCCAACCACATGTAACTCCTCCTGCCTCCACCCTCCCCATCCTCTT